>NC_069707.1:6388560-6691590 GCF_023699985.2 Odocoileus virginianus
CGTTCACCCTGTCCTCATGAGCCACACGTGTGCTGAGCTCGGCACAGCTTTACCCTGAATAAATTTGGGGCTATTTGTGGCCTCTAGGTCCAAGAACATTTAAGTTTATTTGAGACAGAAATTGCTTTGGATTTTAAGTTCACATTTCCTGATTTGGGCAGATGTAGCGTTTTTTTAATAGTTCCAGTTGCAGAATGTGTTTTCCTTTTATTACTTCCCCATCATCGTCCACAAGCTGTGTTCACTGCCTGCTGGTGAATATGCTTAGTTCTGTGTGTTACTTTGGCCACTTGAAACACACGCACACACACACACACACATGCACACACATAGTCACCATGACAAAACTTTACTCTTCCTTACCGTGTGATGTCTTGTATTAATGAGACTTCATGCATAGAAATTGCTATGAGCTGGTGACCTCCAACTATCTTTGAAATAATTAATAATGTGCTTAGAGGGGTTGATTTACATATTCATGAGGGTTTATATCACTGAGTTGTTAAGGAGTACAGTGAAACAATTTAATGTTTTAAATGCAGATCAATTTAGCAAGAGGAGGAGTGGTTTAACATTTTAGTGTCAAGATGGAAATAAATACATGATATCTGAGTCAAGTAATTATGTTATATATTCCCAGGAAAATCTGACCATCTGCCAGGCCATCTTCTATGCTCTATTACTGAGTCCACTTAGGGGTTTGGAAAATTAATGTTTCTTGTATTTTCAGCTTTTCAAGCTTTTACTAGAAGTCCTCTGTCTTGGAGTTATGTATTTATAGAGGGAAACACTGTGTGGAAAGAGTGGAAATACTGAAAGGAGGGGGGTTAGGAATAGCGTTCAAGGAAGTGGTACCATTTTGTCTGCCTTCGTTCTGAAACCGTCTTCTCTCTCCCCTCCCACCCCGCTCCCCCAGCTGCCAGTAATCGATCTTTCTTGCGGTTCCCGTGTTAAGCCTTTTGTCATTGTCCCTCCACAACTGTTGTTGTGCGTCTGCTCACCTCCTCTTGTGTTGCATGGTTGGAGGACATAATCCGCTCGATGGACATGAGTTTGAACAAACTCTGGGAGAGAGTGGAGGACAGAGAAGTCTGGCCGGCTGCATTCCACGGGCTCTCAAAGAGTTGGGCACGGCTGAGCAGCTGAACAACAGCAGCGCTGTGTTCGTTTCCTGGGGCTACCATAACAAGGTGCGATGCACTGGGTGGCTTAAACAGCAGACCTTGATGCTCCCACAATGAGGAAGAGGCTGGCATTCCGAGGACAAGGTGCCAGCAGGTTTGGTTTCCATGGAGGACTCTCGCCCTGGCTTGGGGCCGGCTGCCTCCATGCTGTGTGTCCCCGCATGTGGTCATCTCACTGTGTGTACAGACCTGGGGTCTCTGCGTCTGCTCATGTCCTCTTATAAGGACACGAGTCAGATCCGACTAGAGCCCACCCTAATGCTCTCATAGCTTTCGGTTACCTCTTAAGGCTCCGTCTCCAGATACGGTCACGTTCTGAGGTTGGGGCTTCAGCATATGAATTTTTTGAGGGACACAGTTTCATCTGTAACAGCCACCTATGAGACTCTGAAGCAGTTTCTGAATACTTGGCCCCCCAGAGTCTGAGACCGCCCCACTGAACATGGGCCCTGTGTACATGCTCTGCTCCTGAGATGTGACTTGTTATTCACCCCTCGTCTCCCCCACTCCCCGCCACCTGGACTCAGCCATGTCTGATTTCCCAGGTAGTGACATCCATATGCCTGAGGAATGCAGGAAACTTTTTTGCCTATTATCTAATCTTAAAATCTGGGCTCCCTGACAAACATTTCAGGGAGGATCCTCTGAACTTTTCCATCCTTTGTGAAAATGAAAACACAGTAATCTTCTCTGAGATGGAGGTGGTCAGGATAGCATTTGCAGCCCTTAGGCTTTGGTGCCCCCAAACCGAGGCCCCTGAAAAAAGCTCGGCTGGATACTGTACTCTAAAGGGCTGTAACCAACAGAACCTGAATATCACAGCTGGCTCACAAATCCAGCTCAATTCTCAGTTCATTTGCCCAGCCGCGTCCGACTCTTTGTGACCCCATGGACTGCAGCACGCCAGGCCTCCCTGTCCATCACCAACTCCCAGAGTTGACTCAAACTCACATCCTTTGAGTCGATGATGCCATCCAACCATCTCATCCTCTGTCATCCCCTTCTCCCCTTACCTTCAATCTTTCCCAGCATCAGGGCCTTTTCCAGTGAGGCAGTTCTTCCCATTAGATAGCCAAAGTATTGGAGTTTCAGCTTCAGCATCAGTCCTTCCAATGAACACCCAGGACTGATTTCCTTCAGGATGGACTGGTTGGATCTCCTTGCAGTCCAAGGGACTCTCACCACTCTAACACCACAGTTCAAAAGCATCAGTTCTTCAGTGCTCAGCTTTCTTTATAGTCCAACTCTCACATCCATACATGACTGCTGGAAAAACCATAGCCTTGACAAGATGGACCTTTGTTGGCAAAGTAGTGCCTCTGCTTTTTAACATGCTGTCTAGGTTGGTCATAACTTTTCTTCCAAGGAGCAAGCATCTTTTAATTTCATGGCTGCAGTCACTGTCTGCAGTGATTTTGGAGCTCTTCTCGTCCAGGGCAAGTGGGCACGGGGGGCTGGGCGTGCTTTCCTTTAAAGTGGTGCTTGTATATTTTGTCTCTGCCATCCCATTAGGGCTTATCACTACCTTTGTGTTCACACTGACCCCCACATGCACGGTCCAGCTGGCAAAGGGGAAAGAAATGATAGAGAGGGGACATGCATCTTTCATATCTCCCCAGCCTGGGTGTGGCTCACATTTGCTCATTCATCGGCTAGCACGTCGCCATGTGGCCTTGTGGGCTGCACAGGAGCCTGGAAAATGAGGTCTAGTGAAACACCTAGGTGCAGAGAAGAGAGTGTAGTAGACACCGCAGTCTCTGTCAGAGACCCTCCTTTGGAGCACTGGGGCTCAGCTTCCGCGTCGTAGATGTGACTGCGCCTCCAGGACTCAGGAATCCTGGGCCACACCCTGACTTTGCAGTCAGATGGTGCTGCTCCAGTTTCAGACCTGCTCTCCCACATGCTGAGTTCCCTCATTTAAAATGAAAACAAGTCTTCACTCAGAGAGAGTGAAATCAGCGTGCATGTAAAGATGATGGGCACAGTTCCTGATGCCGCACAGGTGTTCTGTAGGTGACAGCTTTCCCGTCACCACCAATTTCAGGCTGTTTTCTAGATACTTACAATTCTAGCAGGAAACCTGAAGCTGCAGCTTGGGTTTAATTAAGGTCTCCTGGCTAAAAAGTGAAAATATGATTTCTTTTTGCTATTTTCTACATTAGCACATTAACAATAAATGGAAATAATTCCTGTGAGTCAAGAATTAACATTTTAAGAAGTTTAAAACATTACATAAATATAATCCTATAGAAAAAAAAAAACCTCTAGAAGTTATTGATACAAGATCTTATTAAAATCATTAAATTAGATTCACTCTCCATAAACAGGTTTTCTAATTTAGTCTTTTACAAAAGGGATATGTGTAGAAATCTAAATAGTTGCATTAACAAGGCTACCATTATTTATTATTTCTCTTCTTTTAATAATAGTATCAATGTGCTGTCTTAGTTGTTTGTATGACTTTTAAGTCCTCCCTCAAAAATTTTGTATTCTGAATTGGCCACCAATGAGTAATGAGTAAATTTCCCTTAAGTGCTTCTGGACTATTATCAAGTACAATAACAAACACGTATATAGTCTGAAATCTAAGTTATTCTAAAGGAATTGAGAAATGCCTTGAAAGAAGTAATCTGTTGTGTGATGCAGAAGAAAACTTTACAGCTACTCTTTAATTTTTATATCACCCTTTAATTTTTATATATTTAAATATATATAAAATAGTAGCAATGTTTATATCCAATTAATATTGGCGATTAATATAGGTTTGAATAAAGAAGACCAACAAAGCCATCCTTCCATTCTTCCCGTTACTTAAAAATATGTGATGAAACATGCACAATTTTGACACAACTTAATTAAAAAAAAAACATGTTTTAGGTATACAGGTACACATTTAATTTTTGGGAATACTATTACCAAAGGTAGAGACAGTATGGCAGCTCTAGGAGTATGTTTCTGGATGGAGCTCCCACCCCACTCCCAGTTGGGTGTGGGGGGATCACCTCCACTGATGCAAAGGTCAGACTCCCACCACCCTTCACTCCCACCCACCCCAAGCCCGACAACTTCATAACTCTTATTCAGTAGCTTTTAAAGAAATACACTTTAAATATTCTAATAGCCTAAAAAATAGCAGCTTCTAACTGTGCTTGTGTCTTCATCGTGTTATGATTTATAAATAAATTATCTGTTCTGTCCTTAGAGGTTCAAAACAAATACAGTGATTCACATTCACAACTTTCTCTTCCAGGGTTATTTTTTCTGCCATGCTAATTCTTCTAAGGGAAGTGGTAACAGTTGGCTTAAAATGTGTTCTTTGGGGCCTGCGATAAGATAGATTCATTAGTTCGCTTGAACTTGTCTCTCAAATTAGACTACTGGTGTAGAAGCAGCACTGAACTAAAAGTGAGACTGGTCCTGACTCTGCCATTAAATCAACACCTTGTTAATGTGGGGTCAGACCACTTACTAGCAAGCGGGGACTAGGGCAGGCATCATGTATATGTAACCTCATTTAAGCTTCGTGATGATTCTGTGTGGTCGATATTAATAATCCCATTTGTCAAGTGAGAAAACTAAGACCCTCAGAAGGTAAATTCAAACACAAGTCTGCCTAATTCCAACGTTAATTTTTCCTTACTCTTTTTTTTCTCTTTCCTTACCCTTTTTTTTCTCTTTCCTTTTTTTCAAATTATGGAAGTATGATAACACATTTACAGGAAACTTGAAAAATACAGAATGAAGTTACATATAGTTCCACTATATATTACAATTATTGTTTAAGTAGACAAATTGAGGTTTTTAGTTGGAATTTCAATATCCAACTCTCAAAAATTAATAGAATGAGTATACAGAAAAGTAGAAGGATATCAGTTCAGTTCAGTCACTCAGTCATGTCCAACTCTTTGTGACCCCATGGACTACACCATACCAGGCTTCCCTGTCCATCACCAACTCCCGGAGCTTGCTCAAACTCATGTCCATTGAGTCCGTGATGCCATCCAACCATCTCATCCTCTGTCATCTCCTTCTCCTCATGCCCCCAATCCCTCCTAGCATCAGGGTCTTTTCCAATGAGTCAAATCTTCACATGAGGTGGCCAAAGTATTAGAGTTTCAGCTTCAGCATCAGTCCTTCCAATGAACACCCAGGACTGATCTCCTTCAGGATGGACTGGTTGGATCTCCTTGCAGTCCAAGGGACTCTCAAGAGTTTTCTCCAACACCACAGTTCAAAAGTATCAATTCTTCCGCACTCAGCTTTCATTATAGTCCAACTCTCACATCCACACATGACCACTGGAAAAACCATAGCCTTGACAAGATGGACCTTTGTTGACAAAGTAATGTCTCTGCTTTTTAATATGCTGTCTAGGCTGGTCATAGCTTTTCTTCAAAGGAGCAAGCATCTTTGAATTTCATGGCTGCAGTCACCATCTACAGTGATTTTGGAGCCCAAGAAAATAAAGTCTCTCACTTTATTAATATTTCTCCTTGCAGTCTTGATTCCAGCTTGTGCTTCATCCAGTCCAGCATTTCTCTGATGTACTCTGAATATAAGTTAAATAATCAGAGTGACAATATTCAGCCTTGACACACTCCTTTCCCAATTTGGAACCAGTCTGTTGTTCCATGTCCAGTTCTAACTGTTGCCTTTTGACCACCATACAGGTTTCTCAGGAGGCAGATAAGGTGGTCTCGTGTTCCCATCTCTTTAGGAATTTTCCACAGAAGGATATAGTAGACCTGAAAAGCACCATTAACCATAATAACCTTAATAATTAACATAATTAAAATTTATACAGTTTTCACACAGTAGTAGGATACAATTCTATTCAAATTCCCATCAACTATAAACTAGAAGGACTGCAACATATCCAGGGACATAAAGCAAGTTGCAAAAATTTCATGGTCTAAAGGTATTGAAATCAATAGGAGGGTCTGCTCTCTTATCACTGTCTTACCCTTTTTTTTTAATCCATGAAATTCATTTCATCTGCAGGACTTCTTCCACCTCATAAAATGCTAAGATCCTTGACTGTTGTCCCCTAAACCAGGAGTTACTTTTTACTTCTATGACATTTGTCAGATTCCAGGTGAAAAACCAAATCCAATCAGTGAGGGGAAAAGAGTACCTGTTAATAGGTATACAAGATATAATCCTCATATCTCACTTCTCTATGTGGTTAGATCGGTGGTTATCAAACTGTGTTCCATGGAACCACGAGGGGAGGGGTTGTCCACATAGTGCATCAAGGGTGATTTTATATAGAAGGAAATGGGTGAACAGAAGTAGTGTGCATCAGTTATTCTTGTTCTATTAACTTAGATGCTATGTCAATACTTATCAAGATGACACTAGGCAAAATAGAAGGTCTGTAGTCCTCAAGTCATAGCAGAAACTTTGTTTTAAGTAGTTTAGCTTCCTTTATATTATGTTTTCTGAAGAGTAATATAAAAGAACTATACACTTTGTGCTGTGAATTAAAATAGCATAATTTAAAAGTGGCAAAATCCAAATTTTAATTGCCCTGTAGAATTGACATAGAAGGGAAACTTGAGTTTGTTACTGTTAAAATATTCTTTATAGAATATTTTTAGTAGGACATAAAAGAATTTGAGGCACTTCACCTTCTAAAACAACTCAAAGCAGTTCTTCCTCTGAATTTCTTACTCCTTGTTTTAATTTGAATGTGCTCATTTCAGTTAGAGACTGTTAACTTTCTATTATTCCCTTCCATTAAATCAGTAGTCTTGATGAGTTTTTATCGTTCATACATAACTAGGCAAATAGTAAAAGATGTTGGTTCAGAGGGAGTAAGATTTCTTGTTGATGAAATACCACCACCATCATCACAGTTTATTTACCTAATATACCACTTTACAAGGTACTGTTTCAGGAACTGGGTGTTGCATTCAGGCTGGGCATAATTTCTATAACTACCTTCATATCAATAGGAGTAATTACCTATAAAGTATGCGTAACCGTAGTTACATGCTAAGCGTAGCACACTGGGTATAAATCAACAACAGCTAAATTCAAACTTTATTTTTCAAAGAAACCTCTAGGCTGCAATTTTGCCATTCTTCTTTCTGATCCAAAAAAAATAAAAATAAATCAAGGTAGGCAAACAGCCGTAAAGCTGAAAATGAGATTTGCAACCAGCTCAGACACAACCTAAATCATGAGAAAGTTTAAAAGTCCTGTTATTTATTTTCCACTGTGTCTAAAATCTGGGAAACTCCCATTCGGGGAAAAGGAGGCCCACCTTGCCATTTGAACAGGAGGCTGGCAGAAGTACCTCTGTTTTTTTATACTGTACACCCCGGCATATATGGTGTGTTTATGAGAAAGAGGAACAATGACAATTGCAGAAGCTTCTTTGTGGGATAATAATCATTAACAGGAGTATTCTGTTTACAAGAGAGCCTGAAATGAGACTCAAGTAAATAATAAGCATTTCAGAAAATTACCCAGTTACATGTTTAACCACTCCAAGGCATTCTGGTCTCCTGAGAAAATAGCAAGGATTTTAGAAGGTTGCTTGTAATTGTGAATTGTATGTTTGCAAAGGAACTCAGTGTGCTGATAGGAAGCACATTTGTCAGAGCTTAGCAATGGAGTCTTTTTTTAAGGACTTTAAATAAATATAAGAGAAACATTTGCAGCTGCTTTCCAGATGCCAATAAAATATGTTTCTGAGTGTTTGACACACTATTCTAGAAAAGACTACGGAGCTTTATGATTCCTGAGGAATTCCATTCAAAGAACACTTGAAGGCATTTCGCTATTGCGTTAAGAATGCCCTTTTCCTATGAGACAGAATTGTCTACATAGGAAATGTAGAATTCCTCTACATTGTAAGGAGACAGAATTCTAAGTTGCAAATATTAATTGTTCACACTACAGAAAGCACCCGAATGACTTGACCCTCCTTATTTCATGTTGCTGTCGTTGTTCAATCATTCAGAATGTCCAACCCCATGGACTGCACCATACCAGGCTTCCCTGTCTCACCAAATCCTAGAGCTTGCTGCAACTCATGTCCATGGAGTCAGTGATGCCATCCAACCATCTCGTCCTCCGCCATCCCCTTCTCCTGCCTTCTATCTTTCCCAGCATCAAGGTCTTTTTCAAAGAGTCTGTTCTTAGTATCAGGTGGCCAACGTATTGTAGTTTCAGCTTCAGCATCAGTCCTTCCAATGAATATTCAGGAATGATTTCCTTTAGGATTGACTGCTCGGATCTCCTTGCCATTCAAGGGATTCTCAAGAGTCTTCTCCAACACCACAGTTCAAAAGTATCAATTCTTCCATGCTTAGCTTTCTTTATGTTCCAACTCTCACATCCATACATGACTACTGGAAAAACCATAGCTTTGACTAGATAGACCTTTGTTGGCAAAGTAGTATCTCTGCTTTTTAATATGCTGTCTAGATTTGCAATAGCTTTTCTTCCAAGGAGAAAGCGTCTTTTAATTTCATGGCTGCAGTCACCATCTGAAGTGATTTTGGAACCCAAAAAAATAAAGTCTGACACTGTTTTCATTGTTTCCCAACTATATATCATGAAGTGATTGGATTGGATGCCATGATCTTTTTTTTTTTTTTTTTGAATGTTGAATTGTAAGCCTGCTTTTTCACTCTCCACTTTCACTTTCATCAAGAGGCTCTTTAGTTCCTCTTTGCTTTCTGCCATAAGGATGGTGTCATCTGCACATCTGAGGTTATTGATATTTCTCCTGGCAGTCTTGATTCCAGCTTGTGCTTCATCCAGTCCAGCATCTCTCTTGATGTACTCTGCATATAAGTTAAATAAGCAGGGTGACAACATTCAGCCTTAACATACTCCTTTCCCAATTTGGAACCAGTCTGTTGTTCCATGTCCAATTCTAATTGTTGTTTCTTGGCCTGCATACAGGTTTCACAGGAGGCAGGGAAGGTCTGGTGTTCCCATCTCTTTAAGAATTTTCCACAGTTTGTTGTGATCCACACAGTCAAAGGCTATAGAGTAGTCAATGAAACAGAACTAAATATTTTTCTGAAATTCTCTTGCTTTTTCTATGATCCAGTGGATGTTGGCAATTTGATCTCTGGTTCCTCTGCCTTTTCTAAATCTAACTTGTACATCTGGAAGTTCTCAGTTCATGTATTGTTGAAGCCTGGCTTGGAGAATTTTGAGCATGACTTTGCTAGTGTGGGATGAGTGCAATTGTGTGGTAGTTTGAGCATTCTTTGGCATTGCCTTTCTCTGGAATTGGAATGAAAACAGACCTTTTCCAGTCCTGTGGCCACTGCTGAGTTTTCCAAATTTGCTGGCATACTGAGTGCAACACTTTGACAGCATCATCTTTTAGGATGGGAATTGCCTCAGCTGGAATTCCATCACCTCCACTAGCTTTATTCATAGTGATGGTTCCTAAGGCATGCTTGACTTCACATTCCAGGAGGTCTGGCTCTAGGTGAGTGATCATGTCATCATGGTTATCTGGGTCATTAAGATCTCTTTTGTGTAATTCTTCTGTGTATTCTTGCCATCTTAATCTCTTAATAGCTTCTGCAGGGGTTCTGCAGTTCTGCCTCAGGGGTCGAACTCAGGTCCCCTGAGTCGCAGGCCGGTCCGTTACCCTCTGAGCCAGCAGGGAAGCCCAGTGAGAATGCTGATGACATGGAGTTCTTTGAACTCCTCTGGCTGAACTTGCTCTAGAGGCAGGCTGTCACATCACAGTGAAGGGCAGTTGAAGAGACAGATTCAGACTCTCTTCCTGTAGGTTCCATGGAGGGTTGTGTCCACTAGCACGGTGTCAACTCATTGACGAAGTCTTTCCTGCAGGAACCAAGCCCCTCGTGGTTTCTGGAACAGGAGCCCCTAAAGCCGACATAAGGGAAGAGAAGTGCAGTGTTAGGGGCGGAGTCCTTCCCGCCGCCCAGGGACAGGCGGGTGTGGGAAAGACTCCTTGCCCATCTCCTCTGCCTCTGCCTCTGCTTCCTTCCTTTCTTGCCGAAAACCAGGTTCCTCTGCTTTTTTGGCCTCCGGAGCAGGAAGACGCCATCCTTCTTTAGCTCCCAAACTGAAATTCACAGAGTTTCATGCCTTGGTCAGCTGGCTCATTTTATTCAAACATATTCACACTTTCGGAAAACAGGGGCAGTGCCGGACAAACCTCGATTCTCCTGAATTCATGACTACTTTCTATGATGCCCTTAATATAACTGTGAAAGACCGTGGTGTTTCCTCTATTCCTGCCACTAGAAAGATCAGAGCCTCCAAGGTGTATTTTCAGCAATTGTACTATTGTTGGGCAGGGACTTTATTATGCCGTCCTCAGTCTTTGGCCTTATTTGTCTCTGAACTGTTTTCTATTCTCTTCAATTGTCCATCTACTTTAATCTTACTGTTTGTGTGGATTTGTAAAGCAGTCTCAAATCCTTTCAAGGATGTGGCAAGAATAAACTGATAAATTAAAACTCCCATTTGAAAATAGTAATAGACTTTCCCGGTGATCCAATGATTGAGAACAACTGTGTCCTAGAATATAGCAAGTGTGTAGCAACAGTATACACAACATACCACCTGTAGAATTTTATTCTTTTTCTCTAAGCATTTATTCATGGCTCCCCAGTAAGCAGTGTGAATTACCTGCATGGTCTGATACAAAGCCACCAATCATATGTGCTCCTGTATCAATTAAGTTATATAAAATTAAAATTCAAGTTCTCATGATCATAAAACAACTGAAATATATCTACTAGCTGCTGTATTAGAGCAAATACAGAACATTTTCACCATCACAGAGATTTCTGTTGCACAACATGACATCAGATAGTCTGAAATTTCCTCATTAATAGCTTGAAATTAACTTATCACAAGACCCTAACTTAGACCTTTTGATTCTTTCTTAATCTTAATTCTGGTGCTTTTCTCTTTTTGGTTTACTTCTATGTGAAAAGAAAGTGAAAGTCACTCGGTCATGTCCTACTCTTTGTGACCACATGGACTGTATAGTCCATGGAATTCCCCAGGCCAGAATACTGGAGTGGATAGCCTTTCTCTTCTCCAGGGGAGCTTCACAACCCAGGGATCGAACCCAGGTCTCCCGCATTGCAGGTGGATTCTTTACCAGCTGAGCTATCAGGGAAGCCCTATAGGAATCTCAGAATCCATTACCCTGTTCCTAGATCCTCTCACTACAATCCGTTTGCTCATGTCTTTGCACTAAACACAGGTCAGTTTTTACCGCGTCACTGTTCAGGTGAAGCCCCCTGAGACTTCACCTTGTGTCTGAAATCAAGTATCACATCAGCCTACATTTCTCCCTTGACTGCCTGAATTCCTGTCTCATGAACTCTCGACACCTGCCCTCCAAGTGCTGTTCCGCTTTTGAAGCCTCACCTGGAGCATTTATGTTCCTGTCTCCATCTCCATATTTGGGGTGCCTGCTCCTTCCTCTCTGTGAGTCAGGAGACCTCAGGTGTCTGCCTAGACCTCCCTCAGCCCAAGGTCATGTCCTCAAGATGCTCATCTCCTGTGCAGTTTAATTACTTGATATAAATCATTCTTGATAACTCCAATTAGACTGTAAGCACCCCCGATACAACCTTCACATCTTGTTCTCTCTCTGGATTCCCCATTTTGCCCAGCGCCAGGTCCTCCTCCTTAAGTCCGCAGCAGTTGACATGCTGAGGTTGTATAAACCGTGGGTCAAAGTCAGCACCTTGGAATCCTGGCCAGCCCTCTGCTTCCTGTTCCTGACTTGTAAAGTCAGAAGGTGGGCCTAGGCGGTTTCTGTGGGTTCTATCAGTTCAAAATTCTGTAGTTTTGTAAAGTCAGTTTTCTAAGCTGTTTTACTTTTAGGTGCCCTTATACATATATCGTGATATTATCAGCTGATAGATATTGCTGATTTTAACTTACACGTCTGGTAAATCTCATGATTGCCATTTGGCACGTGAGCATTTTGCAGCCCTCTATCAAGGTCTCCTGTTATTTTATGCTTCATGGCACAGATCCATCCACCCATCCATCCAGTTTTTCCCAAGTTCAGTGCACAGTGTTGATAATAAAAATGGAAAAGTTTCTTTAAGAAAAGACAATTTCTTCTCTTAGGGAGCTTCCAGTTTGTTTGGAAACAGACATACGAAAATATGGCAATGAATAATCACGATGAAGAGTTGAGGCAAATACCTACTAGAGTTCATTGCAACATAATAATAAAAATGACTGTGATATCTTGTGACTAGGACATTAAATCTTAGCAGTTCTCTAGAACATCTAGTTCAGTCATGGAGTTTCTGTTAGTGGGATCGGCCTCAATTCTAAGGAGTCTCTCCTGCTGAGATGGTTGCTGCCTGCTGAGAGCATGGCACCGGGAGAGGCACGTCTCTGTGGCCACAGCGTATGCTTTAGTGGAAACACTTGCTGCCTTAATGAGCGTTTGACTGCTCGCATCATCAGTAACCGTGTGGATATGTGCAGAGACAGGCTGGACACCCACAAATATTAGGAAACATCAGCGATATTTGGTGATTTATACTCTTAGAGGACACATACTTCACCCCACATGCTTTTGCAATGAGTTTTTATTTTGCTGAACTGGAGGTATCAGAACTGAAATTGAAGGGGAGAAAAGTAGATCTTTCCCTCTTTAAAGGTGCTGTTTTAGTCCATTTAGTATCTCTTTTTCGTGAAGCTGAAAATGTAAAAATCGGTTTCAGTACACAAACGTGTGCTTGAGAGGTGTGTCGTGCTCTAGCTGTGCGGTGTTGGTGTAAGACTGATGTGACCGAGTCTGACCTTGTGGCACCTTTTCAAATTCAGCTCAGCCTTACACTCTTACCAATTAAAGCGTGAGTGACACTAACTAATTAAATTGAAGAAAAGGGTATTCATAAGTGGATGATGTAAACAGAAAATAAAGTTAGCGCTTGACATTATGACCGCAAGATTTTTTTTTTCTAGAATGAGCTGTGTGGTTAAAGGGTATGTTCAGAGACAAGAAGGACAAAAAGGCATTTGATTGACAAACATGATTTATAATTCAATCCATTATATTTATGCTGTGATGCCTTGTTCATTGAAAGTGCACAGCATCCTTCAGTTTCATCACAAAGATTCTTTTATGTTGAACTAACATGTCGACTAATTGGTCACATTTTAGAAAACTGAACCCAGTTTTATGCTTAGATATATATATATATATATTGCTATATCCAGGGAACTCAAAAACACACTTGAGAGGTGAGATATACAGTCTGAAATGTCATGACCATTGTGTACAACCTATGACAGCAATAAGGTCACATGAACCAAACAATGGGAAAGCTACATATAGGAATTAAATGTATCTGAGTCAGTGAATAGAAAATTGAAGCATGGTATATATTAGTAGCATAGAATATGTGTAGACTGAAAAAGAAGTAGGAAATGAATGCTCCTTAAATCTGTTAGGTGATGGAAAAATCTGTGTTCCTATTAACCTTTATTAAAATGGTTCGTGTCTTAAGTCCTGAAGGTAAAGGAGTCATAGTTATTAGAAGTGAAAAATGCAACTCAATGGTTCATTAGTCCCTCACTTTTAATGGCTTTTTGGTGCTTTTGGAAGCATTCACTTACTGTCATGGCCAATGATTGCAACCAAACACATTCTAATGGATGCTCAGGGAGCTGGTCCCACCGTCCTTTACAATGAAGGATGTGCCAGAGGGAGTCAAGAGATCAATTCTGATGGAAACAACGCAGAGGTGCCCTCAGCTCATATTGAAATGCTTGCTGTCCTCACTGTAAGACAACACCTGTGTCCATCCTCAAATGTTTACATTCGTCGTTCGGAGGCGATCTGGTGTCTTCTGAAATGAGAGATTTTTTTAATGAATGAGATTGTACGTGAAGTTGATTTGTTTCATATAGAACTGTGAATTTCATGGTAACCTTGGGAATTATTTTACCCACCCGGATAGTTTACAAATGAGGAAATAGAGACCTAGAAAGGTTAAGACAGCTGGCTATGGTATAGTGGGAAAAAGACAGGTTCATGCTTGGAAAGACAGGAGACAGAATTTCAACTCTTTTCAACCTGTGTGACCTCAGGCAAGTGACTTCACTCCTCTGAGATTTGGCTGCCTGATCCCTAATTGAATGGATTCTTCTCTAAGTGGGGCTTATACAAGATGCCCATATTTTAAATAAACGATAGATTTCACGTATGTAAACTCCGGTGAAATCATCACCATGACCAGCATAAGGCCCTTGCACGTTAACATGTTCCACCCCTCTCTGCCAGCCCCCCACTTCTCCACATAATGACTCATCTGTTTTCACTTCTTGCTTACATTTTCTAGACTTGTGTGTAAATGCTACTACATAGTATATATGCTTTGTTGTGTTATTTCATTTGTACGGCAAAATCGTTGGGGGATTTTTATCATTGCGCGTGTGTGCTAAGCCTCTTCAGTCATATCCAACTCTTGGCGACCCCATGGACTGTAGCACGCCAGGCTCCTCTGTCCATGGGATTCTCCAGACAAGAATACTGGCATGGGTTGTCATTTTCAGGCTCCTCTGTCCATGGGATTCTCAGGCAAGAATACTGGCATGGGTTGTCATTTCCTTCTCCAGGGATCTTCCCAACCCAGGGATCGAACCTGTGTCTCTTATGTCTACTGCATTGGCAGGCAGGTTCTTTGTCACTAGTGCTACCTGGGTAGTGTTTATCAAAAATGTATTCCTTTCTATTGCTGAACTCTGTTCCATGATTATAACCACAATCTGTTTTTCCATTTAGCTGTTGTTGATGAACTTCTGGGTTGTTTCTAGTTTCTGGTTATCACAAATAACCTGTGAAATTTTAGGCAAGTCTTTGTATGTACATAGATTTCTTTTTTGTGTGTAAATATCTAGAAGTGGAATGACTGGATCATATTTTTAATGTTTCCTTTTTAAGAAGCTGCAAAGCTGTTTTTCTGAGTTCATTGTATCATTATGCATTCCCACCAGGAGTGTATGGGGTTCTGGTTGCTCTGTATCTTTTTCAACATTTGATACAATCAGTCTTTTGAATTTTGATGTTCTCTTAAGTGGGTAGTGATATCTTATTAGTGGTCTTAAGATGTATTCCCTAATGACTAATGATGTTGAGCATCTTATCATATGTTTATTTGCCATTCTTTTATCCTCTTTGATGAAATATCTGTCCAAATCTTTTGGCCATTAAAAAAAATTGACTTATTTTTGTATTATAGACATTTACATGTTATTTATATATTCTGGATGCAAGTATGTTATCTGATAAATTTTGAAAATATTGTCTCCCTGTCTAAAGATCATCTCATATCATTTTCTGAACAATAACCTGCAAAAAAAAAACCAAAATTTTAATTGTGATGAAGTCCTGTTTATCAATTTATTCTTTTGTAGACTGTGCTTAGTGTATTACATCTGAGAAATCTTCCCAACAGTCACAAAAGTTTTCTCATTCATTTTCTTCCAGAAGCTTTATTTTATGTTTTATATTATGGTCTCTGATATATTTTGAATCATCTTCTGCATATAGTGCAAGGTATGAACCAAAGTTCATTTTTTGTTTGAACATCCAGTTGTTGAAACACCATTCATTGAGCAAAGTGGTCTAGGCTCCTTAGGTTTTCATTGTTGTTTCTCTTGACTCAAAATCTGAGCAAGGAGGCTGGGACTGGTCTTCGTGTCTTTGGGTCTTTAGTTCTGTGCTTTAGTTCTATCACTTTGCTCCTGAGACACAGAAGTGAAGTGAAGTCTGCTCAGTCGTGTCCATCTCTTTGCTACCCCATGGACTATAGCCTACCAGGCGCCTCTGTCCATGAGATTCTCCAGGCAAGAATGCTGGAGTGGGTTGCCATTTCCTTCCCCAGGGGATCTTCCTGAACCACGGATTGAACCCAGGTCTCCCGCATTGCAGGCAGGCACTTTATAGAGCTCAGTTTTTAAAAAGACAGCTCTTTTGGTCTTGCATATCCAAACAGAGTTTTAAAGAAAGAACGGGGGAACAGTCAGCAATAAAAAATTTAAAACTGATTAAAAGTTCTCTTTAATAGAATGTTTAGTTCAACTAATGTGTGTGAATTAAATAAAAGCCATCAACTTTTTTGCCAGTTTGCCTTGATCGGTCCTGTCCGTTTTTAATCAGCTGGACTCCTTTGTTTATCGGTTTCAACCCCTCAGGTTATTCATTGTCAATTACTGATAAGTCATCCCTCAAGGCTCACATGTAAACGTCCCCCACGTCTTGTCTGACAACACACGGCCACTGTCTACTGGCAACAGGGGCCGATGGCCACTTCCACAGGCCTCTGGGGAGAAAGTGTGTTTCAGAGTAACCTGCTTTATAAGATGCTCTCCGTGGACTGGCCACCAGGAAGATAGACAGCCTATAATACACCTAAATTCCGATTAACAAAATGCTAAATGATGACATTTTGGATAACAGATACATTGTTTTACTTCTGGTAGCTTCATCTTGATTCGTTATGAATAGTATTTTTCTAGTAACCATTTTTGCAGTGTGTCTCAGGACAAAAGAAAGAAACTATTTTATCCTTGTGATAATAATAGCAATGAATTAAATATTCCTTGCCATACGTGAGACACTGTTTAAAATACATGCTTCCTCCTATGTATAAAAATGCTACCTGTAACCCACTATCAGTTAGGATTTTAATGTAATTTTCACACAAAAGGAATCTGGATGCACAGTCCTTCTATTTTCCTATCAAGTCCCTTTTGTGGTGATGGTTATCAGACCCTCCCAATAGGACAATTAGAGACAATTTGAGTGATGGTAATTACACTCATATGAGAGGCTGCCAAGAATGATAGAGATTTTGCGGGGCTTTTTTCCTCCACATCTTTTTTGTTGAGGTTCCCTTCTCACTTACAGAGACCTGCTGATGTCACAGTGCTCAGTGTTTCGAGAAGAATGTTACCCATGAGGACAAAGAACATAGATGATAAGAATAATATAAACTTCCTCCCTAGCGCAGGCACTCGAGGGCACTGTTGTGGGCCCAGTGTCCCCAGGCCCTCGAGTAGATCCTCCCACACTGTGGGTGCTCAATGTTATCACTGAATAAGCCAATAAAACATAATTCAGCTAAAGTGATCAATAAAATACTTCACATTTGAGACTTTGTTAGCCACATCTCCACCCCCCTCCAAAAAAAAAAAAAAACAAAACAATTTTCCCTGCTAATTCCATTGAGAGTGACACATTGGTACAATTTTCTCCCCAGAGCAGGGATTCCCACTTAGAAACCTGAGCTGGGGGACAAGTTTCAACCCCGTTTGGGGAGGAAGGGTCATAAGCTTCAGAAGATTCTCAGTGAAAGACCTTGGGACAGACCAAAGAGGCTGAACGTCATGGTATAGTGTCAAGACAATTGTACCTTAACTGAAGATGCGGCTTTGAGAGTCTAAACTAATTGAACTAGATGTAAGGAATATTGTGAAATTCTCGAGCACAGTATTTGTCACCTTTGCACAAAAGCAGCGAGGGCCAAAAGGAAAAGAAAGAAAAGGGGACAAGGAGGCCTGGCGTGCTGTGATTCATGGGGTCGTAAAGAGTTGGACACGACTGAGCTGACTGAACTGAACTGAACTGACTGATTAAGAATACAATGTTGCAGGGAAAACAGTATACAAATGATCATGACTGGAGGGAACACTGGACCAGAAAAGCTCAAAGAGCTCATCTGTCCACAAAACTGTTCTATAATGTGATAAGTGTGGTGGGTAATTTGTTTTAAAAGTATCATTTAAGAAAAATACTAGCTTGTATGAAGTGAAGGATGTGCTAAAGTTCAGAATCAAGTCACACCTGCTTCTGCAGGTCCAGTGGAACCACTTTGTAATTTGTGTTATACATAATTATTCTTTTCTTTTGACTTTCATTTCAAAATGTGTATTTTCTAATTAGTATCGTGAGCTCTAAAACAAGGGATCAATATCTGAAATTCTCCCAAATAATAAATTTTCAGGATTCAAAAAAAAAAAAAGAAACCCAAAAACCTACTTGAATAAAAATTTTCCTGGAGGGACTTCCCTGGTAGTCCAGTGGCTAAAATTCCAGGATCCCAATATAGGGGCCAGGGTTCAATCCATGGTCAGGGAACTAGATCCCACATGCTGCAACTAAGAGTTTGCATTTCTTAACTAAAGATTCTGCATGCTGCAACTAAGACCCAGTATAGCCAAGTAAATAAATGTTTTTTAAAAATCTTCAAAAAAAGAAAGAAAGAAAGAAAAGGAACTCAGACTGGTCCCTGCCACAGAGAGCAGGGTGGTCTCACCACGGTCCGGCAGTGCTGGAGTCCGGGTGCCCAGCCCTGCAGGGGTCCTCAGGGACCCCCAGCCTCCCTGCTCCTGGGGGGTTCCACTGCCCTGCACACTCTCACCCACCACTAACCCACACCCTCCAGCACCGTCACACAAGCACGCACGCACTCACCTTCCTGAACCCGCCCTGGGTCCTGCCAGCCACCAACCCCCGACCTGTGCTCACTCAGTGAGCTTTCCTGCATCCTCTGCCTTCCAGCCTGTGCTCCCCGCCCGCACCAGATCAGCCGCCAGGACACCCCGGCCTCAGCTTCCCTGTCCACCACCTGGAGGAGGGGGGCACGTGTCCTTTCAGCCCGCCCACCCGCCGTTTCTCTTCTGGGTCCCTGTCTCCCCCTTTAGCCCCAGATGCCCCCGAGGCTCACGGCATTCATCTCAACACCGCGTGTCCCTCCTTGTCCTGTGACGTTGGGTCTGCGGGCCATGCCTGTCTAGTCGCTGGAGCGTGGCGGCCCCCCCAAACCCTGCCTTCCCCCCAGGTGAGCCGCCTGGCCCCAGCCTTACCCTCACCCCATGTGTCACCCCTGCTCTGGTGCCTGCGGGGGCAGCTGGGCATCAGCGCATCCGCCCGCCAGCCCTAAGTGCGCCCGTCATCCGCCCCCTGCACGTGACTTACCTGCCTTGCCTTCTTCTCTGACTTCCGGCTGGCTTTTTGTCCCTCCGTTCCACAGGAACGTCTCCCTGAACAAAGAAATGGAGTTACTGACGTCAGAGCGGAGTGGCGAGCTCCCACTGAGGTTTTCTGTCGTGATGTCCTTCTGCCCGGCGTGCAGCTCAGCCTTCCGTCAGGGCTGCTTCTCATCTTCTCCTGCGACTCCCGCTTGCATCCCTTAAACATTCCTATCCTGAGCGCTCCTCAGACCTGCAGGATTTCACGTGTCGCTGATCCCACACACATTCTCCAAGCCATCAGAAGCCTCCCAGCCTCAGCCGACCTAAAAATCAGCCTTGATTCTAACCCCTGCACCCCCTCTCCCGACACACACGCCCCTGCCGGACCTGTTCCTCTAACCTTCCCCGCTGTCGCCGGTCCACGCTTACTTGAGACATCTCAGCACCGTTCTCGGTCCGTCCCTTTCTGATGCCCTGGTAATCCGTCCCCACTTCCTGTCGATTCCCTCCACGAAGTGTGTCAAATGTGTTCACTTCCCTGCGTCTCTGGGCCGTCACCCTGGTTCAAGCCTTTACCATCTGTTTCTTCCGCTACTGTGATCATCTACCAACTGGTCTCTCATCTCTGTCTCGAGCATATGACAATCCATGGACCACACACAAGCCGGGATGTTCTCACAGCCCTGTCCCCTAAGTGTCTGCTTGTTTCATTAAGGAAAAAAGTATGATTTCTTCCTAAGGTCTACGAAGACCTGATATCTCCCTTTCCCTCTCTCTCCCCTTCCTGCCCTTCTGCAGTCATATTCGCCTCCTCCCCGGTGCTTCCAGTTCAAGGTCTTTGCCCACGCTCTTTTCCCCGCCTCCTACCACTCCACCCTTTGCCTTTTTCCCCCTTCAAGCCTCAGCTTTTAAAAGTCTTAAACCATATACTATTAATATATAAGCCAGGCACCTGGTCATGGCTCCCTGTTTGCTGTCTTTACACCCTTGTAATAATTTGCAGTTATTTGTTAGTTTGTTTGATGGCATCTCTTTAGCAGCAGGAACAATGTCATCTTGCTCACAGTTGAATTCTTGGTACTTTTCACTGTGTCTGCAGGCACATAGTAGGAACAGGAACACAATAAATATCATTTGCGTTATTTAATGCTAATGCATATCAGATAAAACCTAGACTTTAGTGTTTATGCTGCTATAATTCTTAACTTTTTATTATTGAATAATTTTGTTTATGTTCTCACACACTTTTAAAAGCGTAACATATTTTAAAACTTAGATATCAGCATGAAATTTACAGGTGATCATGAATCTGTAATGTAATACAGACTGAGTGCTAGATAACAAACGGAGCTGTTATTTGAATTTTAAAAATGGGAAGGCTTTAATATTTGATAGGCACTGAGTGTACCAGGTTATTGAGCAAGCTAATAGAATTATGATGGCTCTGAAATCTGAGGAGAGCATCATTTCTGTCTTTCCTCTTGGAGGAAACCAAACAGAGAAAAGCTCTAACCTAAAGAGAGGTTTACTTATCTCATCCATGTAGGTGTTGATCAAGATTAGGAAAAGTTAATGACTTGAGCAAGAAAACAGACCCCTGTAAATAACATTATCCCAACACTGCATATTTTACCTTGTTTGTAAATTGGTTCTGTTGAACCTTTTTTCCTACACATTTCATCAATATGTATTATTTGTGACATTGATATCTCATTGCCAGTGAAAGAAAAATAACTGATGATGTTAGGGAACTCATGCTCATGTGAGCTCAGTCGTATCTGACTGCAACCCCAGGGACTGCAGCCCACCAGGCTCTTCCGTCCATGGAACTTTCCAGGCAAGAATACTGGAGTGGGTTGCCATTTCCTTCTCCAGTAAATCTTCCCGACCCAGGGATCAATCCTGCATCTCTTCCATCTCCTGCATTATCAGGCAGATTCTTTAGCCCTGAGGCACCTGGGAAACCCTATATTAGGGAGATCCATGGTTACTTTTAAACCATATGTGCCTACCCAGAGAGTGACAGTTCCAAATAAAGGTCATCTAAACCTCTTGCAAGTTTTTACTTTTTTCCAATTGCTATTTATCTGCCTAGTGAAACGCAATCACGTCACCTTTTGAGTGACTGACTCTAATATAATTACATACTTGGTGTACCTGGATCTTAATTTCTGCTTTACGATGGTCACACTAGACTTATTGATTCATCCATTAAATCAATTCAAAGGACAGAATTTTCAATACTGTCTTTTAAAATATTAACTCACTTGTGGATTGGCAGGGAAAGAAAAAAAAAGATTCTGATACCTCATTTATAGCTATTTGAAATCACCAGCCCTTCCAACTTATTAGTTTCAACAATTATTCAGAAATAGAAGTCAATTAGAAGTCCCAATAGAAAGCATGAAAAGAAATTTCCCTGGGGAATAAACGTGTTACTTGGTCGGGTCCCTAAGTCAATTAAATTACAGCCCATATTTTGCTAAGATTTAAAAACTCTCCACATGTCTATGTAATAAGAAAAAAAGGGGGATGGTGCTTCCAGGCTTTATAAGTCAGAAGATAAAACAAGTTTGTCCTATCTTTAAAAAAGTAAATATGTATAAAATATATACTTGTGCTATTTTGATTAATGTCCTCTTAATTTAAAACATGCCAGTCAAATTATATTGCTTCAGCTAAGATATCACTCCTTATTTTTATAGAAAGGAATTAGCTACCATGCAAACACAGAGACTATAAATTCAGCATTTATATAAATATGTAGAAACAGTGGGCTTTTAAAAGGATAAAATTAGTTGTTTCTCTCTTCCTTTGTTTTCCAAAGTGTTGTAGTTTTTAGTTCTTGTAGGTGAGAGATGCAGGAAAACGGCGGGGAGTGAAGCGAAGGTGAAGAGGGGAGGAGATGAGGATTTACAGACCCCATCACGTGAGTTGTTCATAGTGGGAGGCTCCCCAGAGACAGGATCTGAAGGGCGTCAGCCCAGGGACCAGTGGGTTACAGGAAAAACTCAACCCTTCTTTCCACAAACATCCCACTCATCCTTTGCACCAGCTCCTCAGAAGGATCTAGAATATTCCAGAGCACTACAAGGAAGGGGTTTTTTTTTTCTTGTTCCCTTGGGATGATAAGAGGTACAGATGAAGGAGGGTAGCATAACCGCAAACCCTTGATAAAACTTACATTGCTGGAGTCAAAGACGTGGTGAGCATTTTAATGCATTAGGATACACCAGGAATCACCTCTTCTTAGAAATCCATCCTGCAAGTAGTTACTTTCCTTCCTCCTGGAAAGAGGTAAAATGAGGCATAATTTAACACGCACAAATGATGTCTTATTACGTGTTTATATGTAAGTAGGACACGTGTACACGGGTATGCCCATGTTATTTACATGCATGGCTCCTTGCTTGTCGCTGTGTGGTTAACAGACTGGCACTGCGCCTGGCCTCCGGGGTTTCGCAGAGGTCAGAGATGAGCTATGCCCCCGAGGCTGGAGGTGCGGTTACCGCCGGCAGGCAAGCCCTGCTGGGTTAACAGGATGAGATCAGAGTTCAGGGCCCACCAGCTCCTGTTACGCTGTGAAGAGGTGCCCTCTCCCCTTGGTCCTGCCAAACCTCTCTGCACAGCGGACGTGTTTCCTGGCTGGCTGGGGTGGTCTGCTTGTTGGTTTCATGTTTTCTGTCCGTCTTGTCTGGCGTGGTAGCAGTTCCCTGGGGCAGGAAGGCCACAGAGCGCTTTCCCTGGCAGCTTGCGTCTAAAAGTCCTTCAGCAGATCAGCTGTGCCCTTCTCCTCTGCTTGCAGGTTAGAGAGGAGGCTTCTGGCTCCTGGAGCCAAAGCAGAGGCTTCCCAGCGGGTAAAGAGGCTTCCCAGGGCCAAAGATTCTACCTGCCAGTGTAGGATACCTGGGTCGGAAGAATCCCCTGGAGGAAATGGCAACCCACTCCAGTGCTCTTGACTGGAGAATCCTGTGGACAGAGGAGCCTGGTGGGCCACAGTCCATGGGGTCACAAAGAGTCAGACACTTCTGAAGCGACTGAGCATGCACGCAGGCAGCTGAAGCAGAAGGGGCTTATCTCAGAAGGGGGGGCCTCCAGCCAGCAGCCGCATCCAGCGCTCTGCACCCTTGGCCTCCTCCTTCGCTTTTGCCTTGAAGGAGCGGCAGAAGGGAACAGGCTCTTAATTAGCGCCACCTTCAAATGTTCCAGCAGGTGCCCAGCTGGCCTGAGACTCAGGCCACCGCCACGTGCCTTCCTGGTGGCCTGGCGCTGCTCCTGATCACTGCTCCTGAACACCCAGCCCTTGAGAAAGGCGAGCTGCTTTCCTGAGCACCGATCAGAGCCTGGATAAGCATGTTATGCCAGTCTTTTCTTTAGATTACTTGTAGGTTGTGTATTCTGGGAGCATAGGAAAGTTTATCGTCGGAGTTTCATTTTTATGTGCACAAATGTAATACACAGACCAGGAAATGCGAGAGGGTGATTCAGGGTTGGCAAAAAGTAAAGAAGAGAAAGCCCTATCTCTGTCACTCAACTCATACATGTTTTTTAATTTATTTTTTATTAAAGCATAGCTGATTTACAATATTGGTTTCTGCTGTCCAGAAAAGTGACTCAGTTATGCATATATATATATTATTTTTATATTCTTTTCTATTATGATTTATGACAGAATACAGAATCTATTTCCCTATGCTGTACAGTAGGACCTTATTGTTTATCCATCCTATATATAATTGTTTACATCTGCTAATTCCAGTCTCCCACTCCATTCCTGATATATTTTTATATCCACCAACATTTTGGAATAAATAGATCGTGCCTATCACTGAAACCCATACAATGTCTCTCTCCAAGCATGCATGGGTTGTAGGTGCTTCCTCAAAACTTAGGAAATCGTGTGTCATGATGTTCCAGTTCTGCTGTAAAAGGAGACTGACCCACAGGCATGTCAGCCCAGGTTTGAGAGAAGCTGTGTGCTTCTGTGTGTTTCCTTTCTAAAAGCTGCATTCTTCCTAGCAACATCGTGATCTCAAAGCTGGGTAATACCCCCGAATAAAATGCCTCCTGAAGACGAGAGCAATAAATCCCCCAAAGAAATCCACATAACCCTCCTCACCCAGGTTATATGCTTTCCATATATTAGCTAAGGATTAGTCTTCAGCCCTTCCACAAAATCCCAGGGAACTCACATGAAGTCACGTTTTTGTTAACTACATGCACACAAGAGCCATTGGAGAATTCCACCAAATTCCATTAAATTCCAGCACTCTGCTCAGTAAATAGCCATGAAAACACCACGGTACTTAGAGCGAACCCTCAGTCCCCTGTGAACACCTTAGATTACAACCGTCTAATTACCATGTTTTGCAGCAACCTAGTGGGACTTCCACAGGTAATTAGAACTCCAGAGCTTTTCCACAGTAATCCAGTAAGGACCTCTTAACTAAAAAGGATTATGTGCTGCTAATATTGTGCCCACGTGTTTTCTTCAGTTAATTGTCTCCATTAATTTTTGGCAGCACTACAGAATCGCAGCAGCTTCATACACTGTGACACTTCATGCATCAACTTGAAGCAAATACATTCCCTCCACCCCCATCACGTTCTCTCTCCTCTCTCTCTGCAATTTTTTTTTTCCCCAGCGATCAATACCCTGATGAGAAAAAAGAATCTCATATCACTTCAATTACATTTTCTTTATGTGAAATCAGGATGATTTCTGTTCAGCTCCTCTCTAGGCGAGCAGGTAGACATCTAAAGTGGTTGTAGCTTTCATTGTCTTTTATGGAAATCTCAAAAGAGGGGATCGGGAATTGACGACAGTTTCTTCTTTTTCTTGTCTGTTCCAAGCAGTGTTTGCTAAGAGGACACGGACCTTATTTTTTACATTTGAATCTTCAGAGTCCAGAATGTAGTACATGCTCAATAAATGGACTCAAAAGGCACTTATTCTGCCAGCACTTTATCTAGAAAGCCCTGTCGGTGTTTGATGAGTGCGTCCAAATCAACCGAAAAATGCTTCTACAATATGACAACAAGTGAATTACTGAGCATAAAGTTTGAGGACCAGGGTTATGAGTTTATTTATGGATAAGATCTTTGTTAAGGCAGTCACTTATATCAACTTTAATATTAAACACACACACACATACACACACAGGTATGAATTCCTTTTACCGCCCCCCCCCCCCCCAAGTTACCAGTTACTGGCTCACTGAGTTGATTTCCCTCCATCCCCAGTCTTCCTGTCTTTCTCCTTATCTTTCTCCGTATGTGTGCTTGAGCTTTAGGCTGGGGTAGAGCCGGACGTAGACCCAGCCAATTACCACCTCGTTATAAGGTAAGGACTTGCTTCTTGTGCAAGCAAGTGTCTCTTTCTGCCCCCATGATTAGGTCTCACAGGAGTGTTCAGTGGTGTATCATCAGTTCTGCTCTTGGGGAACCCCTCCCAAAGCTTTCTGTCATAGCACACACAGAAGACAGTATGACATAGTGAAGACATCCTGGATTTTACTGGCAAAGAGACTTATTTTTGAATCTTGACACCACTTTAGAAAATTACTTGGCCACTATTTCATCAGTAAAATCAGGATGTAATACCTAGTTCACAGAAAGAATGGTGACAGACAAGGAGACGTGCCTGGATCTTTGTCGTTGTTCAGTCGCTCAGTCATGTCTGACTCTGCGAACCTGTGGACTGCAGCATACCAGGCTCCTCTGTCCTCCACCATCTCCCAGAGTCTGTGGAAACTCATGTCCATTGAGTCATTGATGCCACCCAACCATCACATCCTCTGTCACTACCTTCTCCTCCTGCCTTCAGTCTTTCCCAGAATCAGGGTCTTTTCCAGAGAGTTGGCTCTTCACATCAGGTGGACAAAGTATTGGAGCTTCAGTTCAACATCATTCCCTCTTATGAATATTCAGGACTGATTTCCTTTAGGATGGACTGGTTTGATCTCCTTGCAGTCCAAGAGACTCTTATGAGTCTGCTTCAACGCCACAGTTCAAAAGCACCAGTTCTTCAGTGCTCAGCCTTCTTTGTGGTCCACCTCTCACTTCCATACATGACTACTGGAAGAACCATAGTTTTGACTAGACAGACCTCTGCCAGCAAAGTGATGTCTCTGCTTCTGAAGGCACTGTCTAGGTTTATCATAGCTTTCCTTCCAAGGATCTTGGTAGGTTCGTAGTGAACACAGGTTTCTCTGTGTGCATTCCAGCCCCAGAATGCCTTGTCCTTTGGTAGGTCAGGAACCTCCTGATGAAGACCTCTGGTCCCTCCCAGAAGAGGGAAGTGATCCTGATTCTCAGCTGTGGCCGGAGGAGGGGCTCTGGTTCAGCCTTGCCGTCAAGCACAGACAGGGAGAATTTACAAAACGCCTGCCCTCAGCACAATCGTATTACGATCCTAATTGAATACATACCAGGCGGCAGCGATCATGCTTTATGTCTAATTGACTGGAAAATAACCCTCACTTGTTCTTACCATCAGGCTTATACAGAGACAGCAGACGTCAGCTCATCCCTGAACCCACCTGCAATCTTCCCTGGCCAGCCCCCTCCCAAGATCTTCCCCTCTTACCTGGAAAGTCCTTGACATTGCTGAGTCTGTCTCCATATCACACTTTTGAGCGGAGTATTCACTGTATGCTATTTTCACTGCAATCTGGGTTACTAAAGTTGCGATTTGCCCCATCCAAGATCTAAACCTGTGTTTCTCCCGTGGTTTCTCTCTTTTTTCATTTTACTGGCAATTTTACTCTTAGACTCTTGCCTTATTTGTCCCATATCTCTACACCCATGTATGTATACAATGGATAATTTGCTTTTGGTGTTTTTATAGACATGATTTGTGGAGAAGAAAGGTAGATTGCTCTTACACTGAGGATTTAAGTCTACTACTTCATCTAAAACTAAGGTCCTGGAAGAGAATATCTAGTCAATTTATCAAAACATAAAACTTTGAATAAACAGTTTTTATGATCTTCAAGAGGAAAGTTTTTTCTTTATTTTTTTCCCTTTCAAAATTCAAGGTGGCTTTACTTTGCAAAAATAGAAAAAAAAAATTGACAAGCTGATCCTAAATTTCACCTGATAAAACAAATAATCCAGAATATCTGGAACACACTTGAAAAAGATGAAAAAAGTTAGAGGACTTGAAGATCCTAACTTCAAAACTTAATACCAGCTATGGTGATCTAGCCAATATGGTAATTGCATAAAGACAGGCATACAGATCAGTGAAACAAAACTTCGAGCTCAGAAATAAGTCCTCCTATTTATGGTAAATTGATGTTCAACAAGGGTGCTATTGGGTTTCCCTGTTAGGAAATACTTCCAGCCTTGCTCACAACTGTCTATTTTTCCAGGACTCTGGAAAGCCCACCTGCTCCATGAAGTCTGTCCTGACTTCAGATGAAGTCCGCACTGAGGGTCCCCTCTCTCAACCTCAATCCTACACACGATCATTTCATTGCTTTGTGTCTCCCAGATCAAATGATCAGTTCTTTTCAGGGAAGAATCAGGGCTCATATAACTTCAATATTATGAATAATATATTTTTCATGGTTCTCTATGCTTTCAAATCAGAGCTCAGCACTAAAAATCTGAGCTGTAGTCAGACTAGCTACTTTCCAACACTCCTATGTGCAAATATCACGCAACTACCATTCCGCCGCTGCGTGAAACTAGGCACCTTCTTCAGCCATTCGGTGCCTCAACTGTCTCACCTATCAAGTGGGCATAATACTAACATCTACTGTTGGAGCTCATAGAGACAGGATAAGCGCTTAGAGCAGTGTCTGTCACATGGTGAGCTCTTACCAAACGGGGGCTCCTGCTATCATCACCACTGTCCTTGCAATCAGATGGGTGATTTCAAATGCCGTTGACTTGACTTTTGTTAAAACCTGAGCTAGAATCACCAGTGGAAGGTACATTTTTCAGACTCATATCTAGTTTAGTCACTTGACAAACTTTATGAAACACACCTGCCCATGTGGCATTTTGGAAGCTGGGATGGTGTGAGGATGGTGATGAGAAGGCCAGGGACTTTGGAGACTGAAATACCAGGGCTAAACGCTGTTTGGGGGATCTTTCTGCTTTTGGCCAGGCCAGGTAAATCATCCTTTTGGTCATCTTTCCTAATGTCAGGAATCTTAACATTATTCCTAATTCATTAATATATTCCCTAGAGAGTAATGATAGCTAGAAATAAGGTATGCAGAGCTAGAAATAGCTACTTAATAAGTGGTATCTTTTTATTGTGTAAATGGGCCCCATTGCTTTTCTGTCCTGTATCTAATATTACCTCTCACTCAATGGTTTTTGTTTCCTTTTTTTCAATTTTTGTGATAATTTGGATTGTGATTCAACCCAGGACAAGCATTTTTAACCCACCATTCCTATCCTTGCCCCTGGTATGATTATTTGGAAACTTTAGCGTGGAGATCTGAAAATTTCGGATAAAAAATGACTTGTGAGTATCACAGTTTCAGGTTTATTACACCCAGTTTGTTAAAAAAAAAAAAAGATAATAAATGACAAAGTAAAATTAGCCAAGTAATCCTGTGATTTTAAAGTAAATTTTTTAAAAGCTCATTTTTTTTTTTTTTTTTAGTTGCTCAGTTGTGTCCAACTCTTTGCAACCCCATGGACCACAGCCCACCAGGCTCCTCTGTCCATAGGATTTTCCAGGCAAGGGTACTGTAGTAGGTTGCCATTTCCTTCTCCAAAAAAATGAGCATTTAGCTTGTGAAAGTCGCTCAGTTGTGTCCGACTCTTTGTGACCTCATGGACCATACAGTCCATGGAATTCTCCAGGTCAGAATACTGGAGTGGGTAGCCTATCCCTTCTCCAGTGGATCTTCCTGACCTTGGAATCGAACCAGGGTCTCCTGCATTGCAAGCAGATTATTTACCAACTGAGCTATCAGGGAAGCCCAATGTATGCATACAACTAAACGAAATATATGCATGCATACAAATAAACAAAACCCATCATGTAGTGTTTTCACAGGAACTGTGAAACAGAAGCTCCCCGACCCAGAGGAGACGTGCCGGAGAGTACAAGCAGGCTTCCCAGGACCCCCAGTGTTCTCTGCTCCAAGGTCATGAGCAAACCAGAGTCCTCTGTAGAACACAGTTTGCTGACCACTTGTAGAGAGCAGAGAGACCGCAGTAAGAAATGTGCGCAAACCAGTGTGACATTCCTTTCCTGTGGGCACCCCTGCAGCAGGAAATTTGTTCTGACCAAACAGAACTTTGGTCACACCAAACTTCTCAGTGGTAGAATTGCTGCCAGAATTGTATTCTGTTCTGGATGACGTTGGTTACACTCACTCACGCATGCACGTTTAAGCCGATTTGAACAACAGCACAGTTTACCTCCAGAGGAGAAAACGAGACAGTGAAGAGACAGGACCCTGCCGAGTGTGAACCTGCCCTCCACGCGGGGCCACGTTCCCCACCAGGCCTGTGCCACCGTCGCGGCTTCGTCCAGCAAAAGCTGCCCGTGCGCCCAGAGGCGCCGAAAAGCGGGAAAGCCTCAGAGCAGAACTGAATGTAAACCCCAGACTCTCCTCTCACAAGCCCCGAGACCTTAAGAAGGTGGGCCTGGTCGTCAGACAGAGGAGCTGAGACCTTCCATCCGCGTCTCCAGCCTCTGTCTCTTCCTCTCCGCAGACACCACTGGTGGCTTCATCTCTGCAGGCAGGGGCGAGAAGGAAGTGGGCTGACCTGTGAGGGCGCCCCGCAGAGTCCCAGAGACCACCTTGCTTTACCGCTTGGAGTTTTGGTTTCCATCATCAGAAAAGTGAAGGGAGTGGGTCACAAGCGGATACCCAGGGGCCCTGGGAGCTTGAAACTCTCCTTGAACCTGTGAGGACGTTGCTGAGGGTCGCCTCCGCTTCTTGCTTCCACGGTTTGGGGGCAGGTGAAGGGCACACATGGAGATTGCTGAAATCATGTTTTAAACACAGCTCATCCAGAACACTAGAGGAGGTGAAACAGAGATTATTTAGGGGGCGTGTGTGTGCTAAGTGCTTCAGTCGGGTGCTTCTCTTTGCCGCTCTGTGGACTGTAGCCCGCCGGGCTCCTCTGTCCATGGGATTCTCCAGGTAAGGATGCTGGAGCGGGTCACCGTGCTCTCCAGGGGATCTTCCTGAGCCGGGGATCCACCCCGAGCGTCTCACATCTCCTGCACTGGCAGGCTGGTTCTTTACCGCAGTGCCACCTGAGAAGCCCCTATTTAGGGGAGAGCTCTTATTGACCGGGCATGGTGTAAGTCCTGTTCTTCCCGAGGCTAAGAGGCCGAATTAAATAAATGCCCCCGTGTGCTCCAGAGCAAGAGTTCCAGCCCCATGATGGAGCATTCTCCCCATCACGGTGGCTGTCGGCTCGGGCCATGAGCTTCCGGCTCGGTTCTCACATGGAACGGGCAGCCCTCCCAGGTGGGGGTCTTGCTGTCTCTGGAGTGAAGAGCCCAGGACGGTAGCTCTGGAAAGCCAGGAGTCGCTGGCGGTGATGTGCCGGCCGCGCGGACTCTGCCTTCATGCTTTCAGCCCTGGCGGCTTGTCCTCTGGAGACTCCACCTTCAACCTTTACGGCACCTCCTTTCGGTCTGCTCACGGCGTCTCTGAGATTTTTCACTGCAAACGTCTTGTTACCTCTGGAGATCGTTTCTGTTCCCAGACTTCGCTTGTAAGGGTTTTTAATCAGGTCCTCAGAGAAATAATTAGTTGTCATGACCACCAGATAAATCCCTTGAATTACCCTTACATGCATACAGGCCGCTGGAGAAATTGTCTAATGATTTGACAGACACTTTTAAGCTTCTCGGAGTAGACAGACAGTCTTCAGGGTGATCTCAAGGATGATGTCAGAAGTCAGGAATCAAGCATGGACCCTGGGGAATTGGCTAAATTAAGAATGAAAGTACGTGGCTGTGGACCCATGAGCAAATGTACTTGAGTAAATTCTGGACTTACAGGTAGTCATCAACTATGTGTAAATTTATCCAATTATTCTTAAGCTAGGCTTACCTGTGTTTTAGAGCCCCTGAAATCAGTTGAGATAGTGAGGTTTTTTTGTTTCTTTTTTTTGCAAATGTAAGCTCTACCTTTTTCCCAGAGATCAGAATGCAGTCTGCCTCATCTGTTTCCTGATCATACAGGACTATCAGCTGTTTTATTGATAAGTTTTCCTCTTCAGTTTCATCAAAAGTTATTGCACTGACAGACAAATTCTTCTTTAATGATCAGCAGGTCGAAGGTCTTGAGGTGATCCTCTACGTTTAGTCCTCTGTGAAGCTCAGGGCCTCTGCCTGTTCCCCACGATGTCTCCCAATGAAGTTGCCTGCTTGAGCATCAGTCATTTCTTACAGTCATAAAGCCTGACCTTGATTCCGCTACCACATCCAGTTTCTAAAGTGTCCATCGATATTATGGACAGCCTGTTGAGACTCCCCACTGGAGAACCTGGGGTTGATCCAGGCCCCCTGCAGTAACAGCAGCTGGCTGGGTGGTCATCTGTCCGGACCCGGTGATCAGAGAGGCTTTCCAGGGTAAACCACCAGAGAAGACACCAGGAAGCCTGCAGTTCAAGGGAGACTGAGGTTGGGCAGTTACTGGTGATGAGCTGCGTGCCCCAGGGAAGGAGAAGGGCCTCACCTGGAAGGACAGGGCTGGTGCAGAGCTGAACCACCGGCAGCACGAGCCACCCCTCCCACCCCCCACCATGCAAGGAGCTGAGAACATAGGAATAGTCCCAGTTCTGGGCCCCACGAGATAACCCTGGGCATCCAGGTGCCACCTTTCATATTTCAAAAGGGCTTAAAGGAAAGTGTGAGTCTTCCCCTGGTGGCTCAGACAGTAAAGGATCGGCCTGAAATGCAGGAGACCCATGTTTGATCCCCGGGGTTGGAAAGATCCCCTGGAAAAGGGAATGGCAACCCACTCCAATATTCTTGCCTGGAGAATTCCATGGACAGAGGAGCCTGGTCGGCTACAGTTCATAGGGTTGCAAAGAGTTGGACATGACTGACCAGTTAACACTTTCACACCTTCACTTTCTAAAGGAAAGTATACAATTTCCTTTAAGAAGCCTGCACAGTTTAACTGAAATGTCAAGTTGCTTTGGGCAGAAATTACATCAACTCAGTATGATGATAACGGTTAACTCAGGCTGACCTGAATCCTCATTAACAATAACATGTCTTTGAGTTAGAAAAAGAGAGGAAGAAAGGAAAAAAGAAGAGGGAGAGAGAGCTAGAGAAAATTACTTACTGTTTCTTTGGCAGACAAACATCTTTCAAACACAGTAGTTTGAAAAATGGTGGAAGGGAATGTTGATTTTGAAAGAACTTAAAAAGAACTGGTGTAGACTTTCTCTCAGGCTAGTTCAATTATAGAACAGCTATTGCTTGCATGCAGAACAGCTGTTGTATGCATGCATGCTAAGTCATTTCAATCGTGTCTCTGTGACACACCCCCCCCCCCCCCCCATGGACTGTAGCCCAACAGGCTCCTCTGTCCATGGGATTCTCCAGGCAAGAATACTGAAGTGGGTTGTCATTTCCTTCTCCAGGGAAATCTTCCCAACCCAGAGATCAAATCCCTGCCTTTTACATCTCCTGCATTGGCAGGTGGATTCTTTACCACTAGCAGAAGCCATAGAACAGCTATTGTGCCTCTTTAATTTTTGTGATTCAAGTAAAAGCTGTAAATTTTACAAATAAAAGCAACTTAAGATAATAATGGACTTCCTTGGTGGCTCAGATGGTAAAGCGTCTGCCCGCAATGCAGGAGACCCAGGTTCAATCTCTGGGTTGGGAAGATCTCCTGGAGAAGGAAATGGCAACCCACTCCAGTATTCTTGCCTGGAGGATCCCATGGAAGGAGGAGTCTGATAGGCTACAGTCCATGGGGTCGCAAAGAGTCGGACACGACTGAGCAACTTCACTCACTCACTCAAGATAATAAGGTACCCCGTTTATTTACAGTGATAAAATCTAGACACAGTGAGGTCAGATGAGTTCATTCACACAGAGGTCCTGGGCCATCAAGGTCCCCTGATTTCCAGCAGGCACTTTACCTCAACCCAGACCTTCTCAGCTGACAATTATACACCAGTTTCCTACAGTTTTCCTTACATGTTGCTTCTTTGTTAATACTTAGTCAACTTCCATCTTTAATAGTCAACTTACTAGATTCTCTCTTCTAGATACTTGCCAAGGTTGACCGTAGACATTTGCAACCTGTGACATATTTATGAGGATGAACACCCAGATTTTTTTTATTAATTTATTTATTCTAATTGGAGGCTAATTACTTTATAGTATTGTAGTGGTTTTGCCATACATTGACATGAATCAGCCATGGGTGTACATGTGTTCCCCATCCTGAACCCCCCTCCCGCCTCCCTCCCCATCCCATCCCTCAGGATCATCCCAGTGCACCAGCCGGGAGCACCCTGTCTCATGCATCCAACCTGGACTGGCGATCTGTTTCACATATGATAACTTACATATTTCAATGCTATTCTCTCAAATCATCCCACCCTCGCCTTCTCCCACACAGCCCAAAAGACTGTTCTATACATCTGTGTCTCTTTTGCTGTCTCGCATATAGGGTCATCTTTACCATCTTTCTAAATTCCATATATATGCGTTAGTATACTGTATTGGTGTTTTTCTTTCTGACTTACTTCACTCTGTATAGTAGGCTCCAGTTTCATTCACCTCATTAGAACTGATTCAAATATGTTCTTTTTAATAGCTGAGTAATACTCCATTGTGTATATGTACCACATTCGTCTTATCCATTCGTCTGCCGATGGACATCTAGGTTGCTTCCATGTCCTGGCTATTATAAACAGGAGCACCCAGATTTATACTTTGGATCTGGATGGGTGGCTGCAGACACGGCCGGCCAGCCCGCCCGCCAGGACAGCTCGTCTGCAGGACAAAGGTGGGTGTGGCGCTCCAGAAATGGGAAACACACATCTAACAGAAGCCATGCATCCAAGGCGGCGACAGGTGCAGCCTCTGAGACCGGCAGCCTCACACCTTGCTCTCCATCAACCCTGCTTGGCGCTGGGTCCGCATTTCCCCCGAGCCTCAGTATGTGTGACAGCTGGTGGTCCCATACCGTGTGGTCCTCATGCGTTCATTTTTCAGGGACACTTTCGCCTTTTCCATGTTAGATTATAGACAGTAATGCCCTGTCCTTCTCTTCCCTGCAATGTTAGGTGTGTGTCAGGGAATTTTCAGGTTTACAAAAGCTAAGTAAATCTCTCACCAATAAGATAAAGGTCATAAAATGTGAATTAAGAATATGGAGCGTGGAAAGGCAGTTTGCAAAGATGAAGCAAGCCTGGCTGGTTCTTCTTAGCCGCGGGTATTATAATCATCTATTTGCTTGAGTACACCTCAAAATGATGAAGGTTCTTTTTCCCAACATTAAATTCCTGAGAAAGACACACCTGCTTGGTAATAGGTTATTCCATCTCTTTTTGGGTGAAGCTTTAGTGTTACTTTTCAAAGAAAGATTTAAAGCTTTCTTTCCTATTCTTTATATAATAAAATCTAAAGGGGGGAATCAGCTGCATTTTTAAGAAAAATTTGCTTTCTAATCTCACTTTTGAACTCACTTTTGAACAGGAGTCAAATCTTGCATCTGCTATTTTTGATGTTGAAGTCTTATCAAAGAAGGCAGGTCAGATTTAGATAGGAGGACTTGTTCAATGTGTTTTTTCCAAAAAAAAAAATTTATTTTAAGAGGCATGTGAATATGGTCTCTCCAACGTATAAAAATAAGTTAATGGATTACAGTATTTAATATGTGACATATCAGATGTAATAAGCAGTGTTCTCTGATGACAGAGCAGTGGTCCCACACTCCTGGGCCACGGACCAGTACCAGTCTGTGGCCTGTTAGGAACTGGGCTGCACAGCAGGAGATGAGTGGTGAGCGAAGCTTTGTCAGTATCTAGAGCCGCTCTCCATTATCTCATTACCACATGATCACGATGCAACGATTTACGACAGAAATGAAGTGCACAAGAAATGTAACGTGCTTGAAGCATCCCGAAACCATCTCCAGCCCCTGCAGTCTGTGGAAAAACCACGAAACCAAAAAGGCTGGAGACCCCTATGTGGAGTGTTCTGACCCTTGAGTCCCTTTCTTCTAGAATGACCTTGTGTATAACCAGCTAGAACTCACACCCTGCCCTGGACAGTTATCCTTTTGCGGGGGGAGCGGTGGGGGAAGGGTGCAGTCTGTCCTACGGCTCTGTGGTTTTCTGCCATGTTTATGGAATACTCTAATATTGTAATAGTTAAGAGTTTGGGTTCTGGACTGTCTTGGTTTACAGTCCAAGGCTGTGTAATCTTGCTAGGCTTCACTTTCCACATCTTTGAAATGGCAATAATGACAGAGCTTACCTCCCAGAGTCAGTATAAGGTTTTACTGAGTTAATGTATTCAAAGCATATATACAATTTTCTGGTGTAATGTAAGACCTCAAAAACATGATCAAATATTCTTATCATTCCTTTTGTACTCTTCTCTATCCATATTTTAACTCAATTAAAGCTTCTTGAAACCTTGGATATTCCTAAGAAGTGAAGTGAGGTCACTCAGTCATGTCTGACTCTTTGCGACCCCAACGACTGTAGCCTACCAGGCTTCTCCATCCATGGGATTTTCCAGGCAAGGGTCCTGGAGTGAGTGGCCATTGCCTTCTCCATGTATATTCCTAAATAGCTTTCAGATCTTTTCTCTCCTTTCATCCTCTTCAGCCTGTGCTCTTCATTTATTCAGATATTGCCCCTGATCGGGACCCCAGCCTTCCCAAGGGCATTCCCTGCCCTAGTCACTCTATCCTGGTCCCCTCTTAAGGTCCCTTGTTCTGGTCAAGTAATCCCCTAGTGAAAGTCACTCTGTGGCTTTGCTGCCTTCACGGCAAGGTCCTTATTTCTTTGCCGGGCGCACCTGACCCTCACGATCAGCCTTTCTCCTCCCCCCTGAGCTTGAACTTGGGCCTCTCACTCCACACCATGCCTCTCTCACCTCCCTTCTCTGTCTTCTGTCTGCGGATGCCCTCTGAGTCTCGCTTCACCAGACTCCTTCCTCCGTGAGTGGTCCACTGAGCTATGCCCAGGCAGCTTTTTAGCACTGACTCACACACACACCTGAGCTCCTACTCACAACCAAGCTTTATGAAAGGGATGCTGAGGATGCAGGTGATAGGAAGCCTCAGATAAACAGAGATGCCACATCCTGTAGATCCTGGGTTCTATTAGCTACAGGTAAGAAAGACCCTGATGCTGGGAAAGACGGAGGGCAAGAGGAGAAGGGGGTGACAGAGGATGAGATGGTTGGGTGGCATCACTGACTCAGCGGACATGAGTTTGAGCAAACTCTGGGAGATCGTGAGGGCAGGGAAGCCTGGCATGCTGCAGTTTATGGCGTTGCAAAGAGTTGGACACAACTGAGCAACTGAACAACAGTCTTTACCCAGGGATATCCTGCTAAGGGTATTACAGAAGGAAGACCTCTTTCTCCTAGCAACTCCAGTTGACAAGGAGGTTAGACCACATGCCAGCCCTGTGGGAAGACTTGGTAAAAGGAATGAGTCAAAGCAGCCTGCTTTAACCCCTTCCTCTCAGAAGTGCACTGTCAGAGAATCCATCACCTCTCAGGGCAACCAGTCAGCCGCCAGCACCTAAAGCCCCATCTTCCATGCTCTATGTATGTTCTCTCCCCTAATCTCTGCTGGACTTCCTAGCTGGCTCAGTGCTAAAGAATTCTCCTGCAACAAAAGAGACAGGCAGGAGACTCAGGTTCTATCCCTGGGCCGGGAAGATCCCCTGGAGAAGGAAATGGCAACCCACTCCAGTATCCCAGTATTTTCCAGTAACCCGGAAAATCCCATGGACAGAGGAGCGTGGCGGACTACAGTCCGTGAGGGTGGGAAAGAGTCGGATGTGACTTAGCAACTGAACAACCACAGCAATCTTCATTGCTGCTCAGAAAGGTAGATGTTATAGTCTGCATTCCACAGATAAATAAAGGTGCAAAAAGAGGTATTTGCCAAGATGCCAAGATTATAAACTACAAATAGGAGTGGCCAGATATCAACAGAAGTCTGTGTGATTCAACAGCCCTTTCCCTCTGGTAATCATTCATTTGAGTATCATTGTTGGCGTCAGACTAAGTTCTCTAACCAGTAGGATTCTGCCTACTGTGTGTGTTCCGCACACATTTCCCACACATTGAAGTGAAGTCGCTCAGTCGTGTCCGACTCTGTGACCCCGTGGATTGTAGCCCACCAGGCTCCTCCGTCCATGGGATTCTCCAAGCAAGAATACTGGAATGGGTTGCCACTTCCTTCTCCAGGGGATCTTCCCAACCCAGGGATCGAACCTGGGTCTCCTGCATTGGAGGCAAACGCTTTAACCTCTGAGCCACCAGGGAATTAGACCTCAGTAAATAGTGAATGAATGAATCGAGTGAGTGAAAAATGGTGAACAGATGCATCGTTTTATTTCCATCACCCCAGGGAAGGATGTGTTATCTTACATTTCCAAAGCAGATGGTCAAGAAATAATTTTTGAGCCAGAATTTTTTTTTTTGCAAAAGGAAAAATTTTATAGAGTGATAGATTTTCATTATCTCACTTTTCAGAATAGTTATTTTTTAAGTCCTTTTGTTTAAATTTTAATTCATTTTTTAACATTTTTGAGCATTACAATTATCCTTTAATTCTTTTTTTAAAATTGTTTTTACACATTTATTTTTGATTGGAGGATAACAGCTTTCCACTGTGGTGCTGATTTCTGCCATACCCCAAGGCGAATCAGCCATAAGTATACATATGTCCCCTCCCTCTCGACGCCCCCCCTACCCCAACCCCCTCCCCCCCCCCGGTTGGCACAGAGCACCAGGTTGAACTCCCAGTGCCCATGCAGCAGCTTCCTGCTAGCTGTCTGTCTTACACATGGTGGTGTATATATGTCAGTGCTTCTGTCTCAGTTCGTCCCGCACTCTCCTCCCCAGGCTGTGTCCCGAGTCTCTTCTCTATGTCTGCATCTCTGTTCCTGCCCTGCAAATAGGTTCATTGGTACCATTTTTTCCTCGATAGATATGTATGCATTGTAGTTATTTTTAAGGGGGATGAGAGCCAAACTTCACACCATAACAAGACAGCCAAGGCTAGCATTGGATGGTGGGTCTCCGGGTGATTCGTGAACGTTTTTTGTTTATTTGTGTTTCCCAAAATTACACTGCATTATACAAAAAAAAAAATTTTTTTTCTAAGAAAAGTCTGTTTGCAAGCTTGGGTTTCATTAAAACAACTGCTCTAAAAGGAAAATAAAATTGGTGATAACAATGTTCAGACATCACCATGTTCTATGCATCATTGGGACAGAGACAAATAGGGAAAACTTTTGTGACAGTTTAGTGAAACTATGAAATGTGTTTATTTCCATCGATAATTTAAGTAGTGGGATTACTTTAGTCATTCAAGTCCCTCTCATCCTTTTATCATTTGCTTGGAAGGTATATTCAATTCTCTGTGATTTATGAAACATCAGGTGAAAGAACCAACTGTTTGAAAACTTCAACATTAAAATCTCTATGCCAAGAACTTTTCCTTAAATTTGCCTGAATTCCCGGAGAAATTAGTCATTTATAAGTCTTGCTGCCTAACAAATTACCATAAATTTAGTGGCTTACATCATGCATTTTTTCCAGAAGCTAGAGTTGATTTGTATTTAATTCTGTCCATCTACTGTGTGAATTTTATGATTGTGCTAAATGACACCTAACATGCGGCCTACTCTCAACAAACCGTTGCCTGTGTAATGCAGTGCTGGCAACTGTCAGCGTCGGGTGGTACAGGAGAGCTCTAGAACTTCCCCACCTTGCCTGATGACAACTCTGTACCCTTTGAACAGAAAGGGTCCATGTGACCCTCCCCAAGCCCCATCAACCACCATTCTACCCTCTCTCTCTCTCTGACTTCCCTAGTTATCGCATATCAGTGGGCTCATGCGGTATCTGCCTGAGACTGGCTTATGCCACTCAGCATCGTGTCCTCAAGGTTAACCCATGTTGTGTAGCGTGTCCGGGCGTTTCCTTTTTATGGCTGGACAGTATTCTCTTGTATGTGTGCATTGCACTTTTTTTTATATTCATCCACTCATCCACGAATATTTAGGTGGTTTCCACTGTTTGGCTATTGTGATGACCAGAAGAAATGGAGTCAGTTCAACCATATTGCCAAGGATGGAACATTTTCTGTCTTTGGGATAATGCTTTGTTTCAATTAAGCAAACTGAATTATCTTTAGAACTAAATTCTGGACAATTATATCAAGTTGTATGAACAAACATCAGGCTGGAAGTTGAGGGATTTTTTTTCGACTTCGGGGAGGTTTAGTAGTTACTCCCAAACTTTACTACCTGTAATATTCTGGTTTATTATCCCCCCAGAATGTACATGCAGTAGCCTTTCATGTCTGGAAATTATTCTGCTTGAGTGTTACTGTGCAACACGCCTGGTACAGCAGAACTATAAAATTAGAATTCATAAGCCACAGCCATTTTAACTGTAGAAAAATAAAATTTTAAACCTATAAAGGAATTTATGAGATTATTTTGCTCATCATTTTACTTTTGTTTTTGGATTTTTCCATATAAGGAGAGTCTTTAGACTTTCCCACTAGTTTCAAGACATAAAAATTCATATTTCCCTAAATCAAATTAAATTTGGACATATTTTCTTATACAGCTAGTAGAGGTAAAGAGTAACTTTGATATCTTTTCTGTTTAATATATTGAATCATGAGTCATGTATTCATTGTCTTATATTCACTGTCTTATTATCAAGTTGATAAAAGTCAATTTGTTTGATCCATAAACATCATTTTCTCAAGTAGAAGGGTAGCATTAACTGGGAAGTTGCTATGGCCTGATCATTGGACTGTTGCTTCATAGTGGGGCACATAAGGGTGACATCAGAGATCACTATTTGTCTCCAGAACATCCACATGAGGCTAATTAGATTTGCATACCACCCGCAGGTGAGGGTAGGACCACACGTTGATTTTATAGGAGACCATGCATGAGGCGGTCCAGACAACACAGACCACCCTGGACACATAACTGAGACTCAAATAACCCCATGATACTCATGTATCTTTAAATGTAGTAGATGCTCCTAATGAAATATATGCCTTTCTCCCAGATCATCATAGTTATTCACATAAGATACGCGTATATATTTAACATCTATCTATTCATGTATCTATTCATGATGCTCAGTTTCTCTTCCATGCTAATTTTAGCTCCTTGCTTATTAATATTCAACACTTTTGTTTAATTGGTCCTCCTGTCCACTTGCACTTCTTTGTCTTGGACAATTTCTGTTTATCTTTGGAAGAGTCTAATATCTGATGAAAAGTCCATTCTGTTCATCCTATAATTTGTCACTTGCCTTTCTTTAACTCAGAGTTCTTTATATGGATCAGCCACATCTGTATTTCCTAAAGCCTTTAAATCTTTTATTAGGTAAAACAAACACTCAAAATGTATACAGTGAACACAGCACAAGGAACTATATGCTCAAAATGAATGCATTGACTTTAAAATATGTATGCCTAATGCTTGAATTCAAAATAAGTGAATTCGCTTAATGTTACATGTATAAAATCTTAGCTTAATTTCAGGGAAAGAGTACATGTTTAGAAATGCCTGCAGTTATTATAAACAGTCATGGAGATTTCAAAGTAGCAAATCAAATACCAACCATGTGGTGGGTCTGGCCAATAGTTCACATCCTTGTTTTCCCATTTTAACCAACAAATGGGTCTTGTCAAACCCCAAACTATGGGCCTGCCCATTGTCTGTGTATTATTCTTGTCACCCTAGGCAAACCTCTAATTTTTAACTTCCCTAACAAGAAAACATACCAGATGCACCCGCCTTAGAGTGGCATTTTTAGGAGTTTTACCTGGTGCATATTCTACTGTGCTTTTTTAACTTGCAGATTTTAGTACCTTATTGCTAGTTATACGCTCGTTTTGGTGTGTATCACATCTGAGTTGGACATATCAGAGATTCAGGTTAAGGAAGCACTGCGCTGAGTTTTTAAGTTGAATTAAATGAAATAAGGAATTTTAAATGATCTCAAGCTGTAAGGTGGTCTACCGATAATAAAATTTCAGTATAGGTCTTAAACTGGTTATTTTTCTACCTGGAGACATTTATCCAACCTAGAATAACCAAACATAATAATTGTTTTGCTTAAAAATACAACTTATCAAGCTATTACTTTACCCAAATACACAGAATAAATCTTTCATTTCTTTAATTGTTGAGAGAAGAATTATATCTGTAAAATTTCATTAAAAGTCAGTATTTTTCTTTAATTGTTTTAATCCTTCTTCTTCTGGTTGGTCTCTCAGTCATGCCCGACTCTTTGCAACGCCATGGACTGTAACCTGCCAGGCATGTCTGTCCATGGGATTTCCCAGGCAAGAACGCTGGAGTGGGTTGTCACTTCCTTCTCCAGGGGATCTTCCCAACCCAGGGATCAAACCCATGTCTCTTGCATCTCCTGCATTGGCAGGTGGATTCTTTACTACTGACCATGACAGTTACACGTGAAGGTTTGTTTTCCATTTGGCACTGCCTTGTAGTGCTATCAAAGCTGCTGAGTCCAAGCGTACAGAAGAGCACAGAAGTCTCCATGAGCAATTATCATGCCTTCTTAATTAAAGATCAGTGATACAGTTTCTCAGATTCTTGATCGATTGAGTTGAATTTGAGAATTACAATAGCAAGGTAAATCGTATGTCATGGGAAGAGTTGAACAGAGGAAAAGTAATTGTCCTGTGTTAATTGACTCCTGTTTATCTCTGTCATCCTCACCATTTTTGAGTATTAGAATTATTTCAGAGGCTTTAAGTATACTTCTAGGTAAACAGCTATATGTCTGAGTTTGACTTCTTACTGGTGTAATGCAGAATTCCATGGTCATTTTTCCTGCAGGAGAAGGGCCGATGAAGAGAGGAAGTGTGTGAAATGGGCAGGAAAGTACGTCTTTTGTTGAACACAATGCTTTCCTGCTATTCGGTTTCTGCCTGGCTTGGCCTGATGTTCTGTGAAGAGTAGCATAGCTGGGATCACCCCTGGTTGTTTTAGCTTCTTCTTCAGAAATGTGTGTATCATCACCCGACGGGGCAAAATCCGCCCTCTCCCCTTACTCATGAGGGCGTTTCTTGGTTCAAATGCCTCCTCTCAAATGAATGCTCCACCAGGAGATAAACAAATGCACACTTGAAAAAAATCTCTTTTTCCCCCCATTTCTTTGTTTTTAGCCATGAGCATCTATTACTCTGTTGATAGTTTAAATAATATTTAGAATATTTCTCTCAGAAACCTGTATAGGAAACATGCGTTCTGGTTGTCCAGACTTCCGCTTTGTTTTCGGTCAGGTGGGGAGAGATGAGAAAGCTTACCTTCAGCTTATCCTCAGCAGGGAGGGAACTGGTCTGGCTGGAGCCCCTGAGACAGGGTTTAGAGAGAACAGCAAGGCCGCTGCGGATGGAGCTCCTTGAGAAAACAGGGAGGTAGGTGGAAGGCTTCCCTGGTAGCTCAATTGGTAAAGAAGCCTCCTGCAGTGCAGGAGACCGCGGTTCGGTTCCTGGGTTGGGAAGATCCCCTGGAGAAGGGATAGGCTACCCACTCCAGTATTCTGGCCTGGAGAATTCCATGGACTGTATAGTCCACGAGGTCACAAAGAGTCGGACACAGCTGAGCGACTTTCACTCACTCACAGATGGCGATGCAAGTTTCACTAAAGAAACAACTGCTACTATCATTGGTCCCAAACCAGGAATCACAAATTTTCTGTGATTAAAATTTCTGTTTCTCTTACATTTTGATAGGGGGAAAAAAATCATTCTTTTAGCTCCACCTGCTGAGACCTAAGAGAAGTTTAAACACATGTACATTTTTCAAATTGCCAAGAGCTCTCCCAGCATGTGCAAAGTAACTGAATGAACACGCAGCCTCAGGCTTTAACAATGAGACAAAGGCCTTTTCTCTTTTAAAACATTTTATTGATTTCTTCGGCTGCCCTGGGTCTTCATTGCTCTGTGCGAACCTGGTGTGGTTGCAGTGAGTGGCAGCTGCTCTCTGGAGGCGGCGCGTGGGCTCCTTATTGTGGTGGCTCCTCTTGTTGCGGAGCACAAGCTCTAGAGCACATGGGCTTAGTTGCCCCGCAGAATGTGGAATCTTCCTGGACCAGGAATCGAACCTGTGTCCCCGCATTGGTAGGTGAATTCTTAACCACTGGACCACCAGGGAAATGCAACCTTCACTCTTAAACCATCAGTGCAGCAAAAATGGGTGGTGATGGGCATCTTCCTCTAGAATACCTGAGTTTCCAGTTCTCAGTTTATTTAATCATTTAAAAAAGATCTAAGTTTCACAAAATGATACATGCAGGGTCATTTTTGGAGTTGCAGGGATTCTTTTCCCCCGTTAAAATCTCTTACTATTCTGAGAAGAACAGTTCGTATTAATACATAACAATCCATAAACCCAATCTTAGAGCAAGAAAAGCCAAACATTCTGGGTCTTGGTAAGTTACAGAGCATCAGCCAATCTTATGGGAAGCCACTGGCTCCTTTATCAACGTCACAAAGTCTGTTGGGGCTAAAGGCCAGTGCAGTGACACGTGTTCCAATGCCTGTGTTTCAAAGTGTGAAAGAGAAGGTCATAACGGGACTTCAGCCTCTCCTTCCCTTTGAAAGAGACCCATCCACGCAGCATATTCACCATGCGAATCTTTAAAAGACCCTAAGATGAGGGACCCGAGTAATAGAGCTAAGACTTTCTCTATAATCAGTTGGATTGATCAGTAATTAAGTGTTTGCATATCTTCTTCATCGGGGCTGCTTCCAGATTATCCTAGTTATCTAAAAGCAATCCCTTCTCCCACAGGCAGCCTAGTCCCTGTTATTTATGAGAGGATCGCCCAATGACTGTGTTTGCTCTGCCCAAGGGGAGAGGGCTTCCCCTCCTATGTACACGGAGCATTGCCCCCTTTCTCCTCCGTGGAGAAGGCAATCCTCAGGGTAACAGCAGGGAACCAAAGCATCCACACGCCAGGGAGAAGACTCCTGAGGTGGGGGACTGTCCCCCGGCCCTGCCTGTCTTCAGGACCTGAAAATAGGGCCTCCAGTGTGGGGAGGTTGCAGCTAACTGGCGGCTGTGAGTTTTGTGGCCCCAGAGCCATCTGTGGACTCCTGTCTGCCTCCTTCTCCTGCGCTGCTCAGGTCCGTGGGAAGATCATTGAGCATCACTCAAAATCAGGCTCACTCGGGGGACTGAGGTGAGGGAGAGAATCGGGAAGGCAGGACTAGCCCCTGTCTACGATTTAGCAACAATATACCCAGGACAAAAGAAGTCAGCTCTTTAGACGTGGTTTCCTGTTTGCACTAGTTTGGAGGAGCCAAATGAGCATCTAGAACTGAAAGAGCTTCACTTAACTGAAAAGAAATATAAGCCCGGCTTTTGTTTTCATAGTTTCAGAAAAATGAGCTGTGGTTTCTGATTGGAGAGCTAGCTGAAATATTACACTTCCATCTACCGCTTTTCCCTCCTGTGTTTATATTTTATTACTATCATCTTTATTTTAATGTCTTATATCAAATTTCTCTGCCACAATTTTTCAATTCAATGGGATATGATCATTTTGAAAGTGTGACTGATCTAGGTCTATTGAAAAAAGGGTTGTTTGGCTGAACTGATTATTTGTGAATGGTGATTTTAGTATCTGTCTGAAAAGCTGTATTGGAATGATGCTCTTAGTGAGACATTCTTGGATTCAAGGTCAAGATGGCCAGCAGGCTCAGTCCTTCGCTAGGAGAAGGACAAGAAGGGGCACTCACATATATTAATAACCTGCTGTGTGGCAGATAGCATGTTAGGTCCTTTCACACGAGTGGCAGAAAATTTTTCTCCACATGCAGTGAATGAACCATCTTTATTATTATCTGCACTTGTTCTTTTATTTATCCGTACCTTCCTTTGGACCTCAGAATCCTTAAAGCAAAGTTTCCAGAGATGTGCTGAATGATATAGCACATCTTTGAATCCACCTAGATGCTGTTTTCACATAGAATAAATGTCATTTCTATTATGTGAAGTGAGCTAGATTTTATTTCAACCCCTCTCCTCGGGAATGACTGTCTCATAGCAGGGACCCAGATTTACAGGTGGAGAATGACGGAGGCCTCAGCCCGACTTTACACCATCTGATTTGTGAAGCCAAAGCCTTCATCCCAGCTGCGTTCAATACTGCCTCCTTCTAGCATAATGGTCATTGAACGTGCTGAAATAAACCTGGAGCGTATTTCATGTGAAAGGAGAGAGCTCAGGGCTGCTGTTACCCTTCTGCTCTGACAGCGTGCGGTAGATCAGAACATCACGAGTAGTCGAGGACTGGAGCCGAGGCCCTTGTCACTGTAGATCGCGGGGGGCCGGGCGTGGAGCTGGGATCTTTGCCAAAGTTGTCTTGTTTAACGTGTGCTTCAACCCTCGTTCAGTCACTAATCTGTGTCTGACTCATTGCAACCCCATAGACTGCAGCACTCCAGGCTTCCCTGTTCTTCATTATCTCCCAGAGTTTGTTCAAACTCATGTCCATTGAGTCAGTGATGCTATCCAGTCATCTCATCCTCTGTCATCCCCTTCTCCTGCCCTCAATCTTTCCCAGCATTGCAGTCTTTTCCAGTGAGTCAGCTCTTCACTTCAGGTGGCCAAAGCATTGGAGTTTCACCTTCAGCATCAGTCCTTCCAATGAATATCCAGAGTTGATTTCCTTTGACTGGTTTGATCTCCTTGCTATCCAAGGGACTCTCAAGAGTCTTCTCCAAACAGCAATTCGAAAGCATCAATTTTTTGACGCTCAGCCTTCTTTATGGTCCAACTCTCACATCCGCACATGACTACTGGAAAATCCATAACTTTGACTAGATGGGCCTTTGTCGGCAAAGTGATGCCCCTACTTTTTAATACACTGTCTAGGTCTGTCATAGGTTTTCTTCTAGAGGGTGTCTTTCAATTTCATGGTTGCAGTCACCATCCACAGTGATTTTGGAGCAAAAAATAAACAAAAGAAAATAAAATCTGCCGCTGTTTCCATTATTTTCCCCTTCTATTTGCCATTGAAGTGATGGGACCGGATGCCATCTTAGTGTTTTGCATGTTGAGTTTTAAGCCAGGTTTTTCAACCCTGAGACTGAAGAATTCTCTCCATGTTGTGGGTGAGGAAACTTAGTGTTAAGAGTAACCGGTGTTCTTAAGTCCCAGGGCTCGGAAGTCCTAGCACCGGGCTGGGTTCCAGACTCCCCTCCGGAGCCCCGTGGGCTCCCTGCCCTGGGCACACGGTGACACAGTTGCCTGTGAAACAGACGGCGAGGATACGCTGGGCCGCAGGAGCTCCGGAGGACCTTCTATGAACACCGATGTTGTCTGTATTATTTGTGTCTCGACAGATTAAAGCTTTGCCCTGACTGCCCTTTAGGAAACCATTTTTCCATCTGTCATCTGTGAACCCATTAAATATTTAGCTGATACTATCTTTGAGGGTAATTGATTCCTTACTTTATCGGGCACCAGCTAATGCAGTTCTTGCTCGTATTTGTCCTAAGCCTGCTTCCCTCAATCAATCTAGGATCTGGCAAACTAGTCTGAGGTTACAGTATCCCCCATTTTTTTATTTTCAGAGACTTGGATTGCTGGATTGTTGAAATGTCTATAGCGAAAAAATGTTATCCTCTGGACATTTATTCACAATCAACCTTTGTTATTAACATTATTATTAACATAATAGGTGATGAATTCCAGTAACCTCTAGACTTCCACCTACTTAACTGGTCCCAGAATTATAAAGGAGAATTCATATTTCTGCACTATGTGATAGACATGGAGAAATAGCAAAAACTAGCATTTTAATTCAGGCACCATGAAAATTATTATAGTACCCAGAAATCAAATGATATTAGGTGACTAGATAAAGTAAGTCAGGTTTGGGGTGAGTAAAAATTCGAATAGAAATTGGAAATGTAACCAAGAGTATAATTTTTCAGGTCTATAGCTGTCACTGTCATCAGAACCACCATCCCTGGAACATAGGTGATGCCCAAAAGTATGAATTCTTAGAAAACTTCTCAAGTAGGATCTTCTATAAATGTAAATATGTATCTATTGCTTGTGATATGACCATACATATGGGCTTCGCAGGTGGTGCTAGTGGTAAAGAACCCACCTGCCAACGCAGGAGACATAAAAGATGCAGATTTGATCCTCTGGGGGAGGGCATGGCAATCCACTCCAGTATTCTTGCCTGGAGAATCCCATGGGCAGAGGAGCCTGGCAGGCTACAGTCCATAGGGCCACAAAGAGCTGGACATGACTGAAATGATTTAGCACAGCACACTCATGCATGACCATAGTCTTTCGATATCTGTGTGTATGTATAGTTATCAATTTAGAGAACTTCTGTGTGTGTGAAAGGTAACATCTCACACTGCTTTTTCTGTTTGTTTTTGTTTTTAACAAAAGCTCTCATTTTTAAAAAATTCTATTATTTCTTTTTGGCTGCTCTGGGTCTTTGTCGCTTCGTGCAGGCTTTCTCTAGTTGCAGCGAGCGGAGGCTGCTCTCTGCGGTTCGTGGCCTTTTCCTTGTGGTGGCTTCTCTTGTTGTGGATCATGGGCTGTAGGGTATGCGGGCTTCAGTAGCTGCAGCTTTCGGGTTCCAGAGTGCAGGCTCAGTAGTTGTGGCTTTCGGCGTAGTTGCCTTGTGGTGTGCGGAATCTTCCTGGACCAGGGATCAAACCTGTGTCCCCTGCATTGGCAGGCAGACTCCCAAGCCATGGACTACTGGGGAAGTCCCCATATTGCTTTTGATTTCACATGAAAGGGGGGTACTTGTGTAGCTCCTCCCTCTGTGCTCACAGCAGTAGGACCTGGCAGAGAAGAAACTGTCCCCTGAGTCCATCCTCCTTATGGGTGGTAAATGGGCGCCCATAGGGCTAGACTTCCCTTCCTCCCTAGGCAAACAGTTTCACTCCCCCACCACGTCACTAAGAGAGCAGTGCTGTGAAATCTGCCTCCCTACATGTTCTGCAATGCACAGCCCCAGCACAGGGAACACAAGCTGAAGAAGACCTCGGAGCTGGGGGTTTGTTGGCCGAGCCCATTTGTGCTCTGTGGTTTCCACCGTTGCAGCAGTGAGGAAGGGCAGGTCTTGGCTGAGAAGTCTGAAGGGAGCAGCCACAGGAGAGAGAGGAGAACCAGCCCCTCCCAGCAAGGCGGGGGCTGTGCCTGGGCCCACGGCTGCCCTGAGTGTTTGGAGACACATGAGTCAGCCTCCGAGGTGACCAAAGGCCCTGGTGGAAAGTGGTAGACTTGGTCTCATGCAGGCCATTCATCCCATTCACATTCATGAGAAAACGTGTTCACCTTTCAATCTCTCCATCTCTTGGGTCCAAACTTCTCAATCCAGGGCTACCCACAGGCCATGGGTCAGTCTCCTTGCCCCCAACCACAGCAGGACCTAGAAAGCCAATATTTTCAAGATGGCAAACCCAGCATGAGCTGTGACTCACCTCCCAGACAGATCCCTGGACAGACATGATGATGAAACGGTAGAATGAAAGAGACAGCTGCCTGGGACCTGGCCAGATAAGCCCATAGGTCTGGAGCGACACCAAAGCCTAGAACGCGAGGGCAAAAGCTCTCCTAGGACGGTCGGATGAGAACATAGTGCCCCATATGCCCCAGGAGACCTTATGGGGAAAAGGCACAGCCATGAATAAGAAATTACAGGAAAAAAAAAACCTCGGGCCTTAGAGCTCAGTAAAGCTGCTAATCCAGACTGGCAATCAGGTGTGTGTGTCTGTGTGTGTGTGTGTGTATGTGTGTGTCTTCACAGAAATACACTCACACACCTTGAGTGTCACCATCTGCCTGTGGGTTCAGCACTGTGTCTGGAACCCGCTGGTTCCTCAGTAGAAGCTCCTGACACATGTGGACAATTTCCAGTTCTGGTCATTCAACTAGGGGTCCCCTTCACGGCACCATATATTACATGTTCAGTCGCTTCAGTTGCGTCCGACTCTTTGTGGCCCCATAGACTGTGGCCCGCCAGGCTCCTCTGTCCATGGAATTTTCCAGGCAAGAATACTGGAGTAGGTTGCCATTTCCTTTTCTGGGGCATCTTCTGAACCCAGAACTCCAGTCCACGTCTCCTACATCTCATGCATTGCAGGCGTATTCTTTACCACTAAGGCATTGGGCATAGCACCTCACAACCCTGAAATCCTCGTTCTAACTGGTAGTGGAGATAGGAGACAGATAGATAGGTTAGGGTTAAAATATAAATGTAGTACCAGGCATTTCAAAAATATGATGATAGAAGGGCTTGTAATTAAAAGTGACCTGTTGTGTTGCTTTAATCATGTAGATATTGAATGCTCAATGCCTAAATGAGGATTGTTTATTGGAGAAAAAGGGGAACTTGGTAATGGCCATCTGAGAGACATTTTCAGAGCTAAAAGTAGAGGAAAATCTCCCACGGTCAGGAGAAAAGACTCATAATTTTGTAATTGAAAAACTGGAAAAATATAAGCCCAAACAATTCCTTAAACAGGAAATGCAGACAGCTTAATGCCTGATAAAAAGAATAGAACATCATTTTATCTAATTATTGAGTTTTCTTTTTATTACCAAGTATTTTTTAAGGCATGTAATGTTCTATTTTGTCAAGGGTGTGTGGAATCAGGAAGACCACTGAGTATATATAAACTTTCTGAGGGAAAATTTGCTAATATATCAAAATCTTTAAATGCTCGCATGTTTGGACCAGCAATATATTGTGAGGAATTTATCCTAAGAAAATTTCAGACATGTAAGCAGAATTATGCCCACTTTTGTTATTAAGGCATTTTTGTAGGTGTGAAGAAGTTGAAGAACAGGTGTTGGAATAACTAGATTATGATACTCTGTCATGATGAATATTCTGCAGCTATTAATACCTCCTTGTTTTAGATAAGAATTTAATCATATGGGATAGATTAACTGAATTATATTGTAAAACAATATATATGTTATGAATATAGTTCTGTAAAAATCTACACACAAAAATGTATTAACTGTGGTATTTGTGTGCTGATAGTATTATGAGGGTCTGTGCTTTCCTGTTTTTTCTAATTTTCTGCATAATCAGAAGAGAGTTTTGGGGGTTTTGAGAGGGAGGGGTGGGTGCTACTGGTTTATCTGGAACTAGATGGGATTCAGGAAAGTTGACCAGCCATCTCTGTATCCCCCAGGGGTCTTAGAGGCAAGCATCCCAGATGGAAAAGGAAGGTGTGATGTTTGGTCCTTTGAACAGATTTCCTCCCTGTCTTGTTGAGTGGAGAAGAACAGCTTCCAGACCAAGTGCTTCCAAGGTCTCTTTCTAATCCCCTTTCAAAAACTTCTCATCCTTAGCTGAGAGCTGGAGGACAGAGAAATTCTGCTTAATATGTAACAGCTGAGATCCACACGGAAACTACCACTGCCCAAGGGGAAGAACTGTATTTGCAGACAGTGATTTTTAAGTCTTCTAACCTTTTCCTGTTCACTGAGCGAGCAGGCCAACACCATGGCCCAGGGAAGCAGGGCCTGCGAAGAAGGCAGCAGGTTACAGGGGAAGGAGCGGCTGAGCGGGCTTCACCCAGACCCCAGGCACGTGGGCGCCCCACTTAGGCTCAGACACTCACGTGATAAAACCCACGTAAAGCCTCCAGTGTCATTGCACTACGTGCAAGACTGGTCTTTGAAGCCTTTTACATTTTTTCTTTCCTTTTTATTTTTCTAACGAGTAAGTAGCCATTGCTTCGTCTCAGAATTTTAATGCCCTCTGTATGTATTTTGCATCTCCATTTTTATCCAAGAAGTAGGCTATTGCTTAAATATTGGCACTACATATAGGAAAGATGCTGGCAACGCTGTTAGGCTGCCCTTGTGGAAAACACTATATCTGAATATGTATGCTAAAAAAGTAAAGTTTGAAAAATAAAAAAACCGAAATATACTGTATAAATTCCAGTGAAGTAGACTTTAACACATCACGCAAGTCATACAATGTACAAGTCTTACTTCAAGGGAGATCTCCGTTTTATACTTTAACAGTTAAATTCTTTAACTCTATCAAGCACATCGACAGTTGGATAAAAATCTCATTTTACTGTTTTTCTTTAGTTAAAGACAGTAACAATTCACATCTGACTCTTGAATGGTCAAGTTTTTGTCTTCTTACATGGCTTTTTTTCAACAAATACTGCAGCACTACATGAGCCAAGCTTGGTGGAATCAGAGGATACAGAATCACAGGTATTATAAGGACCAACAAATTCTACCGAGATTTTCAACAGTACAGGGTTGGCGCCCCTGACTCCTGAGTTGTTCTAGAGTGATCTATCTCAAAGTGAGAGATTTTACTAAATCCAGAGGATCTCTGACTATGGATCAAACGCTATCTGACATCTTCATGTTATACATATAAGTGTAATTACTGACCATAGGGGAAAATGTTTGATATGATTCCTTCCAGAAAATAACCCAAGTCCAAAAGCTTTGGTTAAAAAGCCTGCATAACAAGTTGGTCTGAAAGCAACAATGATTCGTAATTAAAACAACAGACATTTCTGATGGGCAGTAGTGTCAGGCTTACTGATAACAGTAAGTGGAGAGCCTGAGATGTAATTATCCTGTCCCAGGAGGTTATCTTACATCGTGAGGTGCTGCCAGAGCCACGTCACTGCCCTTTAATCAGAAAAGCAAGAGAAGCTTCTCTTTAATCAAGAGAAACTATTCTCAAATGCCTCCCTGGATGATAGCATCCGAGAGATAGAAGACCTTCCCTTCAACCACTGAGCAGAGATGAAGACTTGGTCTCAAAAAGCATGTTGTGAGTCCTAGACTGCAGGGCTGGGCAACCTCTGTCTACCTCCCAGGGTTATCATAGCTGTTACAAAGCATATTTCAAAGTTAAGATGCTGACGTAAATACTAATACTGACTTGCCAGCAAGAAGCGATGAACGAGAATCAAAATATCCGTGCGTTTGGGACGCCGAAGGACATTCCCTCCCACCTCCCTGTGGCCTTGAGCACATCACTCCTTCACATTCCTGCTCTGCACTATCTTGTCATCGGATGGCTTGTGTGACCTTCTGCCTGGACTGTGACATCAGGACCCCATGGATCCTAACACAGCACCGCTATCACGTTGCTGTACTATTGGTCTTACAGCCCTGATGATTATCCCAAATGATCCTGTGTTTTTATTTCCACGGTGATGACAGGCCTGTCCCCTAGCTGAACAAAAAGACGCCTGAGAACAGGTGTTTCCAGCCAGGCCTGTAACACAGCCTCAGCACACAGCATCTAGAGCTCGTTAGGGAAGTAACGCACCCTGGGTGTGTCCTTCTCTGACTATGGTATAAGATTTTCAGCTTATGGTTCCCTTGCTGAAAAGCCCAAAGTGGTTGCCTGCTGCTTATTCTTTCTAAGCCAGATCTTTGATCAGAAGTCTTCTACCTAAGCCAGAATTACCACGGGCTCTCTGCCTCCCAGACCACCTCCCGATGCCCAGCTCTGCAGTCAGAGACTCACTTTGCACTGTTTCTGCTTCGCTGTTGTTGGAACAATGTATTTCCTTATGATTGTTCTCAAGCCTTTTCTGCCCAACCAGAGTGAAAAGACCTTAAGTACATGGACTGTATTTGTTTTCTTCCCTCTGGAGACGCCTTGTACATAAAATCCCTTAAGCACAGTAGGTAGCAGCAAGTGGCTATTGACAGATGGGCTCAGACACAGCATTTGGGTTTATTTGTTTGTTTGGGAGGAGGAGGTCAACAGGGTTCAGCCTCTAAGAGCATTTTCTCTTCATCCTGCAGCCGTGGTTTTGAAGCTCTACCCACAGCAAATTGCCACCCACACAGGAGGAGAAGGGATTTCTGTACATTTAAAAAAAAAAAAAAAAAACAACTTGGCACTGCTGCTTTCAATGCAGCCCAGCTATATTTCATGCCAGTGGCAGGTGAGAAATAAAGAGAAACAGCAGAGGCCCGGAAAAAGCCTCTAGTTCTTGCCCATTTCTGAATTCCCTGGCAGCACTGACATCCCGCCATAGGGTAATTCTCCAACAGCAGTGATGCGAACAGAGCCTCAGAGGCAAGGTCGCTGCTGCCACCAGAAAGACCCAGGCTCCTCTGGCTGTGTTTGCCTCCCCAGGGGATCGAGACACAGGGGCGCTCAGAGGCCCCTCCAGGTGGCTAAGGAGAAGAGTTTTCATGATGAACCAGATTATTCCAGCTGAATCTCTTGGTCTGGTCAAAATCTCCCAATGAGCTTTTTAAAGTACAGCTCACAAGGCCTCATGCCCAGAGTTTTGTGATTCCGTAGGTCTAGAGAGGAGCTTGGCGATTGGTATTTCTAGGAAATTTCTAGAGGATGCTGATACTGCCGAGGGGAGTCCGCCCTTTGAGAACCACTGCTGGAACAGATGGGAGAGTGGAACGCCTTGGTGGGTGCAGAAGGGCCTGGGAAGACTGGGACTGTCTTCCACGCCCTTTCCACACCCCTTCCATACCCACTTCCACCAGCCACACCCCTCCTAACGGGTGTTCTGGCTCAGCTCCGGAAACGCTGGTCAGCAGGCCGTGTACACACATCCACGTCTTCCGATGTGGGGGCAACATCCAAGTCCACTGGAGATGGGATAGGGCCTGGGCAATGGTGGTGACCTCTCTGCCACCCCCTTCTTAAGAAGGAATGGTGTCAACTTTCCTTTGGAACTAGCCAGCCAAGGTACCCTGTTTCTGTAAAAACTTTTTGGAATACCCTTTCTTCAGTGAACAAAGCACTATCATTACTAACCAAATCTCATCTATGTCCAAATGAAAAAGAATTTGTATTATCCATATTAAAAAGTGATACATGCTCATTGAATGGAAATACAGCTAAATCCAGAAATACTCTTAATCCCACCACCAAGAAAAGGCCACCAGGTAATTGGAGATATTTTGAATCACTCTAAAGGTTAGGAAGACAGCAGAATTAATTCTATTGAGCCTTCCAGCCCTGCAATTCTCCAATTCAAATGCTCTTTGCCTTTTGTGATCTGCTACATCGGGGTGTGTGTTGCCATGGGCAACCTCCTGGTATCAGTAAGTGACAGGTCCTGGAGCTGCTCCACCTCCAAGAAGGCAAAACTAGAAAAACATCTAATGTGCGTATTTTCATAATAGGGACCCTGTAATGTGCCTGAACAGATGTGCGTCTGCTTATAATTGTGGCATTTAAGCCTTCAGCCACATGAAGGGCTAGAAATGTCATCATCATCTGTGTTTCCTAATGGTTCTATGAAGGAATGTGAAAGAACAATGCTAGACGCTAAAGTTGCTATATTTGAAAGACATGTGGGCACTTGGAAGTTTATGGTGGGGATTTTCCAAACCCGCAAGCGCCAGTTTCAAAGATGGAAACTGACATGTGTCTTTGGAGTCACAGTCAAAAACCAGCAGGATTTCTATCTTGCTTCTGTACTGGGAATAATAGCAGAAGTGCTCACTGCCTATGTTTTTTCATAATGTGTTCACTTATCCATGTATTTATTTGAGAAATATTCCTTAGGTGTGAGTTAAGTGAGAAGGTTGCCTTTATTTTCCTCTCCTCAGTGTTTGGAGTCTAACATTATATTACCTTGATTTTTGCTAGTGTAAAAGGAGTCTATGGACATTCCTCCACTTCTGAAAGTCTCTGGGCGATGGATGGGCTCTCTTTACCCACCTCTTCTCTGTGTCTCTGTGATTCACCGAGGTCATAGTTGCTGGTATCCTGTTGCTAAAACCAGACCTCAGTGTATTTCACTGTGTTCAAGCCACAGGTGGATCGTTGCATTACAATCTCAGTCTCTCCTTTTAAGATCAAAGTAAATACGAACTGGTGGCTCAGTTGGTACAGAATCTGCCAGCAATGCAGGAGACCCAGTTTCAATCCCTGGGTTGGGAAGATCCCCTGAAGAAGGTAATGGCAACCCACTTTAAGAATGGGTACCCTTCAAGAATGGTATCCTTGCCTGGAGAATCGCATGGACAGAGGAGCCTGACATGCTGCAGTCTGTGGGGCTGCAAAGAGTCGGACACGACTGAACTGCTCAGCACACAAACATGAAGGAACAAATGAGAGCAGAGCAGTGATGAACAGGGAGGCCCAAGGAAGAATAAATTTAACCTGGAGAAGAATTAATATGGTGGAAGCTTGCAAAGGGTAGACCTCATCTGTGTCATTTCTTACGGAAGAACTTGGATCCCTATGGAAATGGGATCCAAGTTCTTCCTAAATGTAATAAGGAAGACATTTATATTCAAAATAGGTATGAATCTTAGACTCTGCCAAAGCCTTTGACTCTGTGGACCATAACTGTGGAAATCTCTGAAAGAAATGGGAATACCAGACTATCTTACTTGTCTCCTGAGAAACCTGTATACAGGTCAAGAAACAACAGTTAGAACCTTGTACTGAAAAGCTGACTGGTTCAGGATTGAGAAAGGAGGACAAGACTGTTTAATGTCACTCTGTTTATTTAACTTAAATGCAGAGCATGTCATGCACAATGCCAGGCTGGATGAGTTACAAGTTGAAATCAACATTTCTGGGAGAAATATCAACAGCCTCAGATATACGGATAATACTACTCTAATGGCAGAAAGTAAAAAGGAACTAAAGAACCTCTTCATGAGTGGGTGAAGGAGGAGAATGAAAAAGCCGGCTTAAACCTCAATATTAAAAAAAAAAAACTAAGATCATGGCTTCCAGTTCTGTCACTTCATTGCAAATAGAAGGGGGAAAGGTGGAAGCAGTGAGATTTCCTCTTCTTGGGCTCTAAATCACTGTGGACGGTGACTGCAGCCATGGAATCAGAAGATGATTGCTTCTTGGCAGGAAAGCTGTGCCAAACCTAGACAGTGTGTTAAAAAAGCAAAGTATCACTTTGCTGACAAAGGTCCATAGAGTCAAGGCTATGGTCTTTCTAGTAGTCATGTACAAATGTGAGAATTGGACCATAGCGAAGGCAGAGCCCTAAAGAATTGATGCTTTTGAAGTGTGGGGCTGGAGAAGACTCTTGAGAGTCCCTTGGCTGTAAGGAGACCAAATCAGTCAATCCTAAAGGAAATCAGTCCTGAAAATTCACTGAAAGGACTGATGCTGAAGCTGAAGTTCCAGTTCTTTGGCCACATGTTTCAAAGAACCGACTGATTGGAAAAGACCCTGATGCTGGGAAAGATTGAAGGCAGGAGGAGAAAGGGATGACAGAGGATGAGATGGCTGGATGGCATCACCGACTCAATGCACATGAGTTTGGGTAAACTCCAGGAGACGGTGATGGACAAGGAAGCCTGGCATGCTGTAGTCCATGGGATGGCTAAGAGTGAAACATGATTTGGCAACTGAACAACAACATGAATCTTCAAATTAATCCTGTTACCGACACATGTACCCCAGTGTTCATTGCAGCACTATTTGCAATACCTAGGACATGTGAAAGTGCTGCACTCGATATGCCACCAAATTTGGAAAACTCAGCAGTGGCCACAGGACTGGAAAAGGTCAGTTTTCATTCCAGTCCCCAAGAAAGGCAATCCCAAAGAATGCTCAAACTACTGCACAATTGCAGTCATCTCACACGCTAGTAAAGTAATGCTCAAAATTCTCCAAGCCAGACTTTAGCAATACGTGAACCGTGAACTTCCAGATGTTCAAGCTGGTTTTAGAAAAGGCAGAGGAACCAGAGATCAAATTGCCAACATCTGCTGGATCATCAAAAAAGCAAGAGAGTTCCAGAAAAACATCTATTTTTGCTTTATTGACTATGCCAAAGCCTTTGACTGTGTGGATCACAATAAACTGTGGAAAATTCTGAAAGAGATGGGAATACTAGACCACCTGACCTGCCTCTTGAGAAACCTATATGCAGGTCAGGAAGCAACAGTTAGAACTGGACATGGAACAACAGACTGGTTCCAAATAGGAAAAGGAGTACGTCAAGGCTATATATTCTCACTCTGCTTATTTAACTTATATGCAGAGTACATCATGAAAAACACAGGGCTGGAGGAAGCACAAGCTGGAATCAAGATTGCTGGGAGAAATATCAATAACCTCAAATATGCAGATGACACTACCCTTATGGAAGAAAGTGAAGAGGAACTATAAAGACTCTTGATGAAAGTAAAAGAGGAGAGTGAAAAAGTTGGCTTAAAGCTTAACATTCAGAAAACTAAGATCATGGCAACTGGTCCCATCACTTCATGGCAAATAGATGAGGAAACAGTAGAAACAGTGTCAGACTTTATTTTTTGGGCTCCAAAATCACTGCAGATGGTGATTGCAGCCATGAAATTAAAAGACTCTTATTCCTTGGAAGGAAAGTGATGACCAACCTAGATAGCATATTAAAAAGCAGAGACATTACTTTGGCAACAAAGGTCAGTCTGGTCAAGGCTATGGTTTTTCCAGTGGTCATGTATGGATGTGAGAGTTGGACTGTGAAGAAGGCTGAGCACCAAAGAATTGATGCTTTTGAACTGTGGTGTTGAAGAAGACTCTGGAGAGTCCCTTGGACTGCAAGGAGATCCAACCAGTCCATCCTAAAGGAGATCAGTCTTGGGTGTTCATTGGAAGGACTGATGCTGAAGCTGAAACTCCAATACTTTGGCCACCTCATGTGAAGAATTGACTCATTGGAAAAGACCCTGATGCTGGGAGGGATTGGGGGCAGGAGGAGAAGGGGACGACAGAGGATGAGATGGCTGGATGGCATCACCAACTCGATGGACATGAGTTTGGGTAAACTCCGGGAGTTGGTTATGGACAGAGAGGCCTAGCGTCCTGCTATTTATGGGGTTGCAAAGAGTCAGACACGACTGAGTGACTGAACTGAACTGAACTGAGGACATGAAAGCAACCTAGGTTTCCATCAGCAGATGAATGGATAAGGAAGTTGTGGTACATATACACAATGCATATTACTCAGCTAAAAAAGGGAACTCATTTGAGTCATTTCTAATGCGGTGGATGAACCCAGAGCCTATCATACAGAGTGAAGTAAATCAAAAAGAGAAGTATAAATATTGTATACTGATGCACATATATGGAATTTAGAAAGACAGTACTGACAATATTACATGCAGGGCAGCAAAGGGGACACAAATGTGAAGAACAGACTTTTGGACTCAGTGGAAGAAGGCTTGGTGGGAGATTTGAGAGAATAGCATTGAAAGATGTCCATTACCATATGTAAAATTGATGGCATTAGTGGTAAAGAAACCGCCTGCCAATGCAGGAAATGTAAGAGACATGGGTTCTATCCCTCGTCTGGAAGATCTGCTGGAAAAGGAAATGGTAACCTACTCCAGTATTTGTTCCTGGAAAATTCCATGGACAGGGGAGCCTGGCAGGCTTCATTCCATAGGGTCTCAAAGAGTTGTACCAATTGAAGCAACTTAGCATGCACACACGCCTCTTTTGATATGTCCTCCACTCTGTGCGTGTGTGTGTTCCCTGGAGACGGATATGGCTACCCACTCCAGTATTCTTGCCTGGAGAATTTTGTGGACAGAGGAGCCTGGCAGGCTAGATAGAAAGAGAGAGAGAGAGAGAGAGAGAGAGGTGGTTTGACTATCTTCCCCTGTGTCCAGTTTAAAAAAGTATCCCAAAAGATAGGTTTTTCAATGTCTTGTCATGTTTGTCTTTTAAACAATAGATATTAGAAATAGTCTTTTTCCGTGTCTCCTTCTGGATAAAATAAGTGAAGGAAAGAGAGAAAGAGGGAGAGCTAAAGGCAGGAGGGAGAGGAGAGGGAGGAAGGGAATATGTCTGTAGCTATGGAAAGCAAGACACTGCCCCATTTCTTGCTCTGCCTCACGTAGATGGAGCCAGGGGGTCAGCCAGCTTTGGCCTCTTGGCAGACTTACCCAGAACAGTAACCCAGAAGAGGAATGTGATTAGAGCCGTAACAGAAGCCTGTGTGATCAGCCGTCCCCGGAATGTCTGTTCTCCCTTAGGACAGTTAACCATACCCCACCTCCACACACACACACACACACACACACCACACACACAACTCACTCCACACTTTGATTCTTAGCTTGACATAGAGGATATCAAAGAAAAGAAGCAAAGATATTTATAGCTATTGTTTTATTTTTAAAGGTGAGACAGGACCATCTAGATTTCTTTTTCCGAGGGATGAATAAATTGAACAATTAGCAGAACTTCATGGAGAAACAGTTCATCTTTTCTTGCAGATGTTTGATTTGAATCATCTGCACGCATAGTATCTTTAGGGTAAAATATATGCAAACACCAGTCTTCTGAACTGACTTGAACTTAATCATAGGAGCCATTTAATCAGCAGCCCACCCAGAAAACTAATTGAAATCTAATAACCTCCACAAAGTATTGACTGCTTAGTAAGAATAATCATTTTACTTAGAAGGAACAACTTTTCTAATGTATTTGCGTTTCTACAAAATTATTTATGTTGTAATTTATCCCAGTGACAGTTAAAGTATCTTGGCAATTTTGGGTTTTTAGAGTTGATTTTTGTTCATCCTTAAACTTTATCTTTGATATTTCACATAGAGAATTCTTGTAAAAAGCTTAATACTTAATGCATGGAAATCCTGAGTGATTTTAGAAGAAAATTTGACATTTAATGGAGATAGCAAATCAAATACAATAAATTAAAAGAAATAGCCAGGGAAGCATTTGGCTTCTGAAGTTAAGGATTTTATCATCTCTGCTCTTCATTCAAATTATTGAGTCTTGTGATTTAATATTAATCAAACTAAGTGCATGCTTTATTGACCCAAGGTGCTCCTTTTAAAATATCGCATTTGCACGCTTAGAGCCAAGATTAGAACCTTAGCCCAAGGTGAATTTAGCAACAGAGCGCCCAGTCAGGAGCCCCAGCTCTCAGCTCGCTGCAGCAGGGCGAAGCGTGTTAGGGAGCGGCTTCCCCGGCGGCTCAGCGGCAAGAACCTGCCTGTCAATGCACGGCACACGGGTTTGACCCCTGGGTCAGGAAGATTCCCTGGAGAAGGAAATGGCAACCCACTCCGGTATTCTTGCCTGGAGAACCCCATGGACAGAGGAGCCTGGTGAGCTACAGTCCATGAAGCTACAAAGAGTCGGATATGACTGAACACACGCATTTTGAGGAAGAAACCAAGAATTTCTGTATATACTCTTTCCTTAAACAACAGAGCTTCCTTGCACATATAATTAAAACTAATTCAAATAACTACTTCATTCTAATAAATTTACTTTTGAGCAGAAATAAATACTTGTTGGCTGACAACTTGGATGACAGTTACTTTTATTAAAATATTTAAAATTATATCTACAGTTAAAGTGAGAAACTTTAAATTATTCTTGGAGAACCAGTGCAGACACCGTGCAGTCATAGCAGAGATTATGATTTTCAACAGCAGTTGAATTAGTTTTATTTTTAAAACATATTATTACCTCTTGGAATGTTGTTTTATAAATGCCACTTTATCCCTGCCTCAGTCATTATTTTAAACTTTTAAAAATTTTTTATGTTTTTTTTTTTTTTTTTTGGCCATACTACGAGGCTTGTGGGACCTTACATCCCCAACCGGGGATTGAACCCTGACCCCACCAGTAAAAGTGCAGAGTCCTAACCACTGGACCACCGAGAAATTCCCTGCCTCAACCTTTAGAATTGAGATGTCCAATCGTGTAGCCTCTAGTCATGTTTAGCTATTGAAATTTAAATACTGATTAATTAATTAAAATTAAATATTGAAAGTCCCATCTCCAGTATTCAGTAGCCACGTGTGGCAGGTGGCCGCTGGGTGGGACCTCAGATGTGCGGTGTCACTCCTTTACTGAAGGTCCTTTTGGAAAGCAGAGCTGTGGATTGTGCAGGTTCTCGAGGGCGGAGACTGGACTTCGCTTGGAACGTTCATCATCCAGCCCTACACTCGGCCTTCCCAGTAAGCACAGCATCCTTCACGACTGCATGGGCTCCGTGGACTTCACTTCTTACAGGCAGACTTCATTTTCCCTTTTGTAATGAAGCTGATATCTGCCGAACACAGTTGTTCTAATGGCTGAGAGATCTTTCATGGCTTAAAATCTAAAGGACAGCAAGGGGTCTTCGTGCACTAGCTGCTATTGTTACTGCAGTTGTTTTTAAAACTTGTTTGGTGGAAGAATGGAGAAGTCCAGAAACATCCCCAACCCCCAAATACACACAAAGTCTTCTAATTTTCTGTTATTTTTCTCTTTTTATTCTAAAAAAATAAATATTCAACAAAACTAAGTAATCGGGGTGGACATACAATAGAAAAAAATAGTGTTTATTTGTGATATTTTGACTATCTGATTCATTTCAAAGTTGCATAATTCCACAAAAGAAAGATGTAAAAATACTAGAATAGTAATTATAAAATAAATGGCCCTCTTCTCCTTCCTCTCCCATCAGACACGGTCATTTTAGTTTCATTTAGTTTTTTTTTTTTTCCCCAAAGTATAAGCTTGTGTATGCTCGAAGTAAAATTTAGTATTCTATTCCTTTCACTAAACCATTCTATTATTAGAATTGTTCCACATTATTAGAAAAAAAAATCATTTATTCACTTATAGTAGAAACAGACATTTTTGTGACAAATGCTAGGCACAATTTTAGACACTTTTAAAATATATTATTGTATGAAGGTAAATAATTCAAATAATGAAATATATGATACCTACTTAACTTTTTAAGTCTATGGGATCGCAGAGTTGGTCACGACTGAACAACTAACACTTTCACTTTTCTCACTTAATTTTTTAATGCTTATTTACATTATTTTTAGATTTTTTTGGAGACGAGCATTATTCTTAAAGAACTCCTAATCTACAACTGGAAGAGCAAATAGCCAACAGAGTCCCTACTAATTTATTGTCAGTTTGAATCTAATAGGAAAAGTCCTTACTTGGGTAAAAACAAAGCAGAAAAAAGCCCATCCATTATCATATTGCAGAATAATTAGATCACTGAAATTCAGGTCTGATTTCACGAAAGAGAGGAAAAATATCTATTAAAATCCAAAATCACCTATAGATATATTGTTGAAGCATATTGGATATAAAAATCTCTAACCCACTAATATTTCAGGGATACTACTAAGAACAGTGAATTTTTTATGCTAATTAAATTACTGCTGTTCAAAGTGTGACATTTTAAAACACCTGTTTAGTGTATTTGTTATGTTGAAAATGTAAAAATAACACTTTAATGTAGAGCGTCTACGAGCCATCCATATGCCTGAGTGTCCATATGGCATTATAAATTTTAAAAAGCATTCCTTTCATATTGGAGGAAGAGATTTTTCATTAACTCCCAAGAGACCACTTGTTTAGTGACTGTTGTTCTTTCACCAGACCATGTGACAGTCCCTTAATGCACGATTATGATATACTCTATTGATTGCAGAAGCCACGACCCACTTGGAATTAATCTCTGTCTTTCTCTTATAACCATACAGATTTATTAATCTTAGCCACCTTCCATTTTATTGCTAACATTGAAATATGTCAATGACAAGTAACCACATTTCCAAGGGTTCTTTTTTAAGACGGTAGCGTAGCATTCCACTGGAAATTAACCACAGTGTTGAAGTTGATATATATTAGGCCTAACAATCTACTATTGTAGCTACCAAACACATCTATAAGACTAACAAGTAAACATGAATAGTTTAAAGGTTTATGAGAAATATGTGCTAACCATGGTTTGGAGAGTTAAAAGTTCTTTAATTTTTCACTACAGTGTTTTTTTCACTACAGATATATTTTTTGTCTTTCCTAATTACTGTGAAATAACATTTAAAAGGTTTCTCTTTCTGGCTGTTTTAATATTTTTTCAATGCATAAGAATAGAATAAATGATCCACCTGGAATACTACAAGTGTAGATTAGAATGCACCTCTTTTCTCCTTGTGTCTTTCACGTGTTGATTTCTTTCTATGTGGTTGTCTAGTCCCAGAACACGAATAAGGTGTCCTTGATGCAATTGAGAAGCGGGTGGCAGCTTAAGTGTCACTGTGCATCTAAGAAGCATTTTGAGAGCAGAGAAGCCAGGGTTGATGGGAGCACTTTGGTGAGCATGTGACCCCTGAGGCCAGAGACAGTGACCTCAAAGAGACAACTCCTGAACCAAGTCCTGAAAGAGTAGGATCCTGTGGGGCAAGGGCAAGGTGAAAGGGGGTGGGCAGCTGCTGCTGTCCACTGGCTGCAGTCCAGAGAAGGAGACAGCAGGCGTGCAGAGACGCTGGGGTAGAGAGGAATCAAGCCAGGCTACCAGGCTTCCCCTGGTAGCTCAGTTGGTACAGAATCCGCTCGCAATTCAGGAGACCAAGCTTCCATCCCTGGGTGGGGAAAATCCCCTGGAGAAGGAAATAGCAACCCACTGCAGTATTCTTGCCTGGAGAATCCCATGGTCAGAGGAGCCTGGCTGGCTACAGTCCATGGGGTCACAAAGGGACATGACTTAGCGACTAAACTGCCACCACCGGGCTTTGAACAGCCGCCAGCTGAATTTAGGTGCCAGTCTCTGGGTCCTGAGAAGCCTTCAGAATGTGTGCAGCAAAGGCTTCATCCGGTGATCAGATCTGCCCGGTAGGAGAGCAGGCTGGAGGATGGCCCCGAGGTGAGCCATGACTGCTGACCCTTCTTCTCCAGTGATACACTTCTATCCCGTGTCCATTCCAGGGAGACTGTGTTCTCTGTCAGGAATCTCATCAGTATTCCGAAATCGAAGACTGCTTTGAGGGCTTGGCGGCTCACAGAAACATTCATACTACTCAGAAGTACTCAGTTCAGTAGTTCTGAACTATTCAGAACTACTCAGAGAATGAGTAAGGGAGTGCTGTGTCTACCGTGACAGAGCAGGAGAGCTGCTTTAGGTGGAGAGAGCCCTCCCTGGCGGCCCTGGAACGACCCCATGAAATCTTCTAATGAAAGATTACCACACCGAGAAAGGTGGTTAAAATGGGTAAACCAGACGGGCAGGATTTAGGATGTGGATGCCGAGAGGAGGACGAAAGTGTAGAGATCTATGCAGATGTAGGGAATGGCCGAAGGAGAGGGTGGGACTAATGGAAAAGGTAGCACTGACGTGTACACACGCGTGTGTGTGAGACAGAGAGCTAGTGGGGAGCTGCTGTGTAACGTAGGGAGCCCAGCCGGGTGCTCTGGGCTCACCTGGAGGGATGGGGTGGGGAGGGGAAGGAGGCTGTATATGCATGTGTTTCACATGTACATGAAGGAGTGTGTGTACTTATGGCTGATTCCCATTGTTGTATGGCAGAAACCCTTGCAGCATTTAAAGCCACGTTCCTTTAATTAAAAATAAACTTACTAAAAAAAACCTTATGTGAAATCCACACCACCGCCCCCCCAAGAAAAACAGGACTTGAAATATATCTTGAAATGTTGGTGTCTAAATTAAAGCGAAATATGCACATTTAGCAAGCATCATCAACATCATTACCTTGGATAAAATTGGTAGGCATATTTTGTGCATACAGATCACATTGATCAACAGTAGTTAATATGTACCCGTAACTGTCAAGATTTATTTAGGATATAGTTCAGTGATTTAGAAGTTTATAATAGATTAAAAAGAAGAAAAACCGTGGATGATATAACAAGGGTGGGGGGAATCATTTCTTATAGATATTGTTTTATTTCTTTGAAAAGGCTATACTTTAAATACATTGTTTGCCAGCATTCCACAGCTTAGGCATAAAAAACCCAGCAACTTTATTTTTGTGTTTTATTTTGTTTATTCCAAGATATTCTGAGAACTAAAGTATTAAGGACATTGCCTCCCAGTTGCCTGAAAATGGCAGGGACTGCAAATAACAGAAACTGTGTTTCAAAATTGAAAAAGACAGACGCCTCTGCTTGAAGCTGAATAATGCTGCACTTTAATCCACGGGAAGAACTCTTTCCTGCACAGAGAGCAAATTGTAGGGACAGTTAGAATATCAAGAAGAGTTCGCTGTGACGCTTTTCTACTTTGATTACTTCAGTTCCTGTTACCTTTCTTAACCATTTAGAGATCAACATGTACCCTTACAGGAATGATAAACTTGTACAAGATTTGCATAATAAATCTCAAGAGTTTCTTCTCCCAAATCTATACAAGGGAAATTGTTTTGTTTTGATATACTGTGTCCATACAGACAAACAAACTGCCAAGCAGTTAGCTCCTGCACATTAGTCATTCAACCAACCCCTGTCGTTTGAAATATTACCTTTGTTAGAATTTCTCTGGGGGTCCCAAATTGGATGAGAACTCCATTTAATCTTTGCTTGAGTAAGATACACTAATACACTAATGCCAAGCTCAAGAAGCGATTTTACCTTCAAAATGTCCTTATCCTAAAACTCTACAGGGAAGTATTTCTTAGGACCAAAACATCCTCTTTTGGTGCAAATGCTCAATAAGAGAGTTGATCACTCACTTTGAAATTTTTGTATTATTTGCAGGGGCAATAAATGAATGTTTTGTTCTGTTTTAGTCAGAAACATCCTTATATTTTCTCCAGGTAAATGGAGAAATTATAGACTCTTAACAGTCAAATTCATTATCTATTTTTCATTTCAAGACCCCAGTCAGAACAGATCAAATAATTTATACCCTACAGGAATACTGGCTAGGAAACAAGTAAATAGAGTACAGTGGGGCAAAGACATGTAGAAAAGGTTCAGGGGTCAAATGTCAGAGTCACTTAAGGAAAACTTGGATGGGAGAAATACTAGACTTTCCCAAGAAAATAATATGCAAGTGAGACCCAAAAGGGTATGCAGAAATTAGCCAGGAGGGAAGAAAATAGAAAGTTTTCCAGAAATAGAGAATTCCTAATAAAAAACCTAAAATAAATAAAATAAAATAAAAAGATCTAAAGTGAAATATGATGCAATGAGGGAATGCAGAAGTGTTAGTTTAGCTGGGCATCAGATTTCAGGGGAGAGCCTGGGAGGTCAGGAGGAGCCGAACGTGCACAGTAATTATAAAAGAAGATAGGAGAAAAATGTGTGCAGGCCATAGAGAACGTAGGGTCTTAGTGATGAAACCAGCAGTCGTGGAAGCTTGTGATGCCAGCATGAATGGAAACCAAAGGAGGAGAAAGTGGACCACAAGCACACCAATATAGTTTCGTCCAATAACAGCTTCTAAAGCTTTCCAACTAATTCAAAACTGTAGATAATGGAGGAGAGGGAAAACTGAGAGCTGGTATAATTTTGAGACAACTTCATTGAGGTAACTGTATATTAAAAAGTGTACAGTCTGTTGTTTTAACGTATGTGCACACCTATGAAACCACCATCACAGTCAAGATAACGAACATTTCCTTCACCTCCACATGTTGACTCATTCCCGTCTGTAATCCTTCACCCTAGGAGCTCCTCCCTTCTCATAGCAACCACTGATACTTTTTGTCAACCCTATAGATTGCTTTGCGGGGCTTCCCACATGGCCACCTGCCGATGCAAGAGACCTGAGATACAAGGGTTCGACCCCTGTGTTGGGGGGATCCCCTGGAGGAGGGCATGGCAACCCACTCCAGTATTCTTGCCTGGAGAATCCCAGTGGACAAAGGAGCATGACAGGCTACAGTCCATAGCATCGCAAAGTCGGACACAACTGAAGTGACTGAGCACATAGATTGCTTTGCAATTTCTAAAATTTTATGTAATAGTACATTTATTTTTTTGCCTGGATTCTTACACTCAGAATAATTATATAATTATATTGAGATATATGTTGTTTTCATTTAATCGCTCAGTTGTGTCCAACTCTTGCTACCCCATGGACTGTAGCCCACCAGGCTCCTCTCTCCATGGAATTTCCCAGGCAAGAGGACTGGAGGAGGTTGCCATTTCCTCCTCCAGGGGATCTTCCCAACCCAGGGATCAAATCTACATCTTCTGGATTGGCAGGCATATTCTTTACCACTGAGGCACCAGGGAAGTGTATGTTACTGGCATTATTATTAAGATTATCCATATTGTAATGTGTCAGTAGTTCATACCTCTTATTCATTCCATTTATATCACAGTCTGTTATCCATTTACCTGTTGGTGGACATTTAGGTCAATCCCTGTTTGAGACTAGTAAAAATAAAACTATTATGAGTGTTCATGTATAAATTTTTAGGGATATGTGCTTTAATACCTGTTGAGTAAATACTTGGGAATGGAATAGCTGGTTGTATGGTAAACATTTTAACTTTTTAAGAAAGTGCCTAACTTTTTTTTCAAACATAGTTGTGCTATTTTACATTGTCATCAGCAGTATATGAGATGCCAGTTCTTCTACATCTTCGTCAACACTTAATATGGTCGATGTTTTAAATTTTAGCTATTTCAGTCAGTGTGTGGCAGTACCCATATTTTTAATTTGCATTTACCTAATGACTAATGCCGAGAAGGCAATGGCAGCCCACTCCAGTCCTCTTGCCTGGAAAATCCCATAGACGGAGAAGCCTGGTAGGCTGCAGTCCATGGGGTCGCGAAGAGTCGGACACGACTGAGCGACTTCACTTTCACTTTTCACTTTCATGCGTTGGAGAAGCAAATGGCAACCCACTCCAGTGTTCTTGCCTGGAGAATCTCAGGGATGGCGGAGCCTGGAGGGCTGCCGTCTGTGGGGTCGCACAGAGTCAGACACGACTGAAGCGACTCAGCAGCAGCAGCTATGACTAATGATGGTAAGCATCTCTTCATGTGCTTATTTTCCATCTTTATAGCTTCTCTGATAAAATATCCTTTCAAATATTTTGTCATTTTTCAACAGGATTGTTTAATTATTAACTTTTGAGTCATTTCTATGTTCTAGTTACGTGTTCCTTATTAGATTTATAAAAATATTTTATCTCAGTGTGTGGCTTATCTCTTTAGTTTTCTTAAGTGAAGTTTTCTTTAGTTTCAGGGAGAAGTTGTTTTAAATCTGATGAAGTCCAATTCATTAATTTGTTCTTTTACTGTGGATCATGCTTTTAGTGTTGTAGCTAAGAAATCTTTGACTAAGCCAAGATGACAAATTCTTTCTCTGCTTTTTCTCTTTTAGAAATTTTATAGATTAAATTTTACATTTGGGTCTATTATCTATTTTGTGCTCAGTGGTATGGATCAAAGTTTATTTGCATACAGATATCAAATTATTGAGCCCCATTTGTTGAGTAGGCTATTCTTTCTCAACTGAGTTGCCTTTATATCTTTGTCAAAAATCAGTTTTCTACACATGTGAGTGTCCATGTGAACTTTCTATCTTATTTCGTTGATCTATTATCTATCTTGCACCAAAACCATAGTGTCTTGATTGACTTTATAGTAAGTCTTGAAGGCAGAAGTGTTTGTTATGCAAATTTGTTCTTTTATTAAAATATTTTACCTATTTTGATACTTTGCATTTTCATGTAAACTTTAGAATCAGTTATCAATTTCTTCACCAAAAAAAAAAAATCCAGTGGAGATTTTCACTGGGATTGTGCTGATTCCATGGATTAATTTGGGTAAAACTGACATCCTCACCATAAAATTTCTCTTTACTCACATAAAATGTATATCATTCCATTTATTAAGATATTCTTTAAGTAATCAAGTAATATTTTAATGTCTTTGTGTGCTAATTCTAATGTGTCAATTATAGCTTCATTTATTATGGACTGTGTTTTCCTGCTTGTTTACCTGCCTGGTCATCTTTGTTTGGATGGCCGATATTGTGGATTTTAAGATAGTTTTGTATTTCTATAAATATTCTTCAGATGTTTTTTTCCTGCGGTGCCATTAATTTATTTAGAAATATTTTGATCCTTCTATATCTTGCTTTTATGATTTGTTAGATGGGTTCTAGTTAGTTCTAGCTAGTTGCATGGCCTAAGATCAGTTATTCCCCATTATTAGAGTCGTTCCAGTCTGGATGATGAAAACAGACACTGTTCTGTCATCCTTTTGGATGGCTCTTTTCTTTGGCAGTTTCCTCACATACATGTGCTGATCAGCACACAGATGACTTCCCAAGGGGACCCTCTAGTGTTCTTTCTCAAAGCAGTTCTCCCTTCACTGGAACTGCGTTCTGAGAACTCTGGCCTCTATGTTCTTCCCAAACTTTCAGCTACATCTTGATTCAAGAAGTCATGTGGTTTCCACATGGATTTCTCTTCCCGAGTTTCAGCCTTGTAATTCTCCAGGCAGCCAACTCGGCTGCCAGTAGGGTCACCTAATTGGGGATCATTTCTCAGGGGTCACTACCTTACACTACTTGATACATTATGTCTTGGAAAAACATTGTTTTTAATTTAGTCTTTTTGGTTTTTTTGCAAAAAGGAGGATATATCTTGTCCCTGTCACTCCCTCTTGACAAAGAGCAGAAGTCTGAGAGCATGTGGTTTAATTAAATTAGTAGATATGAATAAATTGATAGCCATAGAAGTAAGCTGCTAGAAAAAGTCAAGCCTGTGAAGGGAGATTTATAACAATCCCAAAGAGAAATCAACAAGAGTAGAAAGTCTCAAAGGTCTTTACCCTTGTTCTTCCTTAACCCGTCTGCTCCTTTCGGCATAATTCAACACTTCCTTCTCCTCTTGGTTCTGATTTGAATTACAGTATTTTCTTTTTTAATTATAGTGTTTGAATTAAGTATTTTTAAAAAGTAATGTTCAGTTAAACTCATGAAAAGTGTGAAACAAATTGATAAGAAAAATTGGAGATTTAGAGAAAACTTCATTTCAGAGGAATTTTGATACACTGCTGAAGAGCACAGGCTTTGGAGTCTGAGGGACCCTCTGCATTTACTTCTTTGCCTGAAAGTGAAAGTGTTAGTTCAGTCGTGTCGGACTCTTTGCAACCCCATGGACTGTAGCCTGCCAGGCTCCTCTGTCCATGGAATTCTCCAGGCAAGAATGCTGGAGTGGGTAGCCATTCCCTTCTCCAGGGGATCTTCCCCACCCAGGGATAGAACCCAGATCACCTGCATTACAGGCAGATTCTTTACCATATAAGCCACCAGGGAAGCCCTTAAATTTACCCAAGTAACAAGTCAGTCCAAATTCTGACTCCTGGAAGTTTTCGTCCCTCCAAACTCTATCACTTCCTAGCTCTGTGGCATCATCTAGTTACTCAGCCCATCTAAGCCCCTGCACTCTCAGTAAAGCAGGTACAATCACAGAGTTGTGAGAGCTAAATGTGATAATGACATTAAATGACTAACACACTGCCAGTCACACAGTAAATGCTCAACATAAAAAATATAGCAGGTTCCTCACTTGGGATGCATTCTACCAACTGTGCTCTCTTAGATAAACTTAATCCAGTCATCCTCAATAAGCACTTGTTTCAGTGGATCAGTAATGATCTGTGGTTGGCTTGGATAGTATTTTCATGTGTTTCTTGTTTAGTCCCTCAAAAATTTTCAAGTTTGTTGATATATAAGACTCGCTGCACTATTAGACCTTTCTTTCTACACATACTTGCATTGGTGTAATTGTTTTTTGTTGTTGCTGGTTTTTTTTTTTTGCATGTTGCAGTTTAAAATTTTAAATATGTAGACCTTTAAATGTATATTTCAAATAAGGCATTCCTTTTATTTTTTTGTATTGAAGTATAGCTGTTTTACAATGTTGTGTTAGTTTAAAGTGTATAGCACGGTGCTTCAGATGTGTATTCTTTTTTTGGATCCTTTTCCCTTATAGGTTATTACAAAATATTGTGTGTATTTCCCTGTACTATAGAGTAGGTCCTTATTGGTCATCTATTTTATATACAATGACATTCTTATTTTAATTGATTAATTAATTCAGTGGTGAATAATTTAATTTCATTTAATTAGTCTCACAGTGGAAGCTTTGGTTAGATTATTTTTTATCTTTAAACTTTTTATTAAAATGTAAAATAAACAAATAAATAAATAAACTTTTTATTTACTTTGTATTGGGGTATAGCCAATTAACAACGTTGTGGTAGTCTCAGGTAAACACTGGAGGGATTCAGTCATACATATACATGTATTGATTCTTCCCCAGAACCTCTCCCATCCAGGCTGCTACATAACCTTGAGTAGAGTTCCATGTGCTATAAAATAAACCATTGTTGGTTATCCACTTTGAGTATAGCAGTGTGTACATGACTTTCCCAAACGCCCCAGTTATCCCTTCCCCACCGGCAACCATAAGTTTGTTTTTCTAAGTCTGTGATTCATTTAATTAATTCAATTGTGATTAATTTGATTAGTCTCATGGTAGAAGCTTTGGTTGGATTTTGACCTATATTAATATGTTTTGTGATGAAACAAGTGCCTTGCTAAATTTTGGTCATGAGATTCTAACCTAAGAGATGACACTGAAACACTTGAAACATCTTACAAGGGTAGTTGTTCATGGGGAATGAACCAATAGTTGTAGAATTTAGGGGGTGGGGAGTAAGAAAAATGAAAAATAAAAATGTGAAATAGTCTACATAAACAGGGATCCTGTCATGGAAAACTGTTCTGCAATTAGAAAATACCAGAGATTGATTTTCAATAATTGTTCCCCTTTGTTGTTTAATTAAAGTGCTTTCTCAGTTTAAAGGTCACCGTGGATTGAGTTTTTCTAGATGGTGGTCAGTGAGACCGTGAATGGAAACAGCTATTGAACCTGTCTATGGCTTCAAAGATCAGGGCAGGGAGAGGAGAAAGCATGCTAATCCCGCTGCTCGTCTTGGGGGGTGTGAAGTGTATTTTACCTACAGCCAGCAAAGAGGAGTAAGTTAACCAAAAGCACAGATGAAGGATGTTGAAGCTGGAGACTGATTGGTCAGGTTTAGGTTTGCAAACTTTTGTTGTGGGAGACCACGTCCTACAGTGCAGTCTATGATGTCCTTGGCTTTCCTCTCAGAAGGCGGGCTTCAGGAAGCATAAAGCCTTCTGATTCTGAACACTCAGGTGAGGTGTCATACCAGTCGGAGAACTGCTCATGGTGTCAAATTTCAAATACAGTACGATTCACTCATACATTGTTACTTAGGAACTAACAGGCCATTTCATACTGAGCCACATAAGGAAGAGCTCAAGATCCCTTGAGATTCTGTGTAAGCCTAGGTGATCCTGAGCTGCCCCCAAACCCACACCCATACTGAGGGCAGGGGAACTGCACCGTGCTTACCGTCCAGGCACTTGCTGTTTCAATGAGAGAGCGTGGGCTGGACGTGGCGCCTTTACTTACAGATGTGTTATCTGGGTGCGCGGTTCTACCCACAAAACAGAAGCGGGTTGGGCATTGGATGCTTAGAATTGAGACCGACCAAGCATGAAAATAGGGCTTCCCTGACAACTCAGCTGGTAAAGAATCCACCTGCAATGCAGGAGACCCCAGTTCGAGAAGGGATAGGCTACCCACTCCAGTATCCCTGGGCTTCCGTTGTGGCTCAGCTGGTAAAGAATCTGCCTGCAATGCAGGAGACCTGAGTTCAATCCCTGGGTTGGGAAGATCCCCTGGAGAAGGGAAAGACTACCCACTCCAGTATTCTGGCCTGGAGAATTCCATGGACTGTATGGAATGGGGTCCATGGGGTTGAAAATGGTAGGACATGAGTGAGTGACTTTCACGTTCAAGCATGCACATATTTTTTATGGTAAAAATCATGCACACACACACACACAAAAATAGTGTCTTCACATACATAGCAGTAAGTAGCTAAATTTAACACACATGTTCATATCTCTATCTTGCATTTGAAATACTCTTTAAAATAAATAAAAATTTCATAGTGAAGTGTAACCACATACTTTGAAATACACTGGTTAGGAAATCCGTTCACAATAAAGTACAAACTATACTGGAACTAGAAAGGCCAATGGTATCTCTCAAAATGATCACTTAATATGTGTTATTATCAAATACCCTGTAGAACTTTGTGTAAGGAGTTAAGAATGCCCTGAGATTTAGGTGTGGGTTTTTTTTTTTTTTTCATTGTTATATCCTTGAGAAAAGTGAAAGTTGAAAGTGAAAGTCACTCAGTCATGTCTGACTCTTTGCTACCCCATGGACTATACAGTCCATGGAATTCTCCAGGACAGAATACTGGAGTGGGTAGCCTTTCCCTTCTCTAGGGGATCTTCCCAACCCAGGGATTGAACCCAGGTCTCCCACATTACAAGCAGATTCTTTCCCAGCTCAGTCACAAAGGAAGCCCATTATATTCCTAGGTGTATTAAACTGAACATTTGGAATATTGAAATTTGCAGTGGTAACATGAATGGTCCAGTCTACTTTTACATTTTCCTGGGGCTTTTAAATAAATTGCATGAGACTCAACACAGTTCTGTCTTTTATTCATTGGACTGAGTTTAGCTCAATAGGATAGAAGTTTCCCAATAGCCTACTCAGATATTTAGGCCAGGAAAAATAGATAACAACCCCTAAAATATACTGAGCATCAAAGGCCCTGAAGGATGTGATATCTTCACCTTGGGGGGAGAAATGATGCCCTAAAATTGCACACTTATTTACTTCTTCCAAACCCTATTTAGTCATTCTCATGGGACTGCCTCACGCTGTTCTCTTTGACGCTCTTGCCTTACAGTCATGTAGCTCTCTTTTCTTGTGGATTAAAGAGAGAGAGACGTTCTGTGCTTCTGGATGTTCTCTACAGATGTGAAGATAACCTACTTTCAAATACACCCATTAAAGGAAGTTCTGAAACCTCTATCCATCACCCATTCAAGTATGTAATCAGAAAGGCATTTCTGATGAACTATTTATTTGAAATTGATCTCTCTGTGAGTTAAACCTTCTCTTTTCTTACTTTATCTTTTATGGAAGTGAAGGAATCTAGTCTCTGTTTTCTGTCTTGTTTTCCTAAACTCTCATGGTTGGCTGTATCATTCCTGCTTTCCCTTCCGGAGACTAATCTGTCTCGTTCTCTCCTGCCTCTTGTCTCCTCTCTAGCGGCCTCGTCTATGGAGAGATTTCACAATAACAGGAAAAGATCTCCTATTCTACAACCCCACAATTGTTTTCACAATTCCTTTCAAAACAGTGAAAGCTTTTCATTGCATGGAGTGTTGAGCCTCAAAATGCAGTACTTCTGAATGTGGGAAGCAGGTGAACTTATTCAATTCCACGGTGAGATGCGGGCCCTTCCTGAGAATGCCTTTGGATTGGGGGAGCATTGAAGACCTAAGAGGGTGGTGAGCAGGTACACCAAGAAGTGGGCAAAGAGCAGGAAATTGTGTAGTAGGGAAAAAAAAATGCCATGTATCCCTGGACTGATCCTTATTAGATCAAAACAATATGAGGACATTGCCCTGATTTCAGGTATTTGGAATTTCCAGTACATTCCACATCATGTTCATGCTACCCTCTGACCGTCTCAATTCCTAATTTAGTCAACAAAGGCAGGGCCTTGCTTTTCGAATCCATCCTCCCTTGACAGAGATGATAGTGGTCATTAGGTGGGATGGGAGTTGGGGACACATTCAGAGGGCCACCTTGGCCTCTGATTTACCCAGGGGTTCTCAAACTTCACTATCCATTAAAGTCCTGGGGAGCGTTTTTCAAAGGTGCTGATGCCTGATCCCACCCAAGGAGAACTGAAAGTGACTTTGGGGGTCAGGCCAGGTCATCTGTGTGGTGGGAAAACGCCCAGGAGTCTCTGATGCACAGTGACATTGAGCTTGAGTGGGCGCAGGGTGCCCCCATTTCACACCCAGAGCGTGTCTGCCCGAAACGTTTCCTTCAGTTGTGCTGAAATCTGTATCTCTTTCCCTCATATTGGCAAACAGGGAGCCCCATATCCATATGACACATCAGAGTGTGTGAAATGTAGTGCTCTTTCTGAGAAGAATCAATCTGTGGGACACCAGAAAGGGAATTGGAAAGTCACACGTTCCTCTAGTTCTTAGCCGAAATTGAGGACTGGAATGTGATGGACAAGACGTGACTGTTTGCAATTTCTTATTTAAGGAAAGGAAACAAGACCATTCTTTTCTACAGGTAAAATTTTTTCAAAGGAAAAAAAAAAACAATCCATGATGACTTTTCTCAAATGGAGAAGGGCCAAGTTGATTCACAGTGTGTAGCTGCCAATTATACATTATATGCCTAATTGCCTTTGAAACAATAAAGGGCATTTATGTTATGAACATTTACCCCAATTAAACATAAAATAGGGCAAAATTATGTGAAGTGCATCTCATTAGTATTTCACTGTTTTGATTTTTCTGAAGTCACATTCATGATACAGTTGATTTGCTGTGATCATGGTTACTCCATAATCCGTCCTCAAAAGTTTTTTTGTTGTTGAAACTTTAATCCAGTGTTATTATGGTTATTCAATGAATAAGGTGGTAGACAGAGAATATTAAAAGTCCTCTGTAATCTTTATTGCATTTTATTGAAAGCAAAGAGACTTTCTGTATCTCAGAGTGATATTCAGTTACACTGATTGTAAGCGCTGTGTTGTAGAGAACGCTCAAGGTAGCACCACTGGGTCTGGGCATTTTCTTTCCTTCTTTTCTGTCTTTTGAGGATGTCCTTCACAGACATGCAAGGATTTGTACAAGGATTTCTAGGCTTCTCCATCAGCTGTTATTGCCTGTAGCTAATCTAACTGTGATACATGGTAAATATTTTCCCTTACAGAAGGGCTTAGAGCTATTTCTGTGTATTGATTGAGCACATTAGGCTAATATTTATCCATTTGAAACCTTGGGAATTGGCTGTACATCATTTAATTTAATATCTATGCACCAATTATAAGAAGTAATTAGATATAAGTATTTCCAAAAAATTAAGTCTGGGGTAGAAAGCCTATCATAAGTGGTTCAGTGATGATTAACTTAGGGAAAGCTTGAGTTGTTCATAATACTTATTAATTTTAAAAGACATGTGTTTTTTCCAATATTAGTAATAAATGGGAGAGTTTCTAAGACTTCATTTCCAGTTTATTTTGAAGGCTAGTGCTATAGCCTCCAGAATTCCTATTATTCATCATAATTCAGTGTATCTTTTACCAAAGACAGAGAATTTTGAGTGTTTTTTTCCCCTGAGAATTTAAATACAAAAAAGTGCTGAAAACTTGCTAATTTTTTTATTTGGTCAGCCTATATTAAACTTTCACCTCAGAGAGTGACTAAGTGACTTATATTAATATTTTCCCCTTAAAAATGAAACCTCTTCAGATAAAATATCTCCTCTCCTATAAGAAATGGAGGAAGAAATAAGCAATTATTGGTTTTGACAATGACAAAGAGAAAAAAGAAATCTATCTTTTAAAAAAAATGATGCTGATATTGTTCTACGAAGAACACAGTTAAAATTATATAACTGATTTTCAAAATCCTTGAAAATCCTTAGGACTGGATTTTGTTCTGTTTCATTGGTTCTTCTTCAAATCATCTTTATATGTGGATATTTATGTGTTTTTCAAATTCTAAAAACTTAGCATCTATTTTTCTTATCAGAAAAATATTCTCATGTAATCAGAGATGTATAACCTTTAAAATCAAGGAAAAAAATTTACCAAGATTGCTAAAGCCAATTTCACCTGAAAACATGTAGTGATTGTACCCACTTTACTTATAGAAACTTCTTATCCTATAGTCATTAAGATGAAAAGATTTCCTTCTAAAACCATATTCACAATTTTCCCTCACAAAGATCCCTGGGAAGACCAGAATGTCAAAACCTTCCAAAAAAAAATTATATATATATATAATTTTTTTTAAACCATTGCCTGCTTATTTTTTTTGGCTCTTCCTTGATCTCCTTCAAGTTCTGGAGTTAAGGACAGGAACATGTGCTGATTTTAGCAACACAGAGTAATTATCTGTACATTGCTCATTTGATGGGTGATTATAGTCTGGAGGCTTAATTTTGCTTTTTTGAGCGTTTCTTTAGAAGCCTAGTCTGTAAAAGGAAATTGTTTTTGTGTTTTTACTATGTTTTCTCCTTCTCGGTACTTATTTTAAGACTCAAGTTCCTCTAGTTATTTTTTCCCTTAGAGCAATATTTTCATCTTAAAGTCGTACTCCCACAAGTTTGAGCATCCCCATACATTAGAGGCAAATCTGGCTTTAGCACTTGCCTTTCAAATCCCACACCAATACCCAAGTTCCTCTAGCAACTTTGTTTCCCTGTTCCTTTATGGGATGCTGTCTATTGACATGGAGAGAGGCAAAACAGAGAGAATAAAAATCGAGCACAAATTCAGGATAATCCATAAATTGGCAGACTCCAAAAATCTTGTGTTCAGAGTGTAATGACAGTCAGAACTTCATTATTCATGGATTCTGCATTTGCATATTTGCCTATTCACTAATATTTATTTTAACCCCAAAATCAGTCCCTGTGGTGTTCCTGTGGACGTCTGAGATACCCCGAGAGTGGAGAAAATTTGAGCCACAGGTAGAGCCCATTCTCTGCTCAGGTTGTAAGCTGGTGACACTGCCCTCTGGTTTCAGCTCTCAGACTGTAAAAAAGTGTTTTTTTCACAGTCTATTTAGTGCCACACTTTTCACCTTCTTGCGCTTCTTGGTGGTGACTTTGCTACTTAAAATGGCCCCAAAGCATAGCACAGGCTTCCCAGGAGGCTCAGTGGTAAAGAACCCGCCTGCCAGTGCAGGAGACACAGGAGACACGGGCTTGATCCCTGGATCAGGAAGATCCCCTGGAGGAGGAGATGGCAACCCACCCCTGTGTCTTTGTCTGGAGAATCCCATGGACAGAGGGGCCTGGTGGGCTACAGTTCATGGACTCACAAGAGTCGGACATGAGTTGGTGACTAGACAACAGCAAAGCCTAGCACTCAGGGCCTTCCAATGTCTCTAAGCAGAGGAGGACTGTGATGTGCTTTGGGAAGAAATGTACATGTGCTAGCGAAGCTCCACTAGGCCTGAGTCACACTGTTGTTGACTGTGCCCTCCTTGTTGTAAATCAACAACTTGAATGAAATCAGATGAGCGGAAACACACACAAACAAGGTTATGTATCAGTTGAGTGACGAAAATGTAGAGACCAGAGGCTCACAGAACCGAACCTGCCGTTTCCCCAGGAACAGTGGTCCAGTAGTTTCTCCTTCAGTGATGCGGTGACTTTATGGAACATAACTGCTGCCAATAGGAGAATCAACTGATACAGGATTATATCACATCATACAGTGTTTGTGTTTTGAAAGTGGATTTTTAAATCAAAACCCTAAAGTCTAGATTTATAATTTAAATGTACCAGGCTTCTTCTTTCAAAGGATAGCATGGTTAAAGTTTTTGCAAACTAAATATTTACTCCTAATTCTTCATACTCTTTCTGCACATGCAAATTTTCAACCATCAAATTTCTTCAAACATAGTAGACATGTGTTAACTGCACTCAGGTAGCCTGGAACCATTTTAGTGTAGGCTCCAGAGTTACTCTACAGGACTGAAAAATCCAGACTCAGAAAAGCCCATTCCCCATGTCAACTAATTGCTTTTCCTAGATATTGATTATGTTGTTTACAGGCCCAGTCTTTCTTGACCCTCAATTTCAGAAAGGAAAAAAAAAAGTGTTAGAAAGCAGAATTTATGGATTAAGGGTATCTGACAGAAAGGAGAGCTGGTCCTACCATGAGGTCTGGCAAAACTGGAGGAGGCTGACCACAAAGGCCAATCCTGAAGAAAAAACAGGCCCAAGAGGTTGTTCATTTAGTCATGGAGCTCAAGAGTCAGCCATGACTTAGGAACTAAATAGCAAAGCAACTGAGCTCAAAAGTAAGAGATTAGGGTCAGAGGCTGGTAGCGTAAACTACAGGTTTATAGGGTCCCCAGGTAAGGCAGTTACTAGTGAAGCAAGTTAAGCATGGAGCTAAAACCATGAGCTCCAAGCATCTTCCAGGTTCTTCTAAGGATGCTGGGGGGTGCCCATAAAGGAGCCTGGACTCTTGACATTAGGGTGGAGCTCAAATCTAGCGTCCAGTTCAACTGTAGATCCCCTGCAAGTTCCACTGCACACCAGAGCTCTCCTTTTGACGCAGGGGTGAGGGAAGCCCATGGCAGTGCCTCCGATGCCAGGACAGCCCTCTCTACGTGGACAGGCCAAGATGTAGCAGTAGACAGTCTGGTGGAAGCGGAGGGCACCAAGTGTTAATGACTTCATCTTTTAGGATATATTTTATAGTCCAATCACGGGGCTATACAGGGAGATTAGAACACAAAATCTCCTCTTCCACTGCAAAATGCATTCTAATTCATCCAATTCTGAGTTAAACCTTTTATTCCTTCCCAGAATTACTTCAACATTGAAAACTCTGATGAATGTTTAAGCAGGTCATGAAAACTCTCCTGCTGCAAGAGCAGAACTCTAGGTTAGTCCCCAGGAAGGCTTTTATTGAGGACACCGCATGCATGACCAGGTGGCAAGCAAATGGACCCACTGTTTCTCGTGACCCAGTGGTTTCTTGGCATAGAAAATAATAACTTTTATTAAAAAAGGATTTTGACAGTCCCTGTAGGATGCTGAACAGTCCAGAAATTCATGAATTTGAACTCTTCCTTCCAAATTGTTATCTAACTTAGAATGGCTAAGCGGAGGCAAAATTCTGTGTTAAGGTTAATCATTAGAAAATAAAAGGGTTAGCGGTGAAACGAGTTGACGTACAGGGCATTATAGAAATGGTTGATTAAAACTGATCCAAAACCAATAACTTTTAGGCCCACCTTGAGGGAATGGAGATGTGGTTTCACTTTTTTGCGGACAATTTAATTCTCTCTCTGATGCAAACAAACATCAAGGCAAAACTTAAACACACAGTGAATGCACTTTAGGGACTGCTGGGAGAGTATGAATTTAATAGAGGAAATCAAGGAGTGCTATATTAAATTTTTCTTTGACTGAGAAGAGATTATCTTCATAGTCTTTGCACTCAAAGAAATAAAGTTGGAAGGCAATAAGCTTCCAGTCTCCCTTGGAGATCTCAGCCCAGCTCTGCACACTCATCTCCAAATGAATTGGTAATCATGTGTAGAATTGTTTTCTTGGAAGCAGAAGTTGAAACTTCTGGGTCTCTCTCCGTTTCTTAAGTCAAACTCTGTGTTACCTACAAGGACTGCCATCAGTTGACATGTGTTGGCTTCAGAACTCAACATTCCTGGGAGCACGGGCCACAGCCCCTGTGAGCCCATGTGGCTTTAATGAATAGGTAAGAACAGCAAAATGGTGGATTATTCACTCACTATTTTATTGTCTATTTCACCCACAACAACATAAATTCTTTGAGTGTGGATATGTCCATCTAGGGCTTCCCAGGTGACGCTAGTGGTAAAGAATCCATTCCCCCAATGCCCAAGGCACAAGAGACATAGGTTTAACCCCTGGATTGGAAAGATACCCTGGAGAAGGAAATGTCAACCCACTCCAGTATTCTTGCTTGGGAAATCCCATGGACAGAGGAATCGGTTAGGCTGCAGTCCATGGACTCGCAAAGAGACACAGCTGAAGCAACTTAGCGTGTACACATGCTCGCATGAGAACATAGGCTCTCAACATACTTGTGTGTTGATATGCTCTTGATATACTCTGATGTGTTTTGTCATATACTCCCTTCTCGTCCTCTTATCCTCCCCACTTTTCCCTGGGGAAGGGGAAAATTGCAGTGTCGTCACTTCCTCCAATAGGCAAATTCTCCCCTAACAAGGGAATGGCAGGTTGGATTCAGCTCCGGGGCTGGAGGCTGAAAATCATCAGCAGTTCACTAAGCACCCACTGACGGTGTTTATACACCAGTGCCAGTTTCTGTCTCCTTCATTAGGGAGTCAGCATAATTCACAGAAAAGTAACGCAGCTCAAAGACTAAGATGAGCTGTGAGTGAAAGGAAGTCTGGTTAGGGGAGAGGGTAGAACAGCAGAAATAGGAATTAGGAAAAAAAATTTTTAGAGATTGAAGAGAAAAGGAAATGAAGTTCACTTTATGTCGATTGAAGGTATGAATTAAAAAAAAAATGATGGAAATGAGAGGTAGGGAGAAGCCAAAGGAAAATATATTATGAAACCATCCTTATTATAATTTTACGCTTACTTTCCTCAGTTGAGCTTCCCAGGTGTTGCTCATGGTAAAGAGTCCATCTGTCAGTGCTGGAGCTGCAAGAGATGCACGTTCAGTCCCTGGTTTGGGAAGATCCCCTGGAGAAGGAAATGGCAACTCACTGCAGTATTCTTGCCTAGGAAATCTCATGGACAGAGGAGCCTGGCGGGCTACAGTCCATGGGGTCACAGAGAGTTGGACGTGACTGAGTGAGCCCACATATATTCCTCCATTAATAATTGAAGTGGGATGCAACTGTGCACAGATTTCCATTGGAAAACAGGCCCCCAAGAATATCTGATGGCATAACTATATGTCATCAGATACTAAATGTAGGAAAACATGCCTAGGTTATAATTGAAAAAGATACATGTTATTTTAATACTTTTGCTTTATTCTTCTACAGATAGTATTGTCCATTCCATTTCTACTACCCAGACATTACTTCTTAACTTAGTTTGATTCAGTGTAACATTTTTTTCTCAATCTCTAGTTATGTGCACAGCATCAGTTCAGTTCAGTTCAGTCACTCAGTTGTGTCTGACTCTTTGCGACCCCATGAATCACAGCACGCCAGGCCTCCCTGTCCATCACCAGCTCCCGGAGTTTACTCAAACTCATGTCCATCAAGTCGGTGATGCCATCCAGCCATCTCAGCCTCTGTCATCCCCTTCTCCTCCTGCCCCCAATCCCTCCCAGCATCAGGGTCTTTTCCAACGAGTCAGCTCTTTGCATGAGGTGGCCAAAGTATTGGAGTTTCAGCTTCAGCATCAGTCCTTCCAATGAACACCCAGGACTGATCTCCTTCAGGATGGACTGATTGGATTTCCTTGCAGTCCAAGTGACTCTCAAGAGTCTTCTCCAACACCATAGTTCAAAAGCATCTATTTTTCGGTGCTCAGCTTTCTTCACTGGCCAACTCCCACATCCATACATGACCACTGGAAAAACCATAGCCTTGACCAGACGGACCTTTGTTGGCAAAGTAATGTCTCTGCTTTTTAATATGCTATCTAGGTTGGTCATCACTTTCCTTCCAAGGAATAAGCGTCTTTTAATTTCATGGCTGCAATCACCATCTGCAGTGATTTTGGAGCCCAAAAAAATAAAGTCTGACACTGTTTCCACTGTCTCCCCATCTATTTCCCATGAGGTGATGGGACTAGTTGCCATGATCTTAGTTTTCTGAATGTTAAGCTGTAAGCCAACTTTTTCCACTCTCCTCTTTCACTTTCATCAAGAGGCTTTTTAGTTCCTCTTCACTTTCTGCCATAAGGGTGATGTCACCTGCATATCTGAGGTTATTGATATTTCTCCCAGCAATCTTGATTCCGGCTTGTGCTTCTTCCAGCCCAGCGTTTCTCATGATGTACTCTGCATATAAGTTAAATAAGCAGAGTGAGAATATATAGCCTTGACGTACTCCTTTTCCTATTTGGAACCAGTCTGTTGTTCCATGTCCAGTTCTAACTGTTGCCTCCTGACCTGCATATAGGTTTCTCAAGAGGCAGGTCAGGTGGTCTGGTATTCCCATCTTTCAGAATTTTCCACAGTTTATTGTGATCCACACAATCGAAGGCTTTGGCATAGGAGGAACTATAAGAAACCTCTGTCATCAGTGAGTTTATTTTGTCCTTGAGGAAATGAGTTAACAGCAGCTACGGCTCCAAGATCAGGTGCTCGGGTTCCTCCGTTCTGGGACACCCAGGTCACCCGAAGTCTCCTTCTATAAGCAGAGAAGCATGACATTTGCCATTAATGTTGAACAAAAGAGAAGAGAAGATGCAGTGAACTAACTGGAAGGCAGTCAAGTGCTCACCAGCTGGATCATCATGGATCCAACATGTGGGAGCCTTGACCATGGACAGAACAAGCAGGGCAGGCCTTCTCGTCCCGGAACATGTTTGTGGTCGATGATGATCTGCATGATCCTTTATGTGCCGATCATTCCACACAAGGAGCGGGGAGGACTAGTGGGCTCTTAGCGCCAGATGAAGTAAGAGAGTTTGCCGAGTGAAATACCAGCAAAACCATCAAAATCATACATGTTTTGATAGAAAGAAAAAAACAAACAAGAGTTTTCCCATGGTCTCCAGTAGACAATGAGATTATGTTACCATCAGCCTTGAGAATGAACTGATTTCAATTCCCAAAGGTTTCTGATCCCTAATGAAGAAATTTTAACTCAATTGCTAATCAGCTAGATGCAGATATAATATAGTGATGCTTGGTCCTGTTCTGAAAAGAAATTCATTTCTCAGTTGTTTAATGATGCCTTGAAATCTGCAAAGTGCTGCACAGGAATAGCTGATGTTTTTCATAAAAGCATTTTCTATGATTCAAATCAGAAACCTTGTCAAAATAATTATGGTTTTGTCACTGAAACTTTTATTTGCCAAATTATCTCATTTTTTGGAAAATGTTTTATAGATCTAAAAATCTGCATTTGGTGTTAAAATGGTGGTTATTTCCAGGCCATTACTATATACATTTTCCAAATATTGGACATGTTTTTCTTTAATGATATGTATAACAGATTTTATTGGCAGTGAAATAGAGAGGTATTACAAAAAGTTTTGGATATAACATTGTGACTATTATTACTTCTGTCAGGTGACAGATTTCTTAGCCAATTGGGAAGAAATTCTGACTATTGGTCATTGATTGATAGGAGCCAATAAATGGATTTTCTCCTGAAATATTTTTCTAATGTTTTCTCCAAGTGGACATATTCTTAAACACTCTTAGACCAATTCAACAAGTATCTAATATCTTATATCTAACATCTTTTTTTCCTAAGAGGAATGAGAAAATTTTAATTATTTGAATATATACTTTTAAAAACTACTTTAAAATATATCCCTTTTTTTATACTTATATGGGTGTCCCCATGCCAGCACTGGCAATCCAGTCTCTTCCTTTTACCATTTGTTTTTGGGTGGGTAATTCAAGGTTATTAAGTTGAAATGAAAGATTTGTGTCTCCTTGGCACTTTCTCATTGGAGTCCTATATCCTTTCACTTAAATCATCACCACTGTCTCCTGGCTGGTGTTTTTGCCCTGAGTCTCTCCTCACACGCATCCTTCCACTCCACTGCTAGAGCTATCTTTCTAGAATCCCAGACCCCACCAGCCTAAAGCCGTCAATCTAGTCCTGGTACATCAGTAAGTCAAAAGTTTCAAAGGTCCCCTTTCTTCAGTCTTGGGGATGTGTTTCCCAAGTACCGGGCTTCCCTGTGGCTCAGCTGGGAATCCACCTGCAATGCAGGAGTCCTGGGTTTGATCCCTGGATTGGGAAGATTCCCCTGGAGAAGGGCAAGGTTACCCACTCCAGTATCCTGGCCTGGAGAATTCCATGGACAAAGAGTCGGACACGACTTTCACTTTCACTTTCCCAAGTACCCGAGGACAGAGTGACTCCAGTTAGCGGCACAGCACTCTGCGGAGCCCCGCAGATTCCACTCGACTGACAAAGCCAGCTCGCTGCCCTGCCCAGCACCCTCGGATGCTGGGATGTCCAAGCCACTTGGAAAGATGGGAGAGACAGTGTCGGGAAGAAGAACCGCTTGCTGTCCACTCTGTTCGAGCTGAGTCCCAGAGGCCGCCTGGTTTGCCGAGTAGGAGGAAACCGTTTCTCCCCAGTCTCCTGTCCTGTCTCCCTGCCTGGGGGACCGCGTGGAGGAGGGACTGGAGTTGTCCCCGGGCTGTTCTAAGAGTCACCGCTCCTCGCGGTTCTTCGAGCCTTTGCTGCTGAGCCACCTCGAAGGCAGCCGCCCTGGCAGGCTCGCTCCCGGGCGCAGGGGACCCGCTCCACCAGCGCGTCAGCGTCAGCTGCTCCGGGGCCAGCGCGGTCCCTCCATGCCGTCCCTAGGCACGGACGGCGTGCTGCTCCGTTCCTCTAGGGTAGAGACGGCCGTGTAGACGGCGCCTGCCCTGCGCCAGGGGTGCACAGCGAACCTCTGGTCGTCATCTTTCTTAGATGCACAGCAGCTTTGCAGGGGACAGCACTGTTTTTCTCCGGGCCATCGTGGAAACCGAGGCCCCAGGTGGTGAAGGCCTTCCCTGGGGGCTCCGGGCCCGCCCGGAGCGTCTCCCCGTCCCCTTCTGGCCCACGGAAGGGCAGCCCTTCACGCCCGGCCGCGTGCGCTCCTCCCTGCGGCTCTCATCAGCCCCCTGCTGCAAAACATGCCTTCTGCTCTCTGCTGTGACCCCCAGTGTTTGCGAATGAGAATTTTAAAAGCAAACAAAAGACCCTCCACGTCCCCTGTCACGTCACTCCCCTGAATTTAGTGCCTGGAGCGCCAGCCCCTCGTCTTTCTTCCCCCAGCTCATCCTCAGGCCTCAGCGCCCGGCTCCGTGGAGCCTTTCCTGACCCTGGTCGAGCTCTCTTTCCTCCGTCTCTCCAGGGTAACCGTGTCCGTCCTGTTCACACGGGGCACAGGATGACCTGGCTTTGTGTTTTCGTGGGTTCGCATTTTAAACCACAATGTGCGAGAAATGCCAAAGCTCTTTATTTCCTTCCAACCAAGTGAGCTCTGACACCCGGCTGACCCGGACATGCAGGGTCAGGACTCAGGGGGCCCCCCGTGGGTCCTCAGGAGTCCGGGAGGCTTCGGTGGCATTCCAAGCCCACGCGTCCCCGGGTGGTCTGCCCTCCGGCCCCCGAGCTGGCTGGAGCCGCCTTTGCGGCAGCCCCTGAAGCTTCCCTCGGACTCTTGCGGGGAGCCGATCCTGGGACGTGACACCCTGGGCCTCTCTCACTTTGGAAGCATCTGCCGTCTATCCTGACCACCCTCTTCCCCTCAAAGTCACTGTCCCTCCCGGCTCTAGGGTTCCCGGAATTATCGGTGAATTTGGGGTTCCACAAAGAATCGGAGAGTGGTGCCTGGTCACCAGCAGCCGTGTTTTGTTGGGACCCCGCAGCACAGACACCCTCTGAGGCAGGTACCAGGCCGGCCAGCACTGTGGAAGGCGGAAAACAAAGCTCAGGTGGACAAAGGTGGCCCGGTCCGTCACCCGCCACACGGGGCACAGGTCAGAACGCGAGAGCCCGATCCCCCAGCCTGGAAGCAGACTGCAGGTAGTGATGACCCGGGCTTCTGATTTTAAAACTGCTGTTGCTTTTGTTCAGCCTCAGTCGTATCTGATTCTGTGACCCCGTGGGCTGCAGCACACCAGGCTTCCCTGTCCTTCACTGTCTCCCAGAATCTGCTCTAACTCACGTCCACTGAGTCGGTGATGCCATCCAACCATCTCATCTTCTGTTGCCCCCTTCTCCTCCGGCCCTCAGTCTTTCCCAGCTCAAGGTCTTTGCCAGTGAATTGGTTCTTTGCTCTTTTTAAAATAAAATTCATCAAATAGCAATTTAGGAAATTATATGCCTTTTTAACTGTATTGTCACTTATACACTTAATAACCATTGAAGTGAAAGTATTCCTTAAACAATAACTTTCAGAGACAGAAAAAAAAACTTTATTTTGACTCTTTAAGAAGTTGCAATTAAAAGCAAAGGTAAACAGTTTTGATGACTCAGAACTTATCTACCTTTGTGTAGTTCCTTCCAGTGATCACTCCAAATAATGAAAACTCCAAATAATGGAAAAACTCCAAATAATTCATTCAGTGGCTGTCGGGAATCCATCTTTTGACTGCAAACATATACCCGTCTTTAAATGCCTATTGATGGACACACACAACTTGTCTGAGGTCTTGACAGAGAGCAGTCAGGGTGAAAGATGTTTCCTCAGTGCTGTAAGAGCTGATGATTTTTTTTTCTTTTTTTTTTTCCATTTATTTTTATTAGTTGGAGGCTAATTACTTTACAATATTGTAGTGGTTTTTGTCATACATTGACATGAATTAAAAGACACTTTTCTGAAACATCATTTTTTAATTCTGTCCTTTTTCTATTTTGTGACCTCTCTCCTCACCCCCGACCTAAGTCTTATTAAAATCTCCGTTTTCATTTTGTACATTTCCACAAGGAAGCTTCTCAGTAATTTTTTTTGGGGGGTGGTGGGGTTCAGCATTAAAAACAAATTATTTCAGGATGTTTTCAGAACCAGAGCAGGGCTTCCCAGAAAGCTGAACCAGCCACCGGTCAGCCCTGCTTTGTTCCCTGTGGAAGGAATATGCTCTTCTGAGAAGGTGACTCCCCTTTGCACTCCTGTCTAATGACAGCTGAGATGTTAAATTAGCACATGCCATTTTAATACTCACCATAGCACTCAGCAGCGTGCTTGTTGCATTAATCAAAGTGTCACCTTCTTCCATCACTGAAGGGCACCCCTCCTTTAGGCAGCTGCTTTAGTGGATGCTGGGGGACAGCGGCAGAACTCAGCTGGTCCAGGGATGCCATAGCCACTCCCCTCCCGGCGCTGTGACAATTTACAATCGCCTTGGATAATAGTCCATATGGAGATATTTATTTGTTTATGAAAGCGTGTTAACCTAGTTAGCAATCAGAAAAGGGAACTGTTCGGTAGATTTATTTCCTGTAGTTTACTGAGCCAGCCTAATTCATCATAAATGCTGAGTGCTCTAATTAAAGCGAGAGGGAAAATGTTCTTTTACATCCTTTACGGCATGTCACTACATTTCCACCTCTTGATCAGGAAGGTTATCTGGAACAACAGGATGTGTTCCTATACTGGCCCCAGCAACAAGGCCAACTGTTTTGGCATCATGCCTCTTAACAATAAGCTGGTTCTCAATCAAAAACACTGAAAAACATTTTTTCCTATTTCTGAAAAGGTATGAACCTAAAGAAGCATCTTCCCCCCCGTTTCGGGGGCTTTTGTATTGTCTGGTTCTCTCTAGGTTAGACCTGGACTCCAGCTTGCCCACGAGGAACACAGATGGGAATCACTTCAAAGGCCACTGGGGAGAGGCAGGGAGATGGAACATTCTGACTCTAGCCTGAGAACCGGACTCCCCCTAAGGGCAGCTGGAGGGGTCAGAACCGGAGCGCAGCTCTGCTCCTGAGCAAGCGCCAGGGCCTCCTTCGGGCCAGTCTTGCAGGCAACTTTAGCAGCCCCAGGAGACAAGCCTCCATGGAATGTCCTCGCTTTGAAAAGACAGAGCCCTGCTTCTCACTGTAGGTATCCTGCCAGCCTTGACGCCTCAGCAGCTCCTTAGACTCACACCCACCAGACCCAAACCCACCATGGCCTGGTGCTCATGAAGTCTCGGTCCTGATTCAAGCTAGAAGTGGAGTGATGGCTAAGTGTGTGCTGGGTTGTCACAGCACAGGCCGCTGACATCTGGGGCCGGGTCTGCACATATGATGAATTTATGTTATAGGATGTGTGTGCGTGTTAGTGTGGCCGTTCTTCCATGGTACCTCACTGATTCACACTGTAAAAACTTCTATTCAGGGTCACCCATAAACAAGCATCTTATAAAATGGGTGCGTTTTCCTTTGTGCCCTTCCTTCCAAGTCTGAAAATTATTTCTCTAAATAAAATCAGGCATCAAAATGAAAATGACATTTAGAGGCTTTTCCCCTAGAAAAATTCTGTAATTGATATGAGATCTGGATTCACAAGCGAGGACATACTGCCATCCCTAATAACTTTGATCGCCTTGTTATTAATAGTACCATTATTATAATTGTCCCCATTTTAGACATGAACAAACTGAACCTCAGAAATTAGGCAATTTACTGACTCACACAGCTAGTAGTGATAAAACCGGAATTAAAACCAGACTTCCTTCTATAGCCTGTGACCTGGAGAACTGTGATAGCCTATGTTTTCTATTGAGAAATTGATTGTTTACATTCCTAACTTTCCTGTGGGCATGTAGTTCACTAAGAGAAATATAATTTAGTATTGTATTAATCATATCTCTGATAAATAGTGTTTCAGACTCTAAATCAGCATCATTTTTATTTCTTAACTCTTTAAGGAGAATTTTAAAAACAAAAGTAATCCTATTAAAAATATAACTTTTCCACTTTTTTGCCTCTTAAAGCAAATAATTCAAATTTCATGATAACGGTACAGTATCCTGAGAGTTCCAAAACCAATATTTTTTACCATTACCATAAATAGCCAAGACCCTTGTGGTATGTCTTTAAAAAACATTTGTTTGTCAAATTTCCTTCACTGCAATGGAAAAGCTTTCATTTTCTCTCAGAAATAGTTCATGAGATTCAACGCAAGCACCCAAATGTTACTTAAGCCCAAGATTCAGTAATAACATTTCACTTTCTCCTCTCACTTTCCAGAGGTTGATGGTCACCATTTAGAATTCCTTAAATTTCAACTTGAAGAGAGTTAACATCAGGTTTAAATTTCAATAGACGTTTTTCAGTAGACTTTTCTGGTATCAGTCATAGAAGTTTCCATTTAACAGTCTAGAAAGCACTCTTGTCTACACCATCTTATTTGAATATTGTAGGAATGCTGGCTTTCTGCTGCCACTTTACAGCTATGGAAGCCAAGGCTGGGAGGCAGGCAGCGGTTTATCTTGGATCAGTCAGCTATGAAGTCGGGAACCTGAGACTCAGTTCTGGCTCATCACATTCCGTGTGCCTGCTCTTCATGATATCAGATGGGGGGGTATCATTAGATATCTGGCAACTTTATGAATATCAGCATCTTTCTTAAAACCCTTCCCCCTCCCCATCTTCCCCACTAAACACTTCTTCAGCGCTAAGTTTCTTTGGAGAGAGTTTTGGGGTTTTTTTTCCCCTCTTCTACATCAACCCACTTTTCCAGATCAGAAGAGACATAATCCAGTTGTATTCCCTCTGTTTCCTGAGTAACTCACACAGAATTGTACTAGTCAGTTTACATCTTTTGATCCAGGTGAAAAATACCTTAATGAAAGGAATCTGGGGCATTTTATGACTTGCAGAGTTGCAAGAATTGAAGCAAAATAGAGCACAGGAGCCAAAGCAAATATATATTCATTAAAGGAAATTTGCAATTATAGCGAGCAGAGCGGTTTTGTGCGCTCTGCTCGAACATGATAAAGGGCTGGAGATTACTTTAGCATCATTTCAGACAAAGCTGCTTAAAATACTAATTACACCACCAAGGATCTTCTCACTCTCCGTAGTCTGACAGAGCCAGTATTTTTCCTGGAATGTCCTTTCCTGCTTGGGTCCCATTCCATCCTTCAAAAGTCGGTTCCCAAATCTTCTAGCGATACCCTGAGTGAAACCAGATCACTAAGCTCTCAGGCCGGGTCAGTTTTTTCTGAGCCTGCCACTCCAGGGCAAGGGCTGGCAAACTTCTGCTGTACGGAGCCAAAGAGTAAATGTTTTAGGCTTCGCGGAACATATGGTCTTGGTCCCAACTTCTCAACTGTGCTGTCGCAGTGCATAGGAGCCTGAGATGATACTGAGTCAGTGGGTCTCATTGTCTCGAAAAACATGGGAAGGACACTGAAATCTGAATTTCATGTCATTTTCACTTGTGGTGAGATAGTATTCTTTTAATTTTTTTCCTCAAGCATTTTAAAAAATTAAAACTAATCTTAGCTCTTGGGCTGACTTGCTGACCTCTGCAGTAAGGCATTATAGCTTGTCTTGGAAATGGCCAGTCTCAGGAACTGCTGCATAGGAACTTTCTGTATCTTCAAATGTTGATTTCTTGAGCTCCAGGTTAGAGCTCAAATCTATGAAGCAGTGGTCCCTGATTTCAAAGAAAATTTAAAAATCCTTGCTTGAGAAATACCTTTAGATACTCTAATAGCACCTATTAGTATCTAACAGATACTAGCAGCTCATGCTCTAATAATATCTATTAATACTACTCTAATATATATTCGTAGGTACTAGTACACTCTAATGCTGCTGCGAGGTCACTTCAGTCGTGTCCGACTCTGTGCGACCCCATAGACGGCAGCCCAGCAGACTCCTCTGTCCCTGGGACTCTCCAGGCAAGAACACTGGAGTGGGTTGCCATTTCCTTCTCCATGTAATAATATGTATTCGGGGCTTCCCTGGTGGCTCAGATGGTAAAGAATCTGCCTGCAATGCAGGAGCCCTGGGTTCGATCCCTTGGTCGGGAAGATCCCCTGGAGAAGGGAATGGCTACCCACTCCAGTATTCTTGCCTGGAGAGTCCCATGGACAGAGGAGCCTGGCGGGCTACAGTCCATGGGTTTGCAGAGTCAGACACGACTAAGTGACTAACACTTCCTTACTTACTTGAACTTAATAAAGTATTTGCAGATACTATTAGATATTGCTCCAGTAGCCTGACTTCTGTTGGGTAACTGAGTGCCAAACTGGGTCAGTAACTCTCCTTCATACCCTGCAGCTCCTAGTAGCAACAGACCCTACCCAGACCCTGTAGCCTCAGAAGGTTCTGTAGCCCGAGAGAAAATGAATTGTTTTGGAATCGTAGCTGCCATCAAGTATTACCTATTTAGGTCTTAGAGTATTTCTCAGAAGCCACATAATTCAAGAAACCATGAGCAGATGATAACTCAAGACTTAAGCAGAGTGCTTGCTAAACGTCACTGTGCCCTAAAGCAAGATCACGTGCCAACCGCAAACACTATCTACATTTCAAACGTGTTTTCAAATTTACTTTTATGGCTAGTCTCCTAGGTGTTTTCAATACATGTAAAACACCATCTTCACAAAAAGGCATCTGTAGGAACTGTAAAACATTTTATGTCTTTATTTTTAAAAGTCCTTTGTAATTCCTTGAGGACATTCTTGTAAGGAATATAGAATACAGGTCATGATGCAAGGGGAGAATTAAGTAGAATAGTAGGTTAGGATGTATGAGTTGGGAACTATAATAAGAGAGGAAAACGACAAAATGGCCAAGTAAGCAGCAAGCGAGCATCTAATGGATTGACAAGCAGATGAGGAAGATTAATTCTTGCTGCTCATTTCCACTGCCCGTGAACCTCGGACACCTCCACCACCAGGAGTAAATTATAGCCTCGCAGTTGTCTTTACCTTTTCATCAGAGAGACCTATTAAATTGCATGTTTCATAACATGGGTTATTATCCTATCTATAAATGCTGCATTCTGTTATTATCCTAAAGTATGCATTTGTTGTTTCTGTGCAAGGATCTAAGAGCTCCTCTCTCTGTTTCCATGGAGACCACACCAGGATCTGGTCCTCAACACTCCAATAAGGCCTCCTGTGAGCAGAGTCAGAGGGTAACCTTCAACCATCACAGCTGGGGAGGAAGTCAGTCAGACATTTCCTCTGAGACTGTGGGCCGCAGATTTTCACACCCTAATAGTTGCAGTGGGGGAGTGTTTAATTTTTTCTTTTTAATGTATTGAGCACCAATTGCATTCAGGCATTGCGCTAAACTCGGGGTTAAAAGGTAACTGAGACACGGCTCCTGCTCTTAAGGAGTACCTGAATCCAGGAGAACTGCCCTGAAGATGAAGCCAGAACAGGCCTCTGTGCAAGTTTAAGACTGTGTGTGCATCCTTTGTTGGGGCCAAGGTCAGTGGAGGTGTGTGCCACCCAGAGCTGCTCAGGAGTAAATCCAGGCAAAATCGGGTGGCTGACAGGTGGCCCACAAGTCTCAGCCACCACCTCCTTGCTTCCGTAGGCTCTTCATCACCATCCCAGCAGACCCTTGTCCCAGACGGTAGCAGGGTGGGACTTCTAGCTCTACATCAACTGGGGGCAGCAGAAAGTAGCCTTGACTTTAAATGTGGTTTTTATTTAATTAAATCTAAGATGCTGTGGAGTATTTGAAGTACCTTTCTGATGTGTGCATCTAAGGGGGAAAAAATGCCACCAATTACTACGGTAAGAGGCCATCAATTGATGACACATTCTGATTCAGAGAGGTTAAAATGTGGGGGGAGAAAAATGTGCATCTTAGAACTAATGAAACGTGATAATTCCTGGACTAAAGCCTTGATAATTCTTGGATTAAACCAGTTGAAATGAACAGAAACTGTAATGGCAGGAATAATAATTCATGAGTATAGTAATAAAAAATTCACAATGTAATCAATGTATAGTTTTTGAGACAACTGATTAAAAAACAGTATGACAAAGCCATTCTCTGCTGACCAGTCCACTATGCTGACTGCTAAATTCTTCAGATCATTTCTATGGTGTATTATGCTAATGTGTGACTATCATTCCTCCCCATCTCCAAAACCTCGGTCTAAAGGTGGATTCCCTGGACCCCTTCTCCCCAGCCTTTCCTCTTCTTTATTGACACCCCCACTCTTACTACCTCGTCTACTCATCACTGGTCTAAACACTCGCCTATGCCAACGTTTCGTTACTTTTACCTCTAGGCCCAACTTTTCCTTTGAACTCCAAAATTAACCCTCTAGCTGCCTCCCTGACTTCCCCATAGACTCCAGTGACATCCATGCTCTGTACTTTTATATATGAACCCTTGATCCTTCTTTTGCTTCAGGCTTTGTTGTAAATAAACACCCCATTGTGTAGGTGGATGCTAAGTCACTTCAGTCATGTCTGACTCTTTGCGATCCCTTGGACTGTAACCTGCCACACTCCTCTGTCCATGGGATTCTCCAGGCAAGAATACTGGAGTGGGTTGCCATGCCCTCCTCCAGGGGATCTTCCCGACCCAGGGATCGAACTCTCATCTCTTTATACCTCCTGTATCAGCAGGCGGGTTCTTTACCACTAGCACCACCTGGGAAGCCCCAAGCACTCAGGCCAAAAGGTTCACTTCCAAGTCATCTTGATGCCATTCAGCATCACTGATGCTGCCCATCAGCAAATCCAGCAGACATCACGATCCAAGGCCAGTGTGGCCTGGCCCCTGCTAAGCCATTAGCAGGGTGGTCTGACCTGCTGACGCCATTCTTCCCATGGCAGCCACGCCATTTCTCTAATCAACAAGTACGCTGGGCCCTCAGGGTCTCAGCACCTCTGCCCCTTCTGTCTGGAATTCTTTCCCAACTTCTGAATAACTCACACTGCTCCCGTGGTCTTCTCGGAGGACTTCACTCCACAGCCTTTATCACTGCGGGACTCACCTTTACTTACTTACGTGGTGGTTCCGAGCATCCTCATCATGGGTTTTTGTCTTACCCTCTGGAATAAAAGTGCCAGGAAGGCAAACACTTGTCTTGATTTCCTTCAGTCTTGTATCACCCAGAAAGCCAGGCCAAGTGATAGCACCCCAGAACTATATTTCAAACAAATGAGTAGTGAGTGAAGTTATATGGTAGGGGTTCTTTGTATGGTTCATCAACCCATTAATTTATAGTTATGAAAGAGCTAATCAGTGGTAATCTAGATCCTTTTAAGCAAGGCATATTCCACTGACGTTATAACTTTATGCCTGATGGGTAGGAAATTTATTGAAACATTTCACTTAATAATTTAAATTTTGGATGACTCTGGAATAGGCCAGAAGCTCAAGGGTTCTTGTGAAATAAATTGCTACCAGATTAGTACAGGAAAGGCCTTTTAGCATTTTTTAGACTTTAAGTTGATAATGTCTATGATGTCTTGAGGATTAACAGTAGCGTTCCATAGCATGTGTTGTTGTTGTTGTTTAGTCGCTAAGTTGTGTTCCAACTCTTTGTGACCCCATGGACGACAGCCTTCTCTGTCTCCTGAAGCATAGTTAAAGGAAAAGCTTGTTAAAACTAATTACTGAGAAACAAATCAATACATTATTTACAATTGCAGTTTTGTTTAGACATTTACATGGCTGTGAAGAGTTGTTTATCACCTAGCATTAGCATTTTAAAAATATGCGTATGGCTATTTAATGGTGTTGACTTTTTTGAAAACAGAATCATAATGCAACTTACACACTTGGTATAGAAATCATTATCTGCCTCCACGCATCTTTCGTGAGAAATCAGACCATGCTTCCTAGGTGTTAGAACTGTCATTTGTTATTCGTATAACCTGCAGGTTGAATGATCTGCTGGTGTGGTTGACTTTATTTGAGTAACTGTGATTGATAGCTGAACTCGGCTTGGCCTGATCCATTCGTGGCTGCTCACACAAAGGAGCTGAGTGGACTGAGCCCAGCAAAGGGGATTTCTTCAGAGCTCATGAGATTTCACCGTAAATTTGAAAACCGTGGGTTATACTGCGGCGTAACAGGAATTTATATAAAAGCTTCTACTAAATCTGACTGAGACAAAAATGTTTCTAAAACAAAATGATTGAAGAGGATAGCAAACAGTGATCAAGACCACTGAGGGATTGAATAATAACATTAACTGAGAAAACCAGCAGCATTGTTGATTTCAGTCATTACTTCTCATCTCTCCTCTTTTCGGTTTATGATCACTTGCTCCGGAAAGGAAAAAAACTGGGAGATATCAAAAGTATCATCCCTTAGTATGGTCTCTGAATGACTGCTGGCTTTATGACTTTGCTCTTTCTACTGTTCTTTTTATCAGTGGGCCAGCTCACTTCTCTCCGGTTTACTAAAATTACAAGCAAGGGAGAAACTAGACCAGCCAGTCAGTCATACTTGGAATATTGAAAAGGTTAAATCCATATATAATCCACCCAAGTTATTGATATGGGAAGCATTAAAACGTTGAACACAATGACAGAGCATGAACGCTAAGAGAAACAGGAAGCGCCAGGACGCTCTGTGGTCTTGAAGATGCTCCTGCAGGCTGGCGGGCTGCTGGGGTGGGTCTGAGCTGCTCTAGCGCGTGTCCGACTCCCTGTGACACCACGGACCGTAGCCCACCAGGCTCCTCTGTCCATGGGATTCTCCAGGCAAGAATACAGGAGTGAACCGGTTGCCATTTGCTTCTCCAGGGATCTTCCCGATGCAGGGATAAAACCTGCATCTACAGCGTCTTCTGCATTGGTAGGTGGATTGTTTACCGCTGAGCCACCTGGGAAACTCCTAAGCTGCCCTCATTTCAGTGCAAAGCACTGTAGCCTCTGCTCCCCGGGAAGGGATGCTATTGGGAGGCATTTTTCTCTTAGACTGGAAGTGTCAGCCTCATTACTGTACTTAAAGAGGGCGTGTGCTGTTGCTCATTTTTTAGAGATTTATTAAAATCAGCCAGGTTGTTTTGGTTTATTATGTTTCTGCAAGCAAAACACAAGCCCTTGCGTGACAGCTTCCCCTTCTATTAGACTCAGGCACAGTGTAAGATGTTGTGATTTGTAATGAGAAATCAGTATTTGATCTTTGTCCCCTTCTGGGCACGCAGCTCCTAAAGCCCTAGGGGTTTCCCAAATGATAAGAGCTTTGAGAGCATCCTTTGTTATAGGATTTGATCTTTAGTCCAATGTTCCTGAAATAGTTCCAGGGGATAAAGGTGAAGCAGTGTCCTTTGATATTCATAACAAACCCTTTCAACCACACCTGATTTATGTTAATGAGATTATTTTTGGAAAGCCCCTAGAGAACCTCTGTAAGGATGCTGGTTGCCAGGGAAACCAGCAATGTGATCATGTGATTAGATGGTCAGAATTTTCAGTCCAGGGATGATAGAGGGATTCCAGGTTGGATGACTCACCAAAGGCCAATAATTTAAGCAATTGTGCCTCCATAAAGAAGCCTCCATAAAAATCCTCAAGTATGGGGTTCTGAGAGCTTCCAGGTTGCTGAGCATGTGGAGGTGCTGGGAGGCCCACTTGCCCAGAGAGGACAGGAGGCTCCGAGCCCCTTCCCCCAGACCTCACCCGGTCAATTTCTCCCATCTACCTGCTCCTGACTGTATAACCTACTTAGGAAGCTGTGTTCCTGAGCTTTGCAAGCCGAATGATTAACCCCAAGGAGGAAGTCCTGGGAACTTCCAGTTTATAACCAGATGGTCAGAAGCACAGGTGACAACCTGGACTTTACTATTGACACCTGAGGTTCGGAGGGGGTTGCCAGGGGGACGGGGAGCAGGGTTGATCTATGGGACTGAGCCCTGAATCCGTGGAGGGTTCGAAAATTGAATTGTAGGACACAGAGTTGGTATCAGCAGAGGACTGGAGAACTGCTTCTTGTAGGAAAAGATCTGACCCACAGATCTGGGGTCAGAAATGAAACATTGAAAGCGGCAGTAAAGCACGGAGGATGCAGTTCTTCCTTCACACACAGAGCACCCCAGTCTCCCTCCTTACACCCAGAATTAGGTTTCTGCATCCTCAGAAACCAAAATTCCTAGATACCTTAGAAAGAAAAAAAAGTCCTGTTCTGAGTTGAATTGTGCCCCCTCAAACACCTGCCAACTTGACCTTATTTGTAAACAGAGTCTTTACAGATGTAGTCAGATTAAGACGAGGTCATTCTGAAGAAGGACAGGCCCAGATCCATCCAGACTGACATCCTTGGAAGAGGAGACACGGACACAGAAGGAGAGGGCCCCTGAAGATGGAGCAGAGACCAGAGTGATGCAGCTGCAAGCCAAGGACTGCTGGCAACCTCCGGGAGCCAGGAGGGAGGCATGGAGCAGGTTCTGTCTGGCTCTTCAGGAGGAAAGGGCCCTGCCTGCCCCTGGCTCTGGGATTTCTGTCCTCTGGAACTGAGAGAAAAGGGACTTCTTTTATTGCCAGCCCCCCAGTTTGCAGTTCTCTTGTTAGAACAGCCACAGGAAACTAATCATCTCCTTTCATTTTCTACCCCCCACCTCAACTCTGCTTTGAGAACTGGCTTGACCAGACCAGGACATGAATATGGGCAAGGTGACCCCAATGTGCATAAAAGTTTCACAGTGAAACCCAAGGAATAGTCATTTTTTGAAAGTGGGGCTTCAAGCCCTGCTGTTGATCTGAGTGCAGGAGAGGCACTTGGGGAAGGCGTGGAGGAGGGGAGGCTGACAGGTGTCTGCAGAACAGGTAGGCAAGGAAGCAGACCCATCACTGTACAAGCAATCAGCAGAGGGGCCACTGTGAAGCTGGGAGGGGGTCTTCCCACAGACCCCAGTCCAGGGGAGGAAGGCTGGAGAATGATCTGCTAACAGAGGTCACAGTCACCACCGCAGCTTTCTCAGAACCTTCCTGCTTCCACCTACTGAGCCCTGGTTATGGAGCCACACAACTGTCAGTGATTTAATTAATCCCTGTTGCTCATGTTCTGTGTGCCAAGCAGTTGTAAGAAGAATATGTGTTTTCCTTACATCATGGGCCTCTACGGAAAAAACCATCACAGTTCTCATTACCATGGGCCCTCCTGCATAGACTCTTAAAAATTTAAGAGAGAAAATTTACTAAGAGTTGTCAGAGCCTGAGTACATAAGCAGACAAGAATTCATGGAGCTTCATTTATTAACACCTGGAGTGTCCACGTGGTTTTTTACCTTCTTTCAGTCACCTTTATCAACATAGCATGCCCTGATGTAGAAACAGGAAATGACTAATTTATGGTATCTATAGATCATTTTTTCTAGTACTCATGAACCTTGTTCATTGTTGTTCATATTTTTAGTAAGTGAGCAATTTTGCAGTATATTTAAAAGCATGTCAGAGCTTTTCTTTCTATTTTTTAATCCTCAGGTTAGATTTATACCAAGTTTCACGGGACTCTGATTTTTGATAATGAAATTGAAATTGCCGGTTGTTCTGATGCCTATTTTTGTGTAAATGACAAACCTGATTTCTTTAAGACAAAGGGTCTTATTTCTCGGCTAAAAGTCTTGGTTGAAAGATAGCATGATATTGATGCATTTTAATAAGTGTCCACATATGTAGTACCAAAGATTTATTCCCAGCTGAATGAGCAGGACTTATAACTGTGAGATGCATGAAAAACTAAGGCTAATGAATTAGGTCAGAATAAATTAAGAAAATGTAAATCAAATTCAAAAATTTCCATAAGCAATTTGTATTACACTTACTCATACATTCATACAGAAAGCAGTAAGTGCCCATAACACTTATGAGGAAACCCTAACACCAGTACTTAACAGTACTTGATTCTCTGCACTGGGGCCTAAATAAATTGTCACGGTTTTTCCTTACTCCTACATTCATTTTCTCTAATTATTGATGTAATACAAAATTTGAGAAATGAAGAAAAGTTTAAATATATAACAAGAATTATCCATGGATTTAACTAACTATTGATATTCCTATGTCATTACCTCTTCACTTTTTGTTAACTAAAATAAAATTTAAATCATACTACTCATTCAGTCATCAATTTAGTCAACACATGTGGTGCTGGAGAAGACCCTTAAGAGTCCCTTGGACAACAAGGAGATCAAACCAGTCCATCCTAAAGGAAATAAACCTTATATGTTCATTAGAAGGAGTGATGTTGAAGCTGAAACTCCCATACTTTGGCCACCTGATGCAAAGAGCCAACTCATTGAAAAAGACCCTGATGCTGGGCAAGACTGAGGGTAAAAGGAGAAAGGAGTGGCACAGGATGAGATGGTTGGATGACATCACTGACTCCATGGACATGAACTTGAGCCAAGTCTGGGAGATAGTGAAGGACAGGGAAGCCTAGCATGCCGCAGTCCGTGGGATCGCAAAGAGCTGGGCACGACTTAGCAGCTGAACAACAGCCACATATTACATGCTTGGGACCAGGCAACCTATTAGGGATATTAGGGATTAAGAGGACCAGCCCTTAAGCAGAAGGAGCTCTTAGGTGCTGCCATTAGGAAACCATCTAATGATGGTGGAGAGTTCAGGTAGAAAAAAAAAAATCAACTCAAGTAAGGGAGTGGAGAAAACCTTGCAGGCAGGGCTCCTGTGGGAGAGAAAAGGGAAGAGGGGATGAGATGACTGTGCAAAGCTTGTGGGACCTGCAGACACACCCCTGTCCTGCCAAGAGACAGCAGGTCTCAGCAGGAAGCCGAGGCCAGAGTGCGCCGAGGCCAGAGTGCGCAGCGACCAGCGGTTGTATTTTGTATGGCTAACTTTTCCTGATGCTTTTCTCTATGGCAGTTTGAGCTGGGCTTGGAAAAGCTCAGACCAGAAGTTCCCAGAAGCCTCCCAGGGCCCCCCTGAGGACCTGGAGCTGCCGTTTCTCTGTAGCCAGACAGTCTTCACTGATACTGATCCTAAGGAAACAGACATTTCAGCACACGTGACAGACGCAGGCCAACGGGGCTCATTCATTGTCTTCTCCCTCCCCATAAAATGCAGCACGGGGTGAATTCTGCTTCTTACCCCCCAGCCTGCTCTCTCATGGAAGTTGTGAGCCCTCAGATGACGTGCGTGGGTCACTGCCCCATGACTGGCTCAGTCCACAGGGTGCGGAAGAGGGGCTGGTGGTATAAAGAGCGCCAGTTATCTGCGCCTGAGCCTCTCCCAGCAAGATCCTTGGGCCATTTCAAAGTGTATCTGGTGGGATGGGAAAGAGCGTTCAAACTCCTCCAAGGCAGGAATGATGGACCCGCGCTAGCATGCCATCAAGTCCTCTTGTATTATTCAGAACAACGAGGGGCGTGTTTTCTTTTTCTTTAAGAAAATCCCAAAATACAAAGCACAGACAAATATAAAGGACATTTCTGGAAAAGTCAGACTTTTTCAAAGGAAGACTGCCAACTTCACATGCAGTCTTTCTTTGTCACAATGTCACATTGATCTCCTCAGTCCTTTACTTAAATTCAATCATGGTAGACCCCATCTGTTGTTCCTGGAAAAGAAAAAAAAGTGCTATGGGAGTGCTGGAAGACTCAAAGACCCTATGGAGGGTCTCAAAAGAGGCATCATTGCTTGTTCCCCACTTCACAGGTAAAAAGACAGATGAAAAGAGGTCACAACTCTGCTGTCTGATCCCAGCTGGGCAGCTTACTAGCCCTACAGGGATCAAACCCAAGCAGTTGGAGCTTCCCTGCTCCAGAGTGGCAGAAGCCGGACTAGAGAGAGGAGACAGGGGACCTTTACGATGCAGAACCGGTGGTGATGCTGCCGGGAGGCTGGCAAAAGGGTGAAGGCGAGGCGGAAGCAGCCTCTTCATTTCACTGTTCACGTTGGATGTTTATGTCAGACTTAATTTGAAGAAAAGATTCTTCCACAAGTTCTGCTATTGCTTACCTGCTCAGTCGTGTCCAACTCTTTGTGACCCCATGAACTGTAGCCCGCCAGGCTCCTCTGTCCATGGGATTCTCCAGGCAAGAATACTGGAGTGGGTTGCCATTTCCTCCTCTGGGGGATCTTCTCAGCCCAGGGATTGAACCCATGTCCCCTGCTTGGCAGGCAGATTCTTTAACCCTGCACCCCCTGGGAAGTATTTCAACATCATTGTTGTAGGTCAAATGTCCACTTTGATCTAAAGCATTAATGAGACCAAAAGCCAAGAGACTATTTGCTGTAGAACAGAGTTGGTAACCTAGCAGAGGTGGAGAGAAAGAAAGAGGAGTTCTAGATGAGTCTCTGTGCCCAGCTGGAATGTTGATGCTAGGGGGAAGACGCATGAAGGAATATCAAGGCGATCAGATTGGTGAAGGTGGAGGGTGTCACCTATCTCATGCTTCCGTATGGAAATGTCTAGATACCAAACAGTCGAGCAGTCAAGACAATATGAGAAAATCAGTAGGGAAACCTTGCCTTTTAAAAATTTTGTACTTATTTATGGCTGTGCTGGGTCTTCCCTGCTCTGAGGGATTTTTTCTAGTTGCGGTGAGCAGGGGCTGCTCTCACTAGGGTTTCTCGTTGTGGTGGCGTCTCTGGTCTCAGAGCTTGGGCTCTAGAGACTCAGGCTTCAGCAGCTGCGGCTCTCAGGCTCTAGAGCACAGACTCCTAGTTGATTTCTGCAGCCTGTGGGATCTTTCTAGACCAGGGATTGAACCCGTGTCTCCCGCATTGATAGCCAGATTCTTAACCACTGAGCCACCGAGGAAGCCCAGGTAACCTTTCCTTTTGAAGATCTACATAAGCAGATCTTGTGTGGTAGACACATTCGGTGCCTCCTTACATGTCAGCCTAGAGTACCTGGCCTGTCCACCCAGAGAATCTTTTCAGCCTTTTCAGCAGCGAAGACAAGAGCTCAGACTTAGGAACATAAAAATGGAAGTAGTAAAGCTTTCTTTGAATATGTTCTCATTCTTTAGAAAATACATCAGAATGTTTCATGGTTATGTAACTGAACCCCCCCCCCTTTTTTAATGAGTTCATGGATTTTAAAGTCATTTTTTGTTTTTTTTTTATTACAATAAGCTGAAAGAAATTTTCTTCAACCATTTTACTGAAAGTTTTATTTTAAATTAACTGACTTGTTTGAAAACCCAGAAAATTGCCTCAGTGTTTGGAAAAGATCCATCTGCCAATTTATGGACAATCCAGTTTTTCTGGAGGTTTTGACACATGAAAGTTATCCCAAGTGCCTTTGTTTTGACCAGTCACAGTGTGATTTTCTACTCCAGGCTTTTTTTCCCCCCATCTAGCTTTGGTGTTAGGCTGTATCTTGAAGGATACTAGCTCTTAGAAGTGGTCGTAACTATAAATAAAGCCACAATTTCTTGAATAGCCTCGCTGTACTCAGGCAATAGTCTGGCCATTTAGAAAGCCTGAAAGAAGCCTTTACTCTCTGTTGACAATTGAAACAAATCAAACATTCTTCACTTAAATGCTGCTTCTACACTGCTTTCCTTTAGCTGTCAGACCTTCCATTTCTTTTGCTCTGATTGTCTCTACCTGAGAAATTTAAACCGTGGCAAGGAGCTGTATCTCTTTTCTTTCTCTGCAAAGACCACATCTGTTGGAGCTGCTAGTAGCTCCGCCCCTGCTGGGCTCCTGGGGTTGCTTTAAACATCCTGGTCAGTGGGTGACAGACCCAGGCCGAGCCAGCCACCCTCCAGCTCCTGAGGGCCATGCCCCAGAGAAGCTCCCTTTCCAGGGGGTGACTTATGGGGCAGGGGAAGAATTTGTAAGCTGTTTTGAGAGAGGTTTGAGGGTAATGATGGGGTGAACATTGGGAAGAGACTCCTGTAGATGAAAAGTGTTGGCATAACTGCTGTAAACAGTACTTTTACTTGATTGTTAAATTTATTGGTTGGGGGGGAAATTAGTTCCCCCCAATAAAAGATGCTTGCTCCTTGGAAGGAAAGCTATGACAAACCCAGACAGCATATTAAAAAGCAGAAACAACACTTTGCTGACAAAGATCCGTATAGTCAGAGTTTTTCCAGTAATCATATTCAGATGTGAGAGTTGGATCATAAAGAAGGCTGAGCGCCGAAGAATTGATGCTTTAGATTTGTGGTGCTGGAGAAGACAGCTAGGAGATCCAGCCAGTCAATCCTAAAGGAAATCAACCCTGAATGTTCATTGGAAGGACTGATATTGAAGCTGAAGCTGCAATACTTTGGCCACCTGATGGGAAGAACCAACTCACTGGAAAAGACCCTGACACTGGGAAAGACTGAAGGCAAAAGGAGAATAGGGCAGCAGAAGATGAGATGATTGATAGCATCACCAACTCAACGGACCTGAGTCTGAGCAAACTGCGGGAGATAGTGAAGGACAGGGAAGCCTGGCGTGCTGCAGTCCACGGGGTCGCAGAGACTCTGACAAGACTTAGCCCCTGAACCCAATAACAATGAACCTGCATAATCATCATCCCATTATGGAAGCATGAAGTGGTTAGGGACTTAGCCAAAGTCCACATCTCGGAGTGGAGTTGGGGTTCAACTCCCAGAGAGCAGGGTGGCCACCCCCCCCCCACCACTGTGTGCTCCTGTCCACCACCAGCCAGCCCACCCCCTGTTGTTTTAAGACAGACAAAACCACCACCCATCACTTCTGCACAAGCAACTAAACCCAACCCCCATTTCAGTCACTACGGAAGCTACTAGAATGAATTAGAATTGGCAAACGGGTGCACGTACTAGTTAATGGACGAAGTAGCAATCTGCCATCTGGGGTATCACAAGCCAAAGAGGTGTTGTCAGATTAAATTTCGTTGCAAAGCAGCGCATTGCTCCTCAGAACTTCTACCGTTTGCATTTTTTAAAGCTTTCTATTCCAGCTCTTTTGGCTTACTGAAGGACTTTTTTGGCCAACATTTCCCACTTTCCCTCTGTGTAGCTCTTTCATTATGCTTTCACATGGAAATGCAATACTTCTGTTTTTTAAAACCTTATTTGTTTGTACCACGTAAGTATGCTCAATACTTAAACTTATTTCTCAGACACTGTTCTAGATCCTGAAGATACGGCATCAACAATGCAATGTCTCTGCCCTCATAGCACCTACACTTTGGTAGTAAAAATGGACAATAAATTAATAAAGAAGGAAATATACAGTAAGTGAGATGGCAGGTGCTGTGAGACAAGCTGAAACAGATATGGAGGCTGCGCTGTGTAGCGGTGGAGAGCGGCATTCTTGTGTTATATAAGTCATCGCAGAAGGTGTGTATGAGATGATATTCGAGTGGAGATCCAAAGGGGTGAGCAGCCATGTAAATGCTGGGGGAGGGGATTTCCAGGCGGAGGGAACAGCAAGTGCCAGTGTCCGGAGGTAGCAGCAAGCATTGTGAGTGCTTTGAACAAACAGCAGTGAGTTCAACGCGGCCAGAGGAGAATGCGTGAGAAGATCTGAGAGCGGGCAACCAGAGGTAGCAGATATGGGGTTCAGACGAGCTTATTGGACCCTATGAGGTTCTCAACTTGTCCTTTAAATGGGATGGGAAGGAGCTGAGGGTCCTAAACAAGGAAGTCACATCGGCCTTAAGAGACGACTGTGTTGAGAACAGTCCGTGGATGGAATTCATATGACCATTCAAGTCAGCTGTTTTAGTCCACATCAAAGGCGGCAGTGGTTCCACCAGAGGCAGCGATGGAGGGGCCTAGGAAGTTTCTGGATACAGTGAGATGCCTACAGTGAGATAAAGAGCAGAGTCACAGGTGGCACCAGGGAACCTGACATGAGGAACTGGAAGGTCGGGGTGTCGGATCATTGAGACAGGGAGAGATGTGAGAAGACCAGGTTTGGGTAAAAAGAAAAAAAAATCTACAGTTTGAGATTCAATTTTTGAGCCGAAATGAGGGGCAAGCAGGTGGATATTCCGAGATCTCTGAATGAGATCACGCGTTGCCATGAGCAGCAAACAGCGGTTGATGCAGGTGTGAAGGACAGATGAGATCCAGGAGGGAGTGAGCCCAGAGCAAAGACGGGTCTGAGGTCTGAGCTTGGCGCACCCACTGTCTAGGCCTGGGGGGTGAGGAAGAGTCAGCCAGAGTCAAGGGTTGGGCTGGAGAGAGAAGGCAGGCCAGAGAAAGTGTGGCCCCCTGACCACATGCAATCTGTTTTCTTCTTTTCCCAGCCAAGCCCTCTTTGGGAAAACATCCCATACCTATCTGGGTGTCCAGTCCACCACTTTTTCCTTGCAGAGCCTCAGCCTTTTGTCTTTTGCCTTCACAGAAATTCCTTTTAGTTTTATTGAGCCCCATTTTTCCTTTGAAAAAAATTTTTTTTAGAATCACCCTCTCTTTTCACGTTCCATAAAGACTGTAATAACCCCCAGCCCTCAGGAGTCCTGAGCTGTCGCAGGAGCCTCTGGTTCCCCGTCTCACTCTGGTCTGGCGCTAAGAGCATCTGGTTCATCCCAAGATGGCAGCCGTGGCGGCCCCTGGACCAGATGCTGGTGCAATTCTGTGAGTCCCCTGCATGAGAGCTCAGCCACAGTTACCCCTGAAATCAAGCAAACCAGCTTGTTGTCACATGGTAATGCCCTCTGTCCACTATCCTGCTAATGACATAATCTGGGACTATAGTCGTGGCAGCAGTGGAAACACGTTTTGAGACCTTGCTATGTCCCACTCACACCCATTGTCTGATGTAATTGTTAGAAGCGCTCTAACAGAGCGCTCTTATTGCTGGCACCCTCCCCGCCCAGGTGACACAGTGGCAAAGAATCCAGCTGCCAGTACAAGAGACACAGGCTCATCCTCGGGTCGGGAAGACCCCCGAGGAAATGACAACCCCCTCCAGTATCCTTGCCGGGAGAATCCCATGGACGGAGGAGCCTGGCAGGCCGCCGTCCATGGGGTTGCAAAGAGTCAGACAGGACTGGGCGACTGAGCACCCTACCTGAACTCCGCTATGTGATTTCAGTTACTAAATGGATTTAGATGACAGACTGTTAACCAAACTCAGCCTCTAATCTGTCGTTATCCATACTTACCACCCAAGTAAATGTGGATACTAAGCAGGGTTTGAGTCATCACAGTGCTTGAATTGCCGCTTCTTTCCAGAAGAGGAACAGAGGCTGAGAGAGACTCAGAACCTGCCAAGGTCACGCCACCCGTGGTCACAGAGCTGGGATCCGACCTCAGGCCGCAGAGACCCCGTCTTTCAGACCTTGGCCTATGTGGCCTCACCTCACCTGCTCTGGCGCAGGAGTCTTCCTCGTCACTCTAGCAACCCCACCCCGACCCAGGACCTTCCCCAACAAGAGTCCTCCCTGCCCGTCCTTCACACCCAGCTCAATGTCTGTCCACACTTGACCTTGTTCTGCAAGCTCCAAGGGAACTGACCTTCCGGAAGGAACAGACAGCCCCGCGATTCCCTCTCGTGGCAGCTTTGACAAAGTGACTGTGTCACTCGCAGCCCGGTTTACCCTTCCCCTCCCGTGACTGCTGGTCCCTCCATTCTCCGGGTCTGCAGCTGTCAGACAAATCTACACTGTGGTTTCAGCTACACCGAGTTCTCTGTTCTCTGTAAGGTACACAAATGTTGATTCTGCTTTATATGACTGTGAGTAGATGGCACTTATTATTCAAGGGAGAAGTGAAATGGAAGCGAAAGTGTTAGTTGCTCAGTCACGTCTGACTCTTTGTGACCCCATGGACTGCAGCCCTCCAGGCTCCTCTGTCTATGGGATTCTCCAGGCAAGAATACTGGAGTAGCCATTCCTTTCTTCAGGGGATCCTCCAGACCCAAGGATTGAACCCGGGTCTCCTACATTACAGGCAGATGCTTTACCATCTGAGCCACCAGGGAAGCCCTATTCAAGGGGACTGAGGTGTAACTGTACCCTCACTGATACAGCATATAACACTCAGAGCATTTCTGCTGTGTCGCATGTGTCAAAAAGAATTACGTAATTCCATTCCCATCATAGAGGTCCAAGTCTCCTTCTCTGAGGGATCTTACACTTTTTTTTGAGCCTCATACAATGTAGGCGACACTAAAGATACATGGCATGTGTCTATTGAATTCAACAAACATGCAAAGACAAATACTCCAGGGCAGCTTCTGTGCTAGGCCGGCCCTGGGGTTCTAGGAACTCAGCCTTGGATCCCCTTTAACCCCCAGTCATCTGTTTTTCCATATCCACTGAAACATGCCTGGAATCTTCTAGACCAAGGAATTCACGGATAAAGGAAGAATTGTCACACATAGATTTTTAACAGGACATAGACAACACAAGAGAATAAGATAGGGACCACTTTAAAAACAACTCCACGCTCTTGACATTTGCATGTTTTATTTGATCATAAAATGGAGTTTTATGACTGTCTTAGATCACATCACCTTCCTGGTGAGTTTTTCTTTAACTTCTGCTTCTTAATGATGAGATATTTGTAAAGTTTGAGGAACTACACAGAAACCTGTTATTAAACAGGTCCCCAAGTTCCACCTCTGGTAATTTTATGTACCCATAAAGACAGCCAGTGATGTGTAACAGTTTGTACCCAAACTAATTAAAACGATGACCTTTCTCCAAATCCTGATGCAGAGGCATTTCTGAATTTCCTGAAAGCATATTCTCCAGCTGTTATTGTTCTTGGAGACATGTTTCCTCTCGTTGACTTTTCAATGATTTCTAGCCTTAAATGATTAACTTGGCTGCTGGGTTGTAAGTCACTTGACTCAGGGGTGATAATTGTGGTTGAAAGAACAGCAAAGGGAAACCATTTTCTCTTCATTGAAAAGTGATGCTATCTTATGTAGTAATTGATCAACTCTTCCAATTAATAGAACATGGCTTGTGAATAATGCAATTATTCTTTTGATTAAAGTCATCTCAAAAATAAATTGCATTTCTGAAAAAAATTACAGTTTGGTATACACACTTCCTTTTGTTGATAGAGTTTATCATTCAGGATAAATGAAAATGAGGAACCTCTGGTTTGTGGCCAAAATTTGTGATACCCTTTTAAAATGTGAATATTTTCAACCAGCAAACGCATTTCTAATTAATGCTTCATGCTGGATGGAAAACCAATTTATTTTTAATGGCTAAGCAGGCTGTGTCAAGAAACAGTAAGAAGAGTACGTACTCCCAACCCTCAAATTAGCAGCTTGTTAGGAATTTGGAAGGTCAAAAGTATCAGAATGGAGTTCTACCTCCTCAAAAAGCACAACAGGTGTTTGAGGGGTTTGCAAAACATAAGATGCTGGGGTAGAGTGGCCAGCCTGTGTCTAGGAAATGCTACTGGTGAAGGGGGCACCCTCATTCAGGGCTTTGCAGGGTCTTCTGAAGATGCTTAGTGGTGTTCCAGGAGCAATGGGAAGCCACTAGGGAATTTTAAAGAGGTATCTTAATCCTATTTTCCTTTTAAAAAGTAAGTATTAGGTCTACTATGTGGAACCATGTCCACCCAGAGGTCACCTAGAAAGAAGTCTATCCCAAAAACCCATGTGAGAAGTGGTGGCGTGGGGGTTCTAGAGCTTGGAAGCCACAGGGACAAACTGACCAGTCAATTTGTGGGGGGAGGACAGAGATAGGAGGTAAGATGATGTTCAGGGGTGTGGATTTAGCATTTGGATAGATCAGGATGACCTTGGCTGAAGATTGGGCAGAATGAAAATATGGAGAACCATCATGAACTCAACTTTGGACTGAATTTGCAGTATCCAAACTGTGCCCCAGTACAAATGTGAAGTGGACTCTCTTGAATATGGGTGGTGATTTGCATGTGCTTGCTCAGTAGTTAAGTGGTACCTAATTCTTTGTGACCCCATGGGCTGTAGCCCACCAGGCTCTTCTGCCCATTGGATTCTCCAGGCAAGAATACTGTGGTGGGTTGCCATTTCCTCCTTCAGGGGATCTTCCTGACCCAGGGATTGAACCTGCATCTCCTGCATTGGCAGGCAGATTCTTAACCACTTAGCTACCTAGTTAGTAACCAGATATTTATTTAGAACCTTTCTAAATACCATTCTAGGTCAGAAGAACAAACCTTATGAGCCCTGACTTTCAGTTAACTTACATTCATATTTGCTTCTTTTAATTTGATCCTAAAACAGGATTTTAGAATTATCTTAAAATACCACATCACCCTCCTAATGAGTCTGAGAGAGGAGAGGAGAAATAGATACACAATAAACACGTAAACAAATAAGATAATTTGAGATGCCAGTGAGTATTTGGAGGAGCTCAATTAGGGCACTTTGGCTGAGGGGAACCAAGGAGCAGGGGATGGCAAGCTGCTTGACCAGGTTCAGGAGAGGCCTCTGTGGCCTTGGCTGGGATCTGGAGTTCAAATGACTGATCACAGATGGACACACAGCTTTGTAACCATCGTGATGAAACCTTAATTCCAGGACTGGCCAGGTTCATCACCCGATAGCAGACACTTCATGATTTTGGAGGAGGGACGAAAATCAAAGTCAAAGCAACAGATGTATAATCAGAGCATTAGTTTAGAAGCCCTCAGGGTCTGAAACAGGGGAGAAGAGAACTGTGAAAGCTACAGGTAGGTGGAAGAGCAGTAGCTGGGAAGTTTCTAGAGAGAACTCAGAGGCAAGGCAGGACCCACAGTGCTGGATCCCTGCTCCTCACTCCCTCCCCAAGTATTTTGCTCTTTGACACAATATTTAAACAACAGGTCTTACTTCAAAATACCTTCTGCCTATAATCTAATACTTTGAAGCTGGAAAATATTTGAAGTGGAAAAAACAGCTCCACATTTATCTGAGTCAACACTAGCCCTTTTCCACTCCTCTCCTCAGACTAGAAAGCTGCTTCTTCACACACCACTTGTTCCAGAGGCCACCAGGCAGGCACATCACTGCTTTCTGATTTATACCACACGCAGGAATGCCAAAGTGGGGCTGAAATATTCATGTGTGTGATTGAGTGAGGGCATGTGTGTGGTAAGTCTGAACCAGAAGGCAACCACCAAGGTGTGGAAACTCACTTTCCTCTGACAAGCTGCCATTTTCTCTCAGCGGCAGACCCAGTCAGTCCAATTCAGTAAACTCGGTTTAATGAACTTTTAGCCACTTCAAGCTTAAAGCTTAGTCTCTTTCTGATCGTATCTAGTTGACTCAAGTGGTGTCACTTGCCTTGCCGTCCACAGTTTGAAGCATTTCTCTCTGGGCTGGGCTGGGCCCCGCCCCCTCAGACTGGGATCCGCCCCCTCAGGCTGGGCCCCGCCCCCTCAGGCTGGGATCCGCCCCCTCAGGCTGGGATCCGCCCCCTCAGGCTGGGCCCCGCCCCCTCAGGCTGGGATCCGCCCCCTCAGGCTGGGATCCGCCCCCTCAGGCTGGGATCCGCCCCCTCAGGCTGGGATCCGCTCTGGGCGGTGCGGGTGCAGGCGGAGGGCTGGGCGCGGGGGTCGCTCAGAGGGACTGGTGCTCTAAGGTGGCGAGTCGTGAGTCTGTGGTGACTTCACTTGTCTGCTCTTGCGGAGCAGAGCGCCTGCTCTTGGTCATCCTGAGCGGCTCGAGTGACGGTCTCTGCCTGCCCGACTCACAGCTCCTGTCGTTAGGGTTCCGGCCAGGCACCCCGTCTTCTGACCGGGGCCCCTCCCAGGGGTGTGGTAGGATGACCCGCAGCCTTCATGGGCTCTCTCTCTGGGCTCGCTGACCCTTTGTCTTCTCCACAGCTCCACGTGGAATACACACTCAGATAAATGAGCCGGGCATTTTCCGAATTTTGCATCAGAAGAAGCAGTTTGCCTAAGTCCCATTACTCTGAGGTTTCCTAGAAGTGCGGCTGTTAGGAGCTGTCTAAGAAGCTACCACTTGCCAGAGTGTCCTGTGGGAGAGGAAACAGGTGGCCAAGCACTGGCCTTTCCTCCTGGCTCCGTGTCCTACTTCCGCCAGCATGGAGGGACATCTCTTCCACGTGATCCAGACACTTCCCCTAATCTCCCCGCCCCTTCCAGGAAGTGGCGTCTGCCCTCCTTTTCCCTGGAGCAATGATATCAGAAGGGCTTTGGGGGCACAGGATTTCCTGTTTATCAAAATTCGTGCGTCCTTCAGTCGTGTCCGACTCTTTTGTGACCCCATGCACGGTAACCTCCCAGGCTCCTCGGTCCATGGGATTCTCCAGGCAAGAACACTGGAGTGGGTTGCCATTTCCTCCTCCAGAGGATCTTCCCAGGGATCAAACCTGCATATACTAGTAGTGTAACCTGGTAGATCCGCAGGTTTGCGGATGGAACCTGCCCAAATGCAAAGGGAAAAGAGTGCAATCGAGTTTAATGAAAGTGACTCTTTGGATTTAAGAAAGTTGCTAAATTTTTAGTGACTTCACTTTTTTTGCTTTTGTTTTCTTTCTCCTTTTTGTTTTAACTGCATCTTATTCAGTTATCTAAATAATGTCTGAAACAGATAACAGGTATTGAATGAGTACAGTTTTGTGTCAGACGCTATGGCCCCAGTGCATCCCTTTGGTGCTTTTTATAACACTGATGACAAAGAACTTACTATAAATGTCAGTCAGCCTTGATCACTGCACATTGCTATGTCTCAGAAACCTGGATTGTAGTTCAGATGTGATGATAAAACTAGAAGAAGACTGAAAGCAACGTAAACCCCCAGATCTGGACCCAAGGTGCAAAGATTTTCTTACATTAATATCGTAGTGTATTCTATTTGATAGACCTTCATTAGTGATTGATAATTCAGTGATTATATCACATCCCTTTTACCCAGAAGGGCATTCTGAGATAGCATTCCAAGTACCTTCGGAGGCCAATTTTGGTTGCCATCTCTTGCTTCGAATTTTCTTCTGACATTGACACATTAGTCCTGTCTGTCACCAGCCTGGCTTTCTGGGATATAAATGATCCTGTCCTTAGATATACGCGTATAACAAAAGCAGCATTTCCTGGCAAATCTAACACTGCCCCTGTTTCACGCTATAAGTGATTGAGATGCTTTGGGGTAGGTGTCTGCATAAATTAAAGCACTGCACTCTGAAACCCTACCAGTCAGTCAGATTGATGGTGCCACAAGAACAAGTTGACTCAGGGTAGGATAATAAAATGAGGGATGAAAACGATTTGTAAATTGGCTGGAAAAAAGTTGCAGAGTGTCTCGAATTCTGTGCTTAAAGAAGCATCAAAATGTGCAAACACGTGATGATGTATGTCTTCATGTATAACCCAGATGACTATGGTGTGGGTTTTATTAAACCTGTATTACATGATGGAGAGACAGATTACCTTCCCCTTCTGTCTGTGGGTCACAGCTTAGGGGTCTTGGTAAATATGTATGATTTATACAAGAAACAGTACTTGGAGAGAACTACAATCTCTTTTGAGAAGAAACTTTTTGCAATGTTCAGTTTAGGAATTAACTTTAAAAGGGGGCATGGATTTAGGAAGTACTGAGAGCTTTTTAATTACTGACAAGCTGCCCAGTATGATGGTTGTCCTCTGAGCAAGGCTTACTGTCAGTCCTTTCAGGGCATTTTCATCCTTCTCACAGCCACGGACAGAAAAAGCTCACCGGGTGAAGGTGTATCAGATGAACCCTGACAACATCAAAGTGGAAATGCCTGAATGGCTGGAGAATGGTACTTCTCAAAGGAGATTTTGCCTAAGAGTCATTTCATAGTCTTGGCAAATGCAGGTCTCTGGGAAGGGAACTTAGTAGGAACTCCCTAGTTATCAACCACCCGGGTCACTCTGCCACACTTGGAGAAATCATTTCAGAGAGTTAGAGACATGCTGCTCCTGTTACCTCCTGGGACCAGGAGGAGCTCAGGTGATTAGTCGGGGTAGAGAGAGAGACATCCCCAGAGGATCAAGTATCTTTGATTTCCTGGTGTTGACCCCACTAATTAGAAGCTAATTAGTACCTTCCAAACACAGACATTAAGTATCTACTTACAGCAATAAATCTTAGATGTATAGGTCTTGATTAAACCTAAACCACTTTTCTTAAAAGATAAGCATTAGATTTTCCTATGATAAAGTAGTCTTGATTGTTTGTCTTAAATGAAATCTATTGGGTATAGCGCTGGTACATAGGAAAATGTAACGAGAGCACAGATTACAAAGGTCATGAAGGAGATTTTAATATAATGAGGGTACTGTGCAGTGAGTTCAGGATGTGAAACACGAAAGGTAGCAAACCCTTGAAAATGGTCCATAGTTACCCCTGGAAAGAGCTATCTGAGGATGACCTGAGGACTCAGCGAGGTGGGATGCACATGACCCTTGGTTGTGCATTTAGTGAATGTTCTCCAATGCAGACGGTCTGAATTCAAGGCCAGGCACCATAATAGGGCCAGTTCATGCACGGCCACTAACAGACAGTGGACTTCACAAATTACTAGGTCTATGAGGTATAAGAGGCACAGCAAAACGCCATACTGGTCACATTACAGAGCAAAGTGCGAATGCCAAAAGGGCCTACGTAAAGCGACTTGAATATTCACAAGATAAATCTCCCTAGTTCTGTTTCCCTCTCTCTGTTTCTGCCAGTGACACTTGAAATTTCACGGCATGAGCTTGCTTGTTAGGTACGTTGATTGTTGTTCTCGGGAGTAGAGGAGGGACAGATGCATTGACATAGCATGCTGGGCCATTCGGGGGCTACGTAAATAAACTCACCTAAGTTATAAATGTCTGGAAGGTTATTCATATAAAAAATTGAGAACTGTATTTTTAGTCTTTCATCGGAGCCATTCAATTCTCTGTCCCTGGACAAAGTCCTAAAGCATAGTTAGTGAAAAGTAAACCATCCCACCGGTTAGTGGCTGGAATGAGGAGCACATTGTGCTCAAGGGCCCTGTGAGTCAGGACTCTAAGCGGGGGCAGGGAACAGCTGGTCCCAGTTCCGTACCATCTGGTCCTTATCTGGAAAGACGTGAAGGCTGGGGGCTGGCTTGATCTGGAGGCATCTTCCCAGCGGGTCTGACCGGAGCCGGGAACACCTGCAGTGGCCCTCCCGTGTCTCCTGGCTTCCTCACCGCGCGGTGGCTGAGTTCCCAGATGGAACCCCTCAAGGGAACAAGGCGGACGTGTGTGGTATGTTCATGACCTTAGCCTTGCAAGCCTTGTTGCATCGCTGCCCTGTACCTGTTGGTCAAGTCCATCACAGAGGTTCCTGCCTGGGTTCAAGGAGAGAGGATGTATGCCCCATCATCCAGGTGGAGTGTCAACGTGACTTCCTGAAATGAGTATTTGACATGAGAAACACTGTAGCACCCATCTTTGGAAAAATCTCTTCTGGTGGGATACAGTCCTTCCGATGAATAGTCAGGGTTCAATAGGAATACATAAAAGTGCATACTAATGCTTATCAGCCACAGGGCAAAATGAAACGTACTTCTTTTATTTTATGTAGACTCATGTTGCAAACAGTTCAGTTTGGTCGCTTAGTCGTGTCCAACTCTTTGTGACCCCATGAACCACAGCACACCAGGCCTCCCTGTCCATTGCCAACTCCCGGAGTTTACTCAAACTCATGTCCGTTGAGTCGATGATGCCATCCAACCATCTCATCCTCTGTCATCTCCTTCTCCTCCTGCCTTCAATCTTTCCCAGCATCAGGGTGTTTTCTAATGAGTCAGTTCTTTGCATCAGGTGGCCAAAGGATTGGAGGTTCAGCTTCAGCGTCAGTCCTTCCAATGAACACCCAGGACTGAGCTCCTTTAGGATGGACTGGTTGGATCTCCTTGCAGTCCAAGGGACTCTCAAGAGTCTTCTCCAACACCACAGTTCAAAAGCATCAATTCTTCGGTGCTCAGCTTTCTTATACCTCCCAACTCTCACATCCATACATGACTACTGGAAAAACCATAGCCTTGACTAGACGGACTGTCACAAACAGAAAGGCAGCCAGTCCCTCAACCTTTTCTTTAGGCCAAAAGCACGCACTTTTTCAGGTGCTGTTTGTCCCTCAGGACAATAATGAGTCAAGTGCCACTGATGGAGGCAGCCTGGGTGGCCCTGTACTCGGGGCTGCTCAGCACCTGGGTCAAGAACAGGGTCAGCAAAGCACATTGTGAATGTCCTCTCCTAGGGGACCAGGAATAAGGTCGGGGTCAGTCTATGCAAACATGAGTCAGAGGGCTTCCAAAACATACCCTCTAATTTTGAGAGAAGTATCTTAGTATTTTCCTACCATTTTCCCAGGTTGGAACTGGTTTTGGGGAATTTGACCAACCGTGTCATGCTTTGTGCTATTACCTCATAGTAATTAAAACTCATATGTAGGAATTAAGTTACTTACAAACTTGCAGCTACTACATTTTTAAGAATCCCTGGAGAAAGTCATACACGTGGTTAAGGTTGCGCAGAAAGAGGAAAATTTAATTTCTAAACTGGTTGCTTCTTTCCTGGGAGGCAAGGCTCTTGATAGTTATGTACATTTTCGAGTTCTCAGGTGGGTCTGTGGCTGTACTTTTGGCTCTAGGACATGCTGACAGACTACCAAATGTGTTCTAGACCGAGCTCAAATGCCGGAGTTTAGTACAAAGAACCTTTGATCTGCGGCAGACGCCTGAACCTATGCTTGAAATGCAAATAATAGTTTCATGCGGTGAATTTCAAAGGCGAACAGAAGCCATCTCAATCCAGAGAATAAACCATACATACAGTTAAAACAGAAGTCTGAGGGAGGGGTGGTTTATCATGGCTACCCTTCATAGCGGGTGCAGCCCTGCTTCTTTAAGTGGCAATACACGTTGATAATGACGACCCACAGCCCTGACCTTGTGGACAGTGGCAGGAATGTCTACAGGCCATTCTTTGCCCCGGAAACCTGAGCTTAAGTAAGTGTATGTGCTCTCCCCCAGTGCTTCATTAACCGCTGATGGACACAGACCCTTGCCCCGTGCATCGATCATTTGTATACTGAGATAATGGGCAGAAGTGATGCATATTCATCAGTTCCTTCCTGACTGATCAAAGCTGTGCCCACATCCTGCTGAGCTGCTTGACTTTGGGGCCTTTGTTACAGTTTCACAATCTGAAAATGCATTTTGGTCCCACCAGTGGTCTATGTGAGTTTAAAAATAATAATAAGGCAAAACCACAACTACCTTTGACTGCTCTCCTTGAAGCAGGACCACGTGGGGATCTCAGGGTATGATCTCGCCTTCTCTCCACCTGATAACCTCTCACATGGTGGAGGACCAGAATGCTTCAGAATTCAGCATTTCTACCCATCCTGAACTCCTGAGCATCATGTGGGTAATAGAAGTCAAAGTAAACAAAAAATAGGAAAAAAAAAAAGCCAACAGAATGCTTATTGAATTGATTTAATGCCAGCAAATCACATAACATATTCGTTTCCTAGAAGCATGAAAATATCAGGATCTTTATTGCTCAATTTAATTATGCTCTTTGCATGCTAACTCTTACTTCTTAAAAAAAGAAATGATCCAGAAGGATTAAAATTAAAATATATATCTTTTTCCTAATGCTAAAATCATTTCTGTGACACGATGTGCTTAACACTGAGGGAAATAAAGAAAACAGAATTCTGTTCCAAGACAGAAAGTTCTAGAACATTAGCAAACGTCTTCATTTAGACGGCTAATATGTTCTTCTCAACGATATTTTGAGGATGCTTGTATCAGCAAGCCCCAAATTGGAAAACCCTTCCTTTTATATTGACTGGAAATGTTGACAAGGAATATATTCTCTCTCTGGGCTTATCCCTGCTGTAGTCTCAAACACAGGCGGTTTGTGCTGGCACAAGGGTTTAATTGACTGAACCATCATGTTGGCTCGTCTTGTCGTCTCTGCTCACTTTGCGCTGTTCTTAAATATGCATCGATTTCACACACGTGGCAACAAATGGCTGATCAAAGGCCTCAGCCGTGACTGACAGCCACTGCTGCCCGGCTGGGAGCAGAAAACCGTGTCTGCTCGAGAGGCGCTGTTATCTGACTTTGCTCCCCTGGTAGACTCATGCCCTGTCTCCACCCCCTTCTCTGCTTTTTGTGCATTCTGCCTAACGTGCAGACTCTGCAGTTGGAAACAATATTTAAAAGACTCAGACTGGAAATTCTTACAGAGAAGGGCGTTGCATCCTAGGGAGATTAAGTGAGTCACCCCATGTTACGCAGCTCCCTGGCGGCAGGTCTGGGACACCCGACTCCATCATGACCAATACCCGACTTCTGCCACACTCCCTTAAGCAATCCATACAGTCATGGAGAAGCATACCAATGTCTCGTACGTATCTTGATTGTCACTGGTCTTATCATGCTTCAGAGCAAATATGATTAGCTATTTTATCAGAGGGAAATTTGAAATTGATAAATGTACTTACTTTCTTAAGGAGCAAAACAAATTTCGTATAGATTTCAGAAGGGTGCTTGGGATTTCAGAGCAGCAATGGAATCGTCAATATACACTTTAAGGGATCAGGCCGTTAGGAGTCTGAAGGTCTCAGAGTCAAGATCCTAGTCAAGTCTGAGGCTGTGGCATCCAGCGCCCAAGATCTGATTGTGGTCGGTCTCTCCATGGGCTGTAGTCTGCAAAGAGTCCTCTCCCGTGGGATTTCCCAGGCAGGAATACTGGAGTGGGCTGCCATTTCCTCCTCCAGGAGTTCTTCCTGACCCAGAGTTGAAACCCGCATCTCCTGCATTGGCAGGGGAATTCTTTATCCCTGAGCCCCCCGGGAAACCCAAGTTCTGCTTGTGCTGTCCCGGTGAGAGCCGTTTGTCAGTCCATCAGTGGCTTGGGAGGCTTGGTGAAGGACCGCCCGTGTGTATATACAATGATCATCCAGATGACCATTCTACATCCTTACTGCCAACAGCAACCTAGCTGAGACATTACCCTTTTACAACTTATTTTCCTTCTGAAGGCTGTTCTTCATAGACATATTGGCATGATTTCATCTGTATATAATAACTTTGGATAGGGGCACAGTGTTATTCTTATGACCTCAAACATCATGCCCATGTAATACAAAGTGATAGACTTTATTGTGATGTCATTAATGAATTCAGGAAAGTTTTAATTAGGCAGCAATGTCATATGCACGTACAGCTAAGAATTAACAACCCTTATAAGCATGAAAACTATTTAAATAGTTCTATAAGAATAAGCTAGGGGCTTCCCTGGTGGCTCAGAGATTAAAGCATCTACCTGCAATGTGGGAGACCCGGATTCGATCCCTGGGTCGGGAAGATCCCCTGGAGAAGGAAATGGCAACCCACTCCAGTACTCTTGCCTGCAAAATCCCATGGACCTAGGAGCCTGGTGGGCTACCGTCCACGGGGTCGCTCAGTCGGACATGACTGAGTGACTTCACTTCATATGAGAATAAGCTAAAATTAATCAAGCCACTTTATAGGATTGTGCATGACACCTATCCTTCACCTATCCTTCTGCTCCCAGTCAGGCTATGTTAGTTGAATTCTCTCAAAGAAGCAGAATTCAACTAAAGTTAGCTTTAAAAAAAAAAGAGAGAGAGAGAAAATTATCCATGTTCCTGGGTGGGTTAGGAAAGGGTTAGGCTATTGATTCAACTGGATTCAGGTCCTAAAATGATGTCTTCCTGAAGCTACAGATCTTTCCAACACTCAGCTCTGCCCCCACTGTGCTGACAGTTCTCAAATAGGCTCTTTCCTCATGGTGACAAAGACGACCACAGGGAACTCTTGGTTTATATCCCACCGGCTTAGCCAAAATCTCATGTACAGAGCAACAACAACCACAAAGAGAGAGAGAGATGTGATTGACGGTGCCCACACTTAGCCTCAGGAGATGGGCAACCCCACCTGAATCAAACTAAGGACAGGGAGAGTTATGACTGCCCAAAGAGATGCTGGGTCAGCGAAATTCTCTACTACCTTCTTCCTATAGGCTAGTCAGAATCCATCATCACTTTCTTCCTATTAATAATCTTTCAGAAAATACCCTTGCCTAATGTGCAACTATCTTACTTGCAGGAGTAAAAGGCTTTTAAAATGAGAACATTTCTTAGTCTGACCTAAAAATAGTTCTTCATGCACTGTCAATCTATGTTCCAATGTCCTAATCTTACCCCCTGCTAAATATATTGCCTCTCTGACTTTATCTCCAATAACCTAAATTTGGGACAGAGAATCCGGCCTCTCCAAACATGTAAAACTCCTGATAACCTGACTCCCAGGCATATCTCATGGCTCACGACAAGGAGTTAGAACCCCTCTAAGAAATGCTATATTTTTTTTCTCCTTTTGTGCTTTAAAGTAAGGCATCTTGGAAGAAAGATGCTCTTTCTCCCACGAGACCTTACCAATTGTCATGGGAATTAGCCACAGCTGTCAATAGCTCTCTATCAGTTCCTTTAGCAATAATGAAATGATCCCGTGAGAGATCTTAAGCTAAAAATAATTACACATCTACTGAGCCAGAAAGTAGTAGATATTCAATTAATGCTAATTAAATAAATGATTTTGGAGAAAGTGTGTAATGCATTGCAAATAGCTTTGTAGATATTACTGTAATTATTAGTGCCAAAAATTGAAGTTTATTTTTTTCTTCTAGATGTTTGCTTTTTATAAATAGCAGAGTACAAAGTGGGTCAGGAGAGGTATCAATCTAATGAGAGTAAAGGTATATAAACTCAAGATTCAGATGATTTTTGAGATAAGACTGGTGTCCCTATCTGTCTGAATTCATCATACAGATTTGAGAAGTGAATGTTTTCAAGAGATGCTTGTGTGACACCTGTAAAACACTCACATAAAGTAGGTTGCAAGATATGTTTTTAATATTTATTCACTGGCCTATATTTAATATACATTTAACTTTGGGGGGTAAAGATGTCCACTTAGTCCGCCTAGAATATTTTGTTTCTCCAAAAGGAAACTATTGAATTTGAGTCACCTAAGTTTAATAGCATAAAAAATATTTGTGCCAGCAGTGTATACAAAAGAGATTCACCAAGCTAGTCAGCATCACCTAGTTCCTCTGAAATACATCCTGGTGGATGCCCAGGGCCCACTGAAGCGCGGAGACTAGTGATCGTCCACTTGTTTGCTCCCTTCAGTTTCCTCGGGTGTTTCAGCCGCAGTCAGTTAGGTTTGTTCCAGACCTCTTTTTGCTAGTTGTGGTTAAGCCTAGATTTCTCAGTTTAATTAAAATTAAATAAACTGATGAATGCCAAAAGAGTTGTTTTTATGAAAAGCTAAGTTGAGGCATTTGGAAATATTTAATAAAGCATATTTGTTAGAAAGCTATTATTGCATTATTTGTAGGCAGAATGACTGTAAAAAAATTATAAGAAAAAAGAACTAAAAATTTAAAGCAACTCTGCCTTTAGTTGCTTTGCTAATCTCATTACATCCTTGTTTTACTTTCAAGAAGTTGAACCTGGAATGATGAGCTGACAATCCAGTATGTGGACCCCTACTTTAAAAAATTTAAAGAAGCTTTGATCCTTTATGAAAAGACTATGATATAAATGTGTACTTATGTGTTTGTAAAATAATAAAATTGTGAACCAAGTTTCTGATTAGCCTACCAAATTTTAATCATAGTAGGGACCTCCTCCTGCTCTCTGTTCTCACCAGAACATCTATTTTGACTTTTTCTCCCCAAATCTTCTTCCTGCTGCCCCAAATGCTTCCACTGCTTTTTGAAGTTCAGCTTCTTTCACCTGACTCCAAATGTTTTGTTCTTTTCTAAAAAGTGAGTGCCTAGAAACTTAACTAAGAATCCTTTGATCTTTCTCTTTTATTTCCTGAGTGAAAGATGGTTATTGAGTTCTCGTCCACATCAGAAACCCGCTATTATATTCCATAAACATTGCAATAATTCTAGAAAGAGATCAAATTTTTATTAAAATAAACAAGCACTGCAATCATTTTTCTGTCACTTGCCAAAGAAATGTAATAAGCAAGATGTCCAAATATCTGTATCTAATTTACATTTGTATTGCTTCAAGTTTAAGGTACACTCTATCATGAGAACTCCAAATCTATTTTTTTAATTTGATGATTTTACATTCCATATTGATTACATTTATGGACAAAACTAATTTCTTGACATGAAAATACTAAAACAAAAGGAACAGACAGCTAAATAACTTCAAGGTAGATTTTCAAATCAACTCGCAAAGCTTTTCTTATTTTAAGTGAGATAGATCCTTCAATTTCTATTGCACTGCACGAGATAATCAAATCCAGACTATTGGGGGGGGATCTTTATTTTATGCCAGCCAGAAGTCTATACACTAAACTTTTTCTTAGATGATTAGTTCTGCAAACTCAAGAAAAAAAAGTGTGTAAACTCTATCCAGGCTGAAACTTCATCCCTGTTGGAAAAACGTTTGGTGGGAAGTGTGGTTCATTGGCCAGGATGGAGTTTGAGAAGGGATGGTGGAACTCGGGCTCTCGGGGCGGCATGCGGTAACAGGGGTCTTAGAGCAGCATGTGACTCTCCGCCCTTGTTGGACTCCTTGTCTTAGGCCGTGAACGTATTCTGAACATAGTGCAAAATATTGGGTAGAAGGTTTGAATGGTTCCTTGGAAGGGATGTAACTCCACCAAGGACCTACTGGCCAATCTGCTCAATGAGCAAAGGTTTTTGGAAGATCAGAGATATCCCCTTCCTGTAAGTTAATTTATTCCATGTGACACTATTTAAACTGTATTTTCTTTTTTTTTTTTTTTTTTTGTATTTTCATCCCTTAAAAAAGTAATTGTTTTTTTCTTTCCCAGTCAACCCTGCTTATCAAAGAAAACATTATAAAACAAGCAAAGATTTAACAGTAAGAAGAGATTTACTGTTCTTGGCAATTCTCTGAGCTATTACTGAGGGTAATTTGCGATGCTGATTTCTGAAAAGCAATAATGGAAAAGGTGGCGTAGATGCACAGTGAGCAGCTGGCTGGTACTGCAGCCGACTCAGTCTCCTATGGGGCTGACGCTGCAGGCTTCCCCTGCACGCTGGGAGAAAGGATGCCCCTGCCCCGCAGACACATAGACAACAACACACAACACACACACCCCAGACACACAACAGACACACACACACACACCCCAGACACACAACACACACAGACACACACACCCCAGACACACAACACACACACACACACACACACAGAAACACACACACAACAGACACACACACACCCCCAGACACACAACACACACACACTCCAGACACACACACACACCCCAGACACACAACACACACAGACACACACACAGAAACACACACAACAACACACAACACACACACCCCAGACACACACAACAGACACACACACACTCCAGACACACACACACAGAAACACACACACCCCAGATGCACACAACACACACACACCCCAGACACACACAACACACACACACAACACAAACACACAGACACCCCAGACACACAACACACACAGACACACACACAGACACACACACCCCAGACACACAACACACACAGACACACACAACAGACATGCACATACACCCCCAGACACACAACACACACACACACCCAGACACACAAGCACACCCCCAGACACAAACACACACAACACATAGGCACACACCCCAAACACACAGAAAACACACAGACACACACACAAACACCTCATTGTCATTTCATTTAGGAAACTAGGTGGGTTTTTTTTCATCTTCAAGAATTACTTTTCAAGACGTCAGCACTTGATCCTGTTATTTCCTAAGGTCATTTGATGAAAGAACGGACTAGAAGGAGCTCTAAATTCATAGACTATGGACTGCATGGCCCAATCCTAGACCTTCCAGGCATATGGTTTTGACAGGTCACTCTCTGAGCTTCTGTCTCATTTGTAAAATGGTGATAAATAGAGCCTGTCTAAAAGGATATTGTTGTTTAAAAAAAAAAAACTCAGAGGTGAACGTGAAGGAAGTCCAAGCTCTTATGCAACAGAAAGTCCCAGCTGTGGTGGGCATTGTCTGCCTTCTGACTGACAGAAAATACCTTGGACCCATAGGAGAATGGAAAAACATAAGTAGATATGAGAGAAAAAGGTTTAAGAGTGTAGATAAAACCAAGTCTACTGCTTTCACTGTTGGTGGGCTAGAAGCTGCCCTAGCCACACCTGATGCCATTCATCGCAGACTGGCCGACCTCCCCTCCATCTGCTGTAGGTCAACAGGGATCTCCTGGAAAATAAGGTACTTTGGAAAATAGTATGCTCCACAGATTTAGGACCGATTCTCGGAACTTGAGGCTTCACACATCCTTGCATTTTGCTTAACATTTTTTTTTAATTTAGAGAAAGAGAAAGGAGATCTATTTTAGTTTTCATCTCCAGATAAGCTGTGGCTCCTCCCGTGGCTCAGCGGTGTAGAGCTCACCTGCAACACAGGAGACGTGGGTTCAATCCCTGGGTCGGGAAGATCCCCTGGAGAAGGGAATGGCTACCCACTCTAGTAATCTTGCCTGGAGATCCCATGGACAGAGGAGGCTGGAGGGCTACAGTCCATGGGGTCATAGAAGAGTCAGACACGACTTAGTGACTAAACCACAGCAATCAGTCATAATACCCTTAAGCATTTTCTTTAGAACTGATGCCAGTGCTGGCCATGGAGAGGGGACAGTGCAGTGCTGTCCACTAACAGCACACGAAAGACAGTTTGGGACACAGCTGGGACAGAGGCACTTATCTGCTTATACGTGACTAGACGTTTTATTTTTTCTGAGTTAAAAGTTGGGGACCTGTAGACATAATAGTATGTAGGTATTTTCATTACTTTTTCTTCTCTTCCTTTTTTGCCATGAATATTAAAAAAAAAAATCATTGTTCTTGCATGATTTTGTCCTTGACAGTTTAATCAGAGAAAATGTATTGCAGCCATTTGACATTTATTTATGGTAATGAATCGACCCAGATGACGTCACCTCCTCCATCGCTAGGCCCTAATGGGGACTCGAATCACCTGGTGCATTTAGATGGCAGCACAAGGGCTTGGGCTCAGAGCGACAAAGGGAGCCCCAGAAGCATCTCACACATGAATGAGTAACTCTAAAACACTGAAAACTACCAGCTTCCAATTTCAGCCTGATTGAGTGGTTTATAAAAGCATCTCACCCCTTCCAGCAACAGAGGTTTACGTAAAGCTCCACTGCAAGCCATTTTTGAGGCCGCGCTCCATCAGCTTGCAGAGAGCTTCGGGCTGCGGCCATGGTGAATAAATTCGGAGGAGGCATTTTATGTGATGGTGCAGCCCCTTCAACAGCTCGCACTATTTTCCTGCACATCTTCACGTACAATCAGCGTCTCCAGGTAAAGCGCTCAGGCAGCTGGTCTCAAACATCGATCCTGTTCTTGACATTGGCGCCTTCGTCGCTGTCACTGTGCCCTTCAAATGGAGCTGCTTTAAAACACCTCACGTGGACTCAGAGATTTCCTACCGTGTCCTAATACACCTCCTTCTTAGTTTAGACTTGGCTCTTCTGCCCTTCAGCGATGCCGTTATTCATGGGGCTATCCAAGTCAAGGAAAGCGGCTTCTCTGAGGCAGACACGGGTTCAATCCCTGGGTCAGGAAGACCCCCTGGAGTAGGAATTGGCAACCCACTCTGGTATTCTTGCCTGGAGAATCCCATGGACAGAGGAGCCTGGAGGGCTACAGTCCATGGGGTTACAAAGAGTCAGCAGCTAACACTTTCACTTCATTTTCTACTAACCCATTTCTGCTGTTGTTCCACCTATGCAGCTATCAACCTTCCTTCCATTGGGCCCTCCTCCATGAAGAAGAAAAGCAAAGAAACAAAGCAAACAGCTTTGCATAGAGCCTGTCATTCTTTAAAATCAAAAACATTCCTTTACACTCAAAAGAGTTTACATGGCAAGTTATTGACAAATGCCTCCACACCCCCGTCTTCATAATAGAGATTGCCTCCCGAGTGAGCTGGGCCCCAGGAAGACACCTGACGACAGAGAGGATTTGGGTTTATTAGAATTTGTTGTAATCAGACTAGCAAAGCATTTTCACGGAGGGCCATCTGTCAGCACATGTAAATAGCCTCATTTGATAAGACCAGATGTTCTAACAGTATTCATTTAAACAAGAGACTACCTGTTCTTTGATTATTGTCAGTTATAGAAAGATGTGATTCTACTATATTCCAAAATGATTTCTCTTTAGTTTTTACGGTTTCCTGGTTGATGGGTCTGTGGGCATCTTATTTACCCTAGCATGAGGGGAAGAATCTCTGCATCAGGAATCAGAAACCTGCTTTCTCTTTTCTGTCCCGCCGTTAGGAATTTGGATTTTGTAAACTGTCGACTACCATCAGCATTAGTGGTACTGAAAATGGGATGATTTTCAAGGTCTCCTTCAGCTGCTGTGTAATTCTTCCTTCTTGGGCATGGCTTTGAGGAGGGAGCACTGGCCAGCCCATCTGTGTCATTCCGTAGCTGTCCCTGGCCTCAGTTTCATCATTGCTGCATTGGGGATGATCCCAGACATCACACGCAGCATAGCTCTCAGGACAATGCAGCCGCTTAGCGCATCCTTAGCTCTTCCTTTCTCTTCATCATGAGAAAGTGTTATAAAGGGGCAAGTACTTGCATTGGTTCATCAGTTTCCCTTTTCTGAGTTCTCATTCCCTGGCCAAGGCCTAGTAATATGCAGGATCACCTATGATGAAAAAATCTAAATTTATTAGACCCAAGATTGATATCCTCCAGATAAATCACAAAGGTCTCCTCAAACCCTAAAGGCAGTGAGTGAGCCCCCCCAGACTCCCCCATCTTCATTTCCAAATGGCCCCAGCTCTGCTTGAATCCTCTGTCACTCTTGAGATGAGTTGAATAGACCCAAGGTCAGGAGTGTGTGTAACTGGTGAGGCTGTGGGCACAAACCCCCGGATTTCCAGCCTCCTCCCCAGGCTCACTAGCTGGGTGACCTGCTTGACTTTGCGGGGAAGGCACTTCCCTCTGCCTCTGTGATACCAGGCGGTGGGGGCAGGGTGGTGTGTATTTGCATCCCTCCCACAGGTCGTTGGAAGGATTAAATGAGCTATTCTGGGCCCAGCACACAGCATAGCACACCGACGAGAAGTGGGCTGATATCACATCCCCCTGAGGTCACCCAGCCTGAGGACCCCCTCCGCTGCCATGCTCCAGGTCTCCAAAGAGACAGCTGTATTTATATGTATATTTTTGCTTTTTTTTTAAACTTTTTATTTTGTATTGGGGTACAGGCAATTGACAATGTTGGTAGTGTTCCAGATGAACAGCGAAGGGACTCAGCCATACATACACGTGTCTGCTCTCCCCCAAATCCCCTCCCCTCCAGACCGCCACATAACATTGAGCAGAGTTCCCTGCGCTGCACAGTAGGTCCTGTGGGTTATCCACTTTAAATACAGCAGCGTGTCCATGTCCATTCCAGACTCCCTAACTGTCCCTTCCCGCCGGCAACCATAAGCTCATCCGCTCAGTCTGTGAGCCTCTTTCTGTTTTGTAAGTAAGTCCATTCGTGTCATGTCTTTTTAGATTGCACATGGAAGGGACGTCATACTGTATTTCTCCTCCTGCGTCTGAAGAGCCAGCCTTCCCGCTCCTTGGGAGCTTGCGGGCATCCCTCTTTGTCCAGTCAGTCTGCACCTGAGGCCGGCAGCCTGCCCGCAGGCATTGATGCAACACACACCTGTTTCCGCTTCCCCCGAGAGACGGTACCTCTGCGCATCGTGACAGCGACCCAGGGACCCACTTCAGGTGGGGGCCACCTCTGTGCTTTGCTGACGCTCTCCAGGTAGCTTAGCCTCTCCCCCAGCTTCTTCCCGTGGTCTGACAAGAGAGGTTTTGGGCAGAGGGACCTCCCGTCCCCGGGCGGAGTGAGCAGCTGCCCTCCGGCTGCATCTTTGTCCCCCGCTGGAAAAATCAACTGCAATGGGTTCTGTCGGCGGGACTGGCAGGCAGAAACATGACACTGAGCACTCTGGTTGAATTATGACCGTTTCAGGGAACCGATTCACCTCCGAAGTGGTGGGAAAGCACTCTTCTTTGTGCAGAAGATTCATTTGGAAACGAAGAGAAGGCTGCTCCTAGCTTTGCAATATCTCAGACCATTTAACCACACCACGCTCTTTGATTCCTCCTGGCATACTTATTCTCTGCAGTTTTCTCAGCTCCACAGTAGGACGTGGCTTTTACAAAATCCCTGTGATATTCTTTTCAACTCTCCAGTGTCTGTGTAGGTGTCAATAGTGTTAATTTGTTTGATGAACTTCTACAGACCCCAACTCTATTATGCTGTGAGCCAAATATCTATCTGACTTTAAATAGATATCTTAAGGATTCAGTGCCACTAATGGGAATATAGCATGAATCGAAGTGGGCTCCTGGAACACTCTAGTTTTAGGTATAGCATCCTCCATTAGAAGAAAGATAAAAATACACTATGATAAACTAGAATTGTGAGGATAGATTTGCAGGCTGTTCAACAGAGGAAACTTGTTTGGCAATCGGAAAACAAAGAAAACCAACTAAATTAACTCCTCTGGGTATGTGTGTGTATGTGATGTATGTGTGTGTGTGTGCATGTGCGTGAGAGAGAGAGATTTTGTTCCAAAATGCTTCTCAGACCTGGAATAAATATTCCAGTTTTAATTTTTATTATACCAGATAAATGCATTATTGTTTGGATAGCCAAGCCTGGGATAGAATTTTAATTGAAGAACCATAGATTTTATAGAGGGAGATACTTAATGATCTGCAAAGCTTTAAATGGCTTATTGAATATTTAAAAACAGACACATTTTCCAGAGACAGTTGGATTTATTTTGACTTTCATTATTTCAAGGTGACTGAAAACAGAAAAGTAAAACTTTTTTTTTCTGATTTTTCAAAGTGAGATCTAATGAATCAAGATGCAGTTTCACCCAAATGCCGTATTGTTAAGCGTGAGGATTAATGGATGACGTTTTGGCAGTTACTAATTATTTGTACCACTACTACTAAGCAAAGGCAGAGTTCCATTGCCAGGAAAATTCATAGGTCCTGTGTCTTTATTTTCTTATTTCTCTCATGTTCACCTATCTTCATAAGGGAAATCATCACCGGTCTTATTGATAAGCAAAGAAAGGAGTCTGGCAACATCCTCAGAGAAAACTTGGCCTTCCCAGGGAGACTTCAGAAGGGAAAGGCTGGAGTGCCCTGCAGGAGCCCTCGTCCTGGGTGGGGTCCTGGGTGGGCAGGGATGTACTCAACCCTCAGAGGGTCTCACTGAGCCACACAAGGAGCTCGGCACAGATGGTGCCGTGCAGATGATGCATGGCATCAACAACGTCCCCACGTGTTAGCACCCACTGGGGAGCTTTAGAAACATAAGGCTGCCCCGGCCGCACCCAGAGGTTCTCCGCTGGCCGTTGGAGAAGGCCTTGGTGTTTGTGGTGTTCCCTGGAGCTGCAGTACTGTGCGCCGTGCTCAGTCATGTCCGACCCTTTGCGACCCCATGCCCTCTAGCCCTCCAGGCTCCTCTGTCCGTGGGATCTCCCAGGCAAGAATACTGGAGTGGGTTGTCGTTTTCTTCTCCAGGGGATCTTCCTGACCCAGGGATCGAACCCACGTCTCTTATGTCTTCTGCATCGGCAAGCAGATTTCTACCACTGAACCACCTAGGAACTAGGGGCTTGAGCAAACAGTAGGCAGGTCTTTGCTCACAGTTCTGGAGGCTAGACCTCTAGGATCAAGGTGTTGGCAGGGTCACCGAGGTCACCTTTCTGAGGCCTCCCTCCTAAGCTTATAGATGACAGTTTTCTTTCTTTATCTTCACTTTGTCTTCCGTCTATGTGCGTCTGTGTCCTAATCGTTTCTTACAAGGACACCAGTCATACTGGATTAGGGACCAATCTAATGACCTCATTTACTTAAGCATCCCTTAGTCATAATCTTGAGGTCCTGGGTTTTAGGTCTTCAACATCTGAATTTGGAGGAATGCAATCCAGCCCTTAGTAGCATCCATGTTTGTTAAAAGTTCCCCAGGTGTCTTCAAAGTGCAGCCAATGCTGAGAACCCTGGCACACACATAGCCATCCCAGGAGGCAGTGTTGCATGGTGGGTAAGGACATGGCTCTGCAGGGAGCCAGCTGGCCAGGTCCAAGTTCTGTCTCTGCTCCTTTCTTGCTGAGCAGCCTGGGCAAGAGGCCTCACCTCTTCATGCCTCCACTGCCTGGGGGATCAGATTATTGAGTACCCGCCACACACACTGGTTGTCATGAACCAAATTGGTGTGCGAAGGTGGCACCCTTCACTTTGCGGACTTCACTTTGCGGTTTGACCCCAGTCACCCCTGTCAGCTCCGTGTATAAAGTAGAGGCAAGCAGACAAAATTCAGAGCATGTAAGCAAGAACCAAAAAACATGTGAATAAACAAGCAAAAAACAGATGCATATGTTGTCTGTATTCCACCCTTCTTTCTTAGAAGATCCTCTTCCGCTTCATCATTCTCCCCGCAGCATCAACACTGGTGTCTGGACTGCAGGGACCTGGAGGTCAAGGCTTGGGAGCCCACCCTGAAATGCGGGAAGGGGGAGCAGGGCCAGGGTTCCTGGGTACTGGCGGGGCGTGGACCACTCATCACCCCGGGTTCTCTGCTGGCACTTTAGGAGCACATCCAGCTGGACCCTGACCGTGGCGTGCGCTCTGTCCCACTCTGTAGACGAAGGAACTGAGACTCGGGGAAGTTACATCATCAGAGGACACACAGCCAGCGACAACACACAGCCGGGATTCACGTCCAGGTCCACGTGTGTCCAAAATCCATCTTTTTCCCAGTTGGGATGACTAGGCCTTGGGGAGAGAGACAGACACTTCATGGACCGAAGGTGACTCTTACTGTTGTCCCAGCATTTAAATCTGTCAACTTAAGAAAGCAGTCACAGCCTAGACATTGAGAGTTCTGTTTTATCGGTGGGAATTTTTAGGACTTCATGCCCGGGATACAGCATCTCAAGTGACCCTGAGAGAACTGTTCCGCGGAGGTGGGAGGGTGGTGGGGCTGGGGGGGAGGTGTTAGTTTATTCAGAAGCTTGCCATGAGGGGCGGGTAGTCTGAACATCAAAAGATTATTGTTATTGAAGGGAAACCAGAAATCTCAAGTTAAGAAATTTAGCACTTTTCTATGTATGGGAAATTACGTGACATGCCATGAAATTAAAAGACGCTTGCTCCTTGGAAGAAAAGTTATGACCAACCTAGACAGCATGTTAAAAAGCAAAGACATTACTTTGCCAACAAAGGTCCGTCTAGTCAAAGCTATGGTTTTTCCGGTAGTCATGTATGGATGTGAGAGTTGGAGTATAAAGAAAGCTGAGCACCGATGAGTTGATGCTTTTGAACTGTGGTGTTGGAGAAGACTCTTGACAGTCCCTTGGACTGCAAGGAGATCCAACCAGTCCATCCTAAAGGAGATCAGTCCTAGGTGTTCATTGGAAGGACTGATGCTGAAGCCGAAACTCCAATACTTTGGCCACCTGACGTGAAGAACTGATTCATTTGAAAAGACCCTGATGCTGGGAGGAGAAGGGGATGACAGAGGATGAAATGGTTGCATGGTATCACCAACTCGATGGACATGAGTTTGAGTAAGCTCTGGGAGTTGGTGATGGACAGAAAAGCCTGATGTGCTGCAGTCCATGGGGTCACAAAGAATCGGACACAACTGAGTGACTGAACTGACTGATGTATGGGAAGATGCAAGAGTCAGAGTTACTGAAATTGTTCCTTTCATATTCATCTCAGTTATCTGTGGCCAGTGCTCACCATGGGGCTGTGACTGATGGCTGCCAGATAAGCTGGCATAGTTATTCCTGGACACCCTCCAGGCTCAGAAATTCACATTTGGAGGGCTAAAATCACGCAGATGGCTGTGACAGCCTTGTTTATCGATGTGACAGAAAGACTCCATTTCATAAATTCTTCAAGGGTCGGGCACGACTGAGGGACTAACACTTTCACTTTCTTTTAAAGTTCATTGGATGGGAGTGTTTAGGTTGCCCAGAAGCTACAGGTGCCCATGTCTGGCCCTAGTGCCATTTATTCATCTCTCCGCAAATCGTAGAAGCTCTGCCCACACAATTAAGGATGGTGCTTTCTACAGCTTTTGTAACCTTAGGCCTCATCTCTGCTAATGAACAAAATGTGTGATGCTCCAACTGTTGTTAAAATTGAAGCAAAAATGTAAAGACCTAAAGACGCCCTCTCTGTCGTGGCCGTCTCAGGAGCTGCTGGCCACACTGGAGTTTTGCTTTTAATTGGCAGCAGGAGTGGCTCCCTGACACGGGCATGCAGACGTGGTTGGATTTATTTTCATGCTCTTTGAACGTGGACGCTATCAATTTGAACAGCACATTTTAATGTGCTGCTAGGGGAAATTAGAATTCTAACAAGAGATAGTTAACTCCTTGCATTTTTTTAAATTAGTTTTTCTTCCCAAATACTTTCTGCAGTCCTAAATACGATAAAGTGGGTAAAAACATGTGTCAGGATATGTTTCGATTTTAGCAGCTCTTCATAGACACTGGACTTTGTTCCTTTTTTTAGCTCTTGCAAATTTCCAATGGATGAAAAGTCCCAAGAAGTTGTTCTCTGTGTGTGTGTGTGTGTGTGTGTGTGTGAGCACACAGCTGCGCACACATCCTCAAGTGTGCACGTCTAGTAACTGGCAGAGAGAGACAGAATAGAAATACAGAAAGAGAAGAGTATGCCTCTGACCAATCAGAGCAAAACATTTCAAAAAGCATTTTCATGCCCCCATTGAATATAAACTGTTCAGTGAATTCCTGGTAACCAAGAATCCCCCTCATGTTAACATGGACATGTTGGTGTTTTTTTTTCTTTTAATTAAAGTGTTCTAATGCTGTGCAAAGTTCCTTTTCTAGATTATTTTATGTTCCACTTCCATTTGGTTCTTTCGGAATGCCTGTAATCATTTGTGTCTCGGATTTGCTGCACTTGGCGATGTTCATGAAGCGCACTGTAGAGGTTTTCATATCTTGTCTTACCTTAGCAGTTTGGCTGCGAGCTGTCTGGGGGGTCTGGTAGGACTTACCAGTCAGAGCTCTGCGGATGTTACATGCCACGTGGTTTCATTTAAAACAACAAACTGTCTTTTCAATTTATTTAACTGGAGGATAATTGTAATATTGTGATGCTTTTTGCCACATATCGGTGTGAATTCGCCATAGATGTGCACGTGCCCCCCCATCCTAAGCCCCCCGCCGCCTCCCTCCCCACCCCGTCCCTTCGGGATGTCACGGAGCACCAGCTATGCGTGCCCGGCTTCATGCATCGAACTTGCACTGGTTGTCTATTTCGCACACGGCAATGGACATGTCTCAGTGCTATTCTCTCAAACCGTCCCACCCTCTGCTTCCCCTGCTGAGTCCCCAGGTCTGTTCTTTAGGTCTGTGACTCCTTTGCTGCCCTGCACGTGAGACTGTTGGCACCATCTTTCTAGATTCCATATATGTGCGGTAACATGCGGTATTTGTCTTTCTCTTTCTGACTTACTTCCTTCTTATAAGAGCGAATCCTGTTGTTTAGAGGACGTTCCACTTGTGGAAACTCAGCATCCTGAAGGCGTGAAGCCCTAGCTGGGGCTCAGTCCTCAGTGGGAGTTTCTAGAAGCTCTCCACACCGACTCCTGCTCCCTTTGGCCAACCCGCCCACCCTCACCTGCCCAGGGGAGTACAGTTGCTTGGCTTCTCCCCTCCCGCTCCCTGCGGTGGCTGAGGCTGCACCCCAGTCCCTGGGCACCGGCCGTCACAGAGCCACGTGCCCAGCAAGCAGGGCCCCAGTCCTCCAGGCAGCACGGTCTCATGGCGCCCTTGGGGTGCAGGATGCTCCCCGCAGGCTTCTCGCTGTCATCTGTGATGGGCATTTGGGAGGAAAATGGTTTTCGTGCTTAGACATTTACACATGCTGCATCTCTCGGTTCTCTTCCAAGTGGGGGATTGCCTCCACTGAAGGGTCCAGTTTGGAAGAGAAACCCTTTGCTAGCAGGGAGCAAGGTGTGGTTTTTGATCCATCACTTCAAGTACCTGGGGTGGGACCGCGGGCACGGTGGGCAGCAAACGCCTTTATTAAGGAGGATCATGAGATGCTTTGGATGCCTGCTGAGAGTGCCCGATGAGTTCTGTGAATTATAAATGACAGATTGGGTAGAACCGAGCTTTGCGTGTGTGCATTTTATTCTTGTGAAATGGCAGCTTTCTGGTATAAATACTTTTGAACCTGAAAGCTATCAGAACTGTGAACTTCTTAGAAGCATGGGAAGGTTTTTCAGACACTCTCTGCTTTGGGGAACCTGATAGACTTAAGTAAATGGGATTTATTTCATTAATTTTGTTCTGAAATTGATGATGATGGTGGTGATATGAATAATAATCAACAGTTGTTTCTGCTTATCAAGAACATACCACGCATGTCACATAATGCCAGTTATTTTAAGGCGTCTTGTTCAATTCTCACTTCAACTTTACAAAGAGACTACTGGTCCAGTTTTCAGAAGAGGAAGTTTTTTTTGGGGGGGTGGGCGGGCCCAGGGGCAGATGCGGGTGCTACTAGGCATCCAGACCCCAAAGTTTCCTCTTTCCTTGAGATACGACCAACCTCCCCAAAATAGTAGGACTCTGTCAAGCACAGTTAAAAAAGAAACATGCCCTTTCAGGATAAATTCAATCAGATCAGAAACCGAAGAGGCTTTTGTTACTGTGATAACTTGGGGGACTAAACAAAGTGAAGGTTCTGTGAGCTCATTGACACCGTCCTGCTCTGAGTGCACCGGAACTTGGCGAGCTCCTTCAGCTACAAGCCTGAAAGCCTTTCACAAACCCTTAAGCAGGAGATGGGAGTGAAGCCAGAGCCAGTGAAAGGGTTTGTCAACCAAGCTTTCATTAGCCAGCTCAGGAACGTGAGCCACTAGGTAACCACTCTGGCCCCAAGGCTTTATGACTGCTCAGCTCCCGAGTTAACCCATCCTTGAGTGCACAGAGCTGACTGGCAGCATCTTCCTGAAGATCAAACAGGCCCTGGCCAGGTGGCTGGAGAGGGAGGCGAGGCGAGCCTTGAATCAATGCCTTAGATCCAAACTCAGGACAGGGGACGTTCAACGGAAGCCGGTGCAGCTCAGTGCCAGGCGGGAGGGGCCGCGTGGGAGGCTGGGAAGGTTGGCAAGGCAACTGGCAGTGGGCTTTGCATGGCCGGCTGGGCGCTTTGGCCTTCGTGGGTCAGAAAACAGAGCTTTTAAGCAGGAAGGTTACATGTGGTCTGCTTTAGAAGATGACTGTTGGAAATGTGGAGCGCGAGTTAGGAGAGGCAGACAAGAGGCAGATGACCTGAAAGCCACGGCAGGGTCCAGGAGGCTGCAGGTGGCCCTCTGAACTCTCTCTTGCCTACACCCCCGGTTTCTATACCTCGTCCCTGGTTTTCAGATGGATTCTGCTGACTGGGAGCTTTTCCCCATTCGTCTCCTGCACCCAGTTAGTCCTGTTCTCACCTCTTGGAATCAGTGTCCTAAAACCCTTCTCTGAACAGATCATGTCTCCAGTCAAACATCTCTGGAGGTTCTTGCTGGCTTCCTGAAGAAACCCCAAAGTCCATGAGCTTCTGGAACTTCTTTGCACCAGCCTCTTCCTTACCTAACACCCCCATTCCCCCGGAGTCCAGGGACGACACCGGTAACTGACATGTGCTTTTCTCACATGCCCGGGCTTCCCTCATAACTCAGTTGGTAAAGAATCCGCCTGCGATGCCGGAGATTCTGGTTCAGATTCCTGGGTTGGGAAGATCCGCTGGAGAAGGGATAGGCTACCCACTCCAGTATTCTTGGGCTTCTCTCATGGCTCAGCTGGTAAAGAATCTGCCTGGAATGCGGGAGACCTAGGTTCGATTCCTGGGTTGGGAAGATCTCCTGGAGAAGGGAAAAGCTACCGACTCCAGTATTCTGGCCTGGAGGATTCCATGACTATGCAGTCCATGGAGTCACAAAGAGTCGGACATGACTGAGCGATTTTCACTTAATTCTCTCACTTTCTCACATGCCCAGCTCTCTCTCCCTCTCCTTCACTTCTCTGCCTGTCCATCACATCTAAGCCTCTTAAGGTGATACGATACCACTTTTTGAAAATTTTTCTCAATGATAAATTATCCATCCTTTAAATCCTTACAAAACTGCATGTGCCGCAAATGATCACTTCATCCACTCCAGCATTCTAGTTATTTGTGCCATTTTACACTCTCTGTTGGCTTCCCCACATCCGGGACACACACATCACCCAACTACATACCCGCAGGGCCTCACGTAGCCCTTCAAGATTGATTCTGCCCCCTGAGTGAGTGGACACATTAAATATTTGGTGAGCGGTCCCACAGTGAGAATTGAACAGTCAGCATCACCAGGTCTGGGGAAGCCACACACCTCTGCGAGGTACCATTTCTCTGATTCTCTGAAAAGCCAGGCTCACAGCTCTTACCTAGTTGGAATTTCATCCTTGGACTAGCAAACATGCAAGCACTAAATGTTTACACACACCTTCCTGAACAAAATGAGGTGAACAGCCAAACCACTGCAGTTCTTCACTAGACTGATGTCATACAAATGGCATTGGTTCTTAATATAGTTTTTCTGGAGAGTAAGAAAGGAAAGCAGTAGATCCAACTGAGAGACATGGTATACTTCCTTTATCCATCGTTGTTCTAATTGACACAATATGTAGCACCATCCTTTTGGGTGATCTTTTTTTTAAAAAAAGAAAATTTTTTGATCTGAACCATTCAAAGTCTTTATTGAATTTGTCACAATATTGCTTCTGTCTTATGGTTTAGTTTTTTTGTCATGAGGCATGTGGGATCCTAGCTCCCTGACCGAGGACCAAACCCTTTCCCTTGCTTTGGAAGGCAAAGTCGCAACCACTGGACCACTAGGGAATCCCCTTTTTGTTGATCTTAATTGTCAGTTTTGTTTGTCAAATATAGATTGTATTGTTTTTGGCATTGTTGTTGTTGTTCAGACACTAAGTCATGTCCGAGTCTTTTCAGCCCCGTGGACTGTAGCACACTAGACTCCTCTGTCTTCCTGGAGTTTGCTCATGTCTGTTGATTCGGTGATGCCATCCAACCATCTCATCCTCTGCTGCTCCCTTCTCCTCTTGCCCTCAGTCTTTCCCAGCATCAGGGTCTTTCAAAATGCATTAGGTGGCCAAAGGATTGGAGCTTCAGCTTCAGCATCAGTCCTTCCAATGAATATTCAGTACTGATCTCCTTTAGGACGGACTGGTTTGATCTCCCTGCAGTTCAAGGGACTCTCAAGAGTCTTCTCCAACACCACAATTAGAAAGCATCAGTTCTTCGGTGCTCAGCTTTCTTTATGTTCCAACTCTCACATCCGTACACAGCTAGTGGAAAAACCGTAGCTTTGACTATTACGGACCTTTGTTGGTGGAATGATGTCTCTGCTTTTTCATATGCTGTCTAGGTTTGTCACAGATCATGTAACTGCCCACAAAACCCATAGGAAGGGTAAGTTCCCAGAGGCATTCTAGAGCATTATAAATCCATGAAACCAAATGTATTTTTAAAGGAAGATGTTAATGGAAAACCTCCTACTTTGTGTCATTACTGGAAGTAGCACAAGTTAGCATAGCACAAATGTGTTGGGAGTTTCACTCACCCTGGTTCACAGAAGCAGCAATAAAGCCAGCCCATGGAAGTGCCAATCGAGTCTGCACCAGAGCTGTGAGTGTTTGTGCCCAAAGCTGGAATCCACAGGCACCGACAGCACACGCAGGGAAGCAGCCCCCTTATTTCTTCCAGAGACCACACATCCTGTGCTCTGACTTCTCCCAATCTTTCTAGAACTCTCATCCAAAGAAAAGCCTTCAGGGCTCCTCAGGTATTCTTCACTGACTGCCTAGTGATCCATTTTCTGGGTATATTTGCAGATGCACACCCATCTCATCCTTGGAGGAGGAGGAGAAATGTAGCAAGTTAAACCTCAGGCGTGTGTCACCCGACTCAGTGACTTGGGTACTGCTCTCCATGCAGTCCTCTTTCTGGTCAACTGTATAGAGTTATTTCAGAAAATAAGACATATTGTAGTGGCCATTTGATTCAGAAAAATAAAGCTTTGCTGAAACGTTTCTCAAAAAACTGTAATCTTTAATAGACCATGTAATAGCTAAACCTTACTTCTTTGATTTGTAAGATCCTCTGAGCACTTGTGGTGAGGCCACGGAAGTCCTTCATTTCCTCCACGTTGATCTGAGGCTCTGGTCCCACCAGTGGAACCTGCTGAGAGAAGGCAGATTGGGGCGGCACCAGGCCTGGCTGGCAAAGTGAGAAAGCAGATACAACCAGAGCGCAGGTCTGGCCTTTCGTCAAAGTGTTCTGGAAGCTCCCTGCTGATGGGCAACCACAGGGACCCTAGGACGCCCAAGCAAACAAGGACCCAGTTAAATGAAAGTGTATCAGTACATTCCCTTTAGTGGATGAAAGTTTTGTGCCCCAGAAAGGAGCTTCAAGCCAGAGGCCTGCATAAATTCACATGAGTGGTACCTCCTTCTGCCCACCTTGTGATAATTCCTAGAACCATACTTTCTCTGATAAACCTGCTGCTGCTGCTGCTGCTGCTAAGTCGCTTTAGTTATGTCCGACCCTGTGCGACCCCATGGACAGCAGCCCATGAGGCTCCCCCGTCCCTGGGATTCTCCAGGCAAGAACACTGGAGTGGGTTGCCATTTGCTTCTCCAATGCGTGAAAGTGAAAAGTGAAAGTGAAGTCGCTCAGTCGTGTCCGACTCTTCGTGACCCCATGGACTGCAGCCCACCCGGCTCCTCCGTCCATGGGATTTTCCAGGTGAGAGGACTGGAGTAGGTTGCCATTTCTGATAAGCCTAGACAGGAGGAAAAACCACAGGAAGTCAAACTTACATGCTTAGGTTAGGTAAGTATAACCTGTGTATACCGCGCTAGCCAGTTAGCTCATTCCATTCAGTCAACAGACAGTGAGTAGTTACACCCTGTCCTGGCCTGGCCCTGATGCAAGCTGGAGATTCAAAGGGGACCCACAGTCCTCACTGTCTCCTTGCCAGAAGTGAGGGACTTAGCTTAGACACATCCAGATTTAGATCTCTGCAGTTTGTTGTTTGTCATGCCTGACTGGGTCGGAGTCTTTGGCATTTCTGACTCTTCTGCTACCCCTCAGGCTGTAGCCCACCAGTTTCCTCTGTCCAAGAGATTTCCCAGGTAAGAATACTGGAGCAGGTTGCTATTTCCTCCTCCAGGGGATCTTCCCAACCCAGGGATCAAACCCACATCTTCTGCGTTGGTAGGAGGATTCTTCACTGTTGGGCCATCAGGGAAGTCCATCTCTGCAGTTTATCTGCTTTTAATTTCACTGAGAATTATAATCAAACCAATTCTTTGTACTGGACGTTGGGCGGGATCTGGTATGGTGGGGGCCAGACATTTGGCCTCCAAGTGCTATTCCCTAGTCCCTTTATAAGGGACGTTTGTAGGAAAAGGGAAGAGGATTAATAATCCCAAGAGGCCTGGTCTATGCAGGAATGTGTCCTGGTCCATGCGCAGATGGGAAAAGAATTTCCAGACATGAGGCAGAAGAATAAAGTTTATTAGAGGGGGAGACGCTGTTACAACAGCGGGCTGGCTCAAGGGAGAACCAAACGCTTTCACGGGATTGCAGCCAATTTTTATAGCCTCAACACAGAAAATTCCTACAGGAATAGTGACATTAGGTGATTGGTTTAGATGCTAGAGGGTGAATAGTAGGGTGTGTATTTTACATGATATGGGGTCAGGGAACTGGCTGGTTTAGATCTGCAGGCTCATGGCAACAGTTGCTATGGGGCTTGGTCAGTTCCAGAGATTTTTATCCGGTGACCTTAGTACAGGGCTCCACACCTGTGACCTTGGTATAATGCTCCACAGAATGTTCTGGCATTTTTCAATATACCTGTGAGCTGAACCCAATCAGGCACTTTATGTTCATTGCCCCGTTGAAATCCTAGCACAGGGAATTCACCTCTCACTGTTAAGAGGTTCTACATGACTGGCACTCTATCTCTGAGCTGACCCCTCGGGGATGTGTTATATTTAGAATAAATAGATGAACAACCATCTTTTGATAAAGGGCTCTGCCCTGGGGAAGAGTTCCAATAAGAAATATAGAATAAGATGACACATTCTAAGTGATGCATGTGCAGGCAGGACAAGCTGTGTTTTAATACTCACATTGGATTTATTTCATCTATTTTCCAAATATCTGGTGCTCATTGTTTGTAAAGGATAATTCCTCAGCACAAGTCTATCTCATCATAGCTTCACAGCTTCTTTTTCATATACTTTTTGGATGAAAAGGAGTTCCCCAAAAAGGCTTTTAGGAACAGTGTCATTCTTTCAGGAAATGCTATTGAATAAATCATCAGACCAAGTGTCTTACTAGCAACCAAATTTAAAAAGGAGACCCATCTGTGCTCTGTAGGTTTCCCCAGGGGAATGAAAGTATTGGGTTGGCCAAAAAGTTCATTTCGGTTTGTCCATGAGCTTTTTGGCCAACACAATACTCGTCTGATGACCTAAAAATCAAAGTCTTGCAATTCCTGTGGAAGCAGAAATGGATGTGTTTCTACCAATGTTGACTTTCTATGACTGCTCATAACAACTGTAGATTTATTATAATTTTTATTATAATTGTTGTTGTTGCCGTCTTCTGGAACATAAAGCAATGTCAGGGGCAGGGTCCCAGATTTACTGAGCTCAGGATGTGATCTGAGAACCCCTCTTCCCAGCTCATATGCATCTGGCAACAGAGAGTGGATTTTCGCACGAACACATTGGTTACAGTATTTTGAAAACAAATCTCTTGGCTTAAATACAACCAGGGCTGTTGCTTTAGTTACTCAAATGATCATCTCAACTCTTTTCTGTTTTCAAGGAAGTTTTGAGACTCATCTTAGAAATTGTACTTAGCCCTTTTTATTAGAATTGGATATAGCTGTTGGCTCCGCTAATGGATTTTATGTGTTTCTGCTAGTGTCCCCAAACTAAATCGCTGTAACTAATGGAGCACTGTCTCTTTTCATAACCGTTAGCTGCTGAGAGCAAAAGAGCAATTTGTTGAAAGTCAAAATATTAACAGTTTTATTTATTACAAGATGTCAAAAGGAGAGAGTATAATTTCTACAGGATTCGAAACCATAATGAGACCTTTGAAAGTGTTCATAGAAGGCCTTTCTTTCTGTAATTCATAGAAAAATGAAACTTTAAAGTACTGTGTTTATTTTCAAATATTAGATGACCTTTTGGATAGGCAGTCGAAACAACCATCAAATTAGCCAGCTCACCACAAACATACAGATGTCTTATTTCTTATAAGCATATGTGTACTGGATATTTAAATACATGTGTAAGGAAAGATCGAATTCTTAACCAAAGACGTGTCTTCTGGTTTTCTCCTGCCACCATTCTTTTCTTTTTACCCAGTTTTGGCTGATCTGCAAAGACAGTACAGTTTCATCAAGTCACTGGGAAAATAATGGGCCGCTTTTGCCTGAACTTAGAGAATACAAAAATGCATTAAAGTAACTGGTAATGAAAGAATATGACTTTCAGATTAAAAGCAGTGGAATAATGTAATATCATTCACAAGAGTTTAGTTGCAATCATAGAAAAATAACAAGTATTTTATTTAGATCTGTTTCATTGACTGAAAAAAAAAATCACAACCTTAAAGTTTGAGAGTTACGTTTTATTCTGCGGATTTCAAGCCCAGAAGACAGGACTCTCAGATATCTCTGAGGGACTGTTCCAAAGAGGCAAGAGGGGCAGGGAGGGGGTAGCCAGGATATATAGGAATTTTTGCCACAAAGACCTGGTAGTTGGAACATCAAATAATTACAGTTACTTAAAGAAAAGCCGACATCTCAAGTTAATGAAATTAGCAGGTTTCTATGTATGGGAAGATGCAAAGTCTAGATTCGTTGAAATCATTTGCACCTCAGCTATCTAGGGCAAGCATCCTGTGCCTTTTCCTTCCGAGTCTCCTCCGGGTGCACCATTGGGAGTAGGGGGTGACTGCAGAGGCTGACTGCTTGATGGGAGGGGGCATCGGGCCCTTGGGGCTCAGCATCCTCAGGGTGGCTGTTATGTGATGACTTGATGGCAGCAGCATCCTTTGTTTACTGATATGGCAGGCTGCATTCTTAGCTCACAGTTTTCCCCAAAGCGCAGCTTTTAAGAAGCTGTCTGTCACTCCCTTCCTGTTGTATATTAGCTTTGAGCTGGGAATAATGGACGCATTATCCATACATTCATTTGAAATACTTATGTCTACATGTGTAACATCTCTTTTATGGGGAAATATGTTTGAATTAATGCAGGAAAACTTGTGATGTCACAATACGAAGCAAGCCCAGGAGCTAAACAGGGAAGGAATGGGGGGTCCCGCTCCCTCGGGGGTGCCTGGGACATCCCCAGATGCCATGCACGTTCCCCCCACGGGCTTCCCCACAGGCTCTTGAGTGTCACTCTGGGCTTTGTATTTATTGCATTTTCATATTTTATATACATTTTTATATTGTGGTTTTTAGAGACAGAGCGAGACTCGTGGTATCAATTGCAAATAGCTGCAGCAGATGGAATAAACACCTCAAGAAATATAAAGCATAAACAGCAAGAAACACTGCCAGCTCTGATGCGCTTGCCAAAGGAGGTGCGGAGCACAGATGAGTCACGAGGGCAGGTGATTTCAAAACTGCTTAGGTTTGATTTCGGTTCGCGTGTTTTTCTTTTTTTCACTTTGCCAACTCAGAGTCATCCGTAGCATTCTGAGAATGCAGTGCTTAAACAAAACAATAAGGCATGTGGAAAATTCATTTTGGAATGAACAGGAGAGCTAGTTGGCCAGTTTCTTTTGTTTATCCAGTTCCTTTTTACTCTTCGTTTTTATTTCTCTTCCTCATAAATCAACTTTCCCGAAGATATAATGGTAATATAAACCCTGAGGAGGATGTGATATAGGGGAGGTTCTTGCCAGAAAAGATGCAGAAAAGGGATGTAGCATCTCTTCAGGCCCCAAGTGGGCTGTGGGATGCGCATCTCCTTGTTCCCCGTCACTCGCCAGGGTCCGTGGCGCTGGAGGCGTGTTGGAGGGAAGGAGGCGATGACAGAGAACGCTTCTCGCTGCACTCACTGTGAACACCTGCATCAGGGCGAGGTCAGGGGCGCCGTGGGTTTGGTGGAGGGGGCCTGAGTTTAGCTCCCAGAGCCACCCCGGGGACCCACGGGCCATGAAATGCTTGTCCAGACCACCCCAGGTGCTCTGGGGAGCCCCAAGCGGGGGTCTCATGCTGCTGGCTACAGAGCAGACCCAGTCCACAGCCAAAGGCCACAGGTCAACCAGCAAGTCCAGGACCTACATGGAAACTGCCGCCAGACGTGAGAGGACCACGGAGCATGACGCAAAAACACCATCCAGTGGCACGTGATACAGGCGTGGTGACCAGCAGAGACCCGTGACCGCAGGACGCAAGAGAGGGCATGACTGCAGAACCAAGGCAGACCCAGGGAGCAGCCCCCCTCCTCCCCCTCGCCCCAGCTCATCCCGAGGACACACACCCAGACACTCCCAGCTGCCGTCTTGGAAAGGAGGGGAGAGAAGAGGGATCTCAGGTCCAGCAGATGACATGGTTGGACGGCATCACCAACTCAGTGGACATGAATCCGAGCAAGCTATGGGAGATGGTGAAGAACAGGGAAGCCTGGTGTGCTGCAGTCCATGGGGTCGCAGAGAGTTGGACACGACTGAGCGACTGAACTGAACTGAAATGAACCTTCTGTTATCCACATTCAAGTGTAATTAATTTTAATAATATATTTTATGCAGCCCAATATATCCAAAAGATTATATCAACACATAACCAGTAAAAAATTATTGAGATATTTTCCATTCTGTTTTACACAGTTAAGTCTTCAAAATGCAGCGAGTCTTTTACATTGCTAATGTACTGAGAATTTGTTAATTTTTTACAATTTTTATTTATTTATTTATTTTTGGCTGTGCTGGGTCTTTGTTGCTGCTCTGACTTTCTCTGGTTTCGGAGGGCAGGGACCCCTCTCTAGTTGTGGGAGGGGGGAGGGCTTTTGATTTCAGTGACTTTTGTTGCGGAACATGGGCTTCAGGGGATGAGGGCTTCAGTGGTCGCAGCCCCCAGGCTCAATAGTCACACACTCAATCATTGTGACACATGGCCTTAGTTGCTCCTAGGCATGTGGAATCTTCCCCAATCAGTGATCAAACCCATGTCTCCTGCCTTGGCAGGCAGATTCTTTACCACTGAGCCACCGGGGATGTTCAGAATTGGTTAATTTTTCTTTTTTAATGAAGACAGTTTTGGTAAACTTTGTAAACTTCTCTCGAGTTTTGCTTTACAAGCTTGCCAAAATTTCCCATGCTAGTGAAATCTGCTAGGGCTTTTTCTCTCTACCAGGGAAAAACACTTCAGCTGCCTTTTGCTGAAACCGCCATTCTCTTTGTCCACGTTGCTGTCACTTCTGCTTAACCAGAACCACTTAGAACGAAGATTAATCTGGGTCATCATGGCAGCTCTTTGTGGTTTCCTGACCTGCAGGCAGATAAGGAGGAAGAACTCTTGATAGCGGCTGAATCATCCTCAAATGAAAAAAAAAATTTTAATATCTTTAATTACACTTAGCGAAAGCAAGACGTGAGCAAACTTTTAATCTGCTAGATGGTCTCATAGATTAAAATTAGATTTGTACATTTGCATAATAAAAGAAATGTTGTGAAAGAAAGCAGTTGGAGTACTTGAGAGATAATTGCATCTGTACAATGCTGTCTTGAGACAGGCAACCCTTATTGGGTTGAGCTCAGCACCAGACATTACACCACTGGAGGAGTCTGCATTTTTATGCAACAGTGCAATAGAATTTAAATTTTATGCATAATTAGTCATTAGGTATTGGGGTATAGTTTGTAGGTAGGTTTGGGCATAAAGTTGAGAATAAGCCTGTAGTGTGATTTTTTTAGGATTTTCGAGAGGAGAGGAAAGTGATAGAGTAAGGGAAAGGCTGCCAAGAAATTTAGGCAAGCAAAAAAAATTGGTCTTGCTTTTTTTACCGTGAAAGAGGGTCAGTAGCATTCAAAGATGTCTGTGACCTTCCAGGTGAAGCACAGAGTACTTCCCTTGTGCATTTTTCCTTGAAGTTGTTCACACCCGGGGGCAATAAGGTCAGGAGAGGAAAAGGATTCTCAAACCAAATAACTTTTTTCAAGCAGCAGTTGAAAAACAGGAGCCGTGCTCAGAGAATTAACAAGCATAGGACATAAAATAGTGTTCCACACAAACTGCTTCATACACTAATAGGAAAAAATATATGTTGCAATTTGCTAGAACAAGTGCAGTAAAACCAGACTAACTTTTATTTAGCAAATTATCATGAATACAAATTAGCTCTGATGCCTATATATAATTCCCTGCCAAAATGTGGGCAAGTCCTCTGCGGTTTACCATCCACAGCTCCAGGGGCAAATTTTGGGAAGATTTAGGGGAGTCTTAAGGATTTCAGTTTCCTACAGTATTTTTTCTTGCTGCAATTCATTTATGAATAAACCCAACTGTCTACTAATGAACCTAGAGTCTACAGATTAAACAAAAAATATAAAAACTGTACCTTTCTGTGGGCAGTCCTTGCAATGGCTCCCTGGGATCTTAATCATAACAAACACAAAATATGTTTATATCTCAAAACCATTGTATGATTATTGATTTGTTCAGACTCAATGATGAAAGCATAGCTAAAAGAAACAAGAAAAAAAAATATACACATACCCTTTAGTTACCCTCCTAAATTCTGTAATTATATTTCTCCTTGAAGACTCTGCTCTACCTACAAAACAGGCACATTCCTGTCCCCTGAAACAGAAATGACGATTTTGAGATCATTTGTTCAAAAATCTTCATGAACATATTTTAAAGTTTTGAGGAAATAAAGACTGCTAATGATGCAAGTGAATTTTAGTCTCATCAGCATCTTCCTGATTTGCCAATGAGCTGCCAAAGCACTTTTGGGTGCAGAAAGAGTGCCATGAAAAAGAGGTGTGCGCGTCACTGGGGCATGGCTCTGTGCACTCGTCTTCCCTTCAGGTTCAACTTTAGTCTAACGTTGAAAAGGGGTAAGATCAGTCCCGTCCCCTCCCCTGATGGGGACAGCCTGGAACAAACCTGATATGTCACATTGCTCTCCGACACAGAGAACCTTTCGCTCCAAGCCGCAAAGGCCACCAAGTCAAAGAATCACACAGAGCAAGGGGTCAGCGGGGGCAACAGAAGGCAGGAAGGGAGGAAGGGAAGTCGAGACTAGTTGAGAAGCCACAAGAAAGGCCCACGGTGTATCAAAGTCAATACACGAAGCCAGGGATAGGCGGCAGGACTCCGAACGTGGCAGCAGAGAGGAAGAGAAAATAAAAGAGAGCCAGAGGTAGTGCTGGACAGCACTGCCTACATCTGCAGGGCCATTTGAGTCTGTAAGCAGTAGGAAACCCAAATCCAGATGCTTTTACAGTAGAGGGTGACTTCCCCACATCCTGAGAAGATCAGGGGAAATATAAGCTATTAATATATTTGTTATACATATATGGGAGGAGGCAGGGGCACCCCACTCTGTACTCTTGCCTGGAGAATCCCATGGACGGAGGAGCCTGGTGGGCTGCAGTCCATGGGGTCGCGAAGAATCGGACATGACTGAGCGACTTCACTTTCACTTCTCACTTTTATGCATTGGAGAAGGAAATGGCAACCCACTCCAGTGTTCTTGCCTGGAGAATCCCAGGGATGGGGTCGCACAGAGTCGGACACGACTGAAGTGACTTAGCAGCAGCAGTAGCAGTAACAGTATGTGATTAATGTTAATCTGTATTACAATTAACATTAATAGTATTATATCGATATATATTGTATATTATATAATAGCATAATGATAATTAATAATATTGATATGTTAGCATGTCTAGACCCTGAGTAGCCCCCAAAGCAGGTACTTAGGACTCACTAAAATAAAAATATTTTTAGTCTCTCCAAATTTCCACCAGCTTCTCACCTGTCCTTAATAATGGCTTTGGGGTTATTTTTTTAAAGTCTAGGAAAGCAGATTCAGCATGGGGACAACAGAAAGGCAGCCTGTCGTGAGACAAAAGACAAAAAATAGCACAAAATGCATCTCATTGGTCGAAGACTGATTTCTATGGAGACACTTACCATCTCATTCACAAGAAACATTAATTTTCCCATTTTCATTCTTCTGAGGACCCAGTCAGGCTTTAGCCTCTTATAGAAATGTACAGTTTCACGCAGTTACCTTTCTCTCTCTCTCCCTCTCTATCTCTGTCTCTCTCTCTCCTTTCTCTCTCTGCCTTCCTTCCCCCAAAAGGAAATAAGAAACTCTTGTTATTGCCAAGGAAGTGAGGAGGAGAAAATGCTATAAGGTCAAGATCATCCACCTCCTAATTTATCAGACTGCCCTGATCGCCACTTGACATTTGGATACTGGTTAAGGGTGGGGAAAAGGGAGAGTGATATGGAAGATTTTGTTTGAAATTCTGTAAATGCGATTTGATTTTTGCCAGCTAAACCTCATCTGTTAGTGACATCAAGTAAACTTGCTTTAGAAAACTGGACATTCTCATTGTACCTGAATGATGGTCATTCTGACTGGTGTGAGGTGATACCTCATTCTCATTTCGATTTGCATTTCTCTAATAATTAGTGATGAACATTTTTTAGAGTGCCTATTGGCCACCTGTGTGAATTTTCACTTTTGATCCCCCTTGTATATATATCAAAAACTTAAAAGCAACATGGATAGATTAAAATGTCTCTAGCACGTCAGAACCTAGGTCACTTTTTGTCTCAGAATTATAATTGACCCATGTTTTTCCAAGCAATAGTATCCTCTGAAAAATCAAGAACATTGAAGATGCAGCATTTAAGAGTGATCGACTCTTGTCTTTGGGATGTTTCTTCTAAGCTACTGTAACCCATACTTTAGGTTTTGATGAGCATGTAAAATGATAACAATCATAGCAAAATTGCCACCTGATAGCAATCATTTAAGGGGCATCCTAATTTTAGAAATCTTTTTAAAAATCAATGAACAATCCTAAAGTGAAACTGTTAGTCGCTGAGTTCTACTCTTTGCGACCCCATGGACTGACTGTAGCTTGCCAGGCTCCTGTACCTATGGAATTCTCCAGGCAAGAATACTGGAGTGGGTAGCCCTTCCCATCTCCAGGGGATCTTCTTGACCCAGAGATCAAACCCAGGTCTCCCGCATTGCAGGCAGATTCTTTACTGTCTGAGCGACCAGGGAATGATCCTAAGATAAATTTTTAAAGACTCCACATAGTAGGATTATACTGCTATTTCTTCTTTCTTTCATTTTAATGATTATCTATTCAATTCTTACTGTGAAAAATGAAGGATTCAGGTTGGAGAAAACAGGGTACTGGCCCTACATAGCTAAGGTGCATATCAAAGGGATGATTTTAACAAGCCCCAACTCTTGCATCTTACATACATAGAAAAGTGCGAAGTTTAGTAACTAGAGATATCTGTTGACTCTTTAACAGTAATCTTCTGATGCTCTGACTGCCTGGTTTGTGTTGCAAAAACGCCTGCGTATCCTTGCTCCTCCCTTGCAGAGAACAGCCCATCAGTGATTAAAGAGGTTGTCTTCCAGGCTGAAGTCCTCAGTATGTCCGCCAACTAAAACACAGCTGTCAACTTTTTTAGGTTGTGCGTGTTTTTCTGGTCAACAGATGTGCTGGGTCCACTTATACACTGGGCTCTTTGGATCTAGAATCTTATGTCCTTCTATTCTGGGAAATGTTTTTGTAATTAATTCTTTGAAAACTTTCTCTTCTGCATTCTTAACATTTTCTCTTTCTGTAATTGCCATTTGCTGTTAAGCCTCTAAAGTTGATCCTTTGGTGGTTTTCTCTTTTCTCCCTTTAAATCTTCCATCTCCTACTTCCCACCTCTTTACTCACTTTCTGAGAGACTTCCCCAAACTTGTTTTCCAAATCTTTTACATTCTTCTGCCATTACCATTGCTGGCTTCCCTGGTGGTTCAGACAGTAAAGCATCTGCCTGTGATGCAGGAGACCTACCACTGTAACATTTAAGACCTCTTCTTTGTCCTCTAAATATCTTTTTTTTCTGTAAAGCATCCTCTTATCTCTTCAAGGCTGTTGATCATAGTTCGGGGTTTGTTTCCTACTTTTCTCTAAATTCTTTTTTCTGTGTTTCGTGTTCACTTTCTTTTGGTCTCATTTTTCATACGGAAGACTTTCCTCACATATCTTGACTTCCTTTGCTTTTCATTTTTTTAAGTATTAAAAAAAAAAACAAATAGAAACTCTGTGTGCAGGGTTGAGGTTTATTAAATGCTGGATTTCACTATAGGGTTGAAGATCAGCAAATGCAATGGGAGCATACCCAAATATCAGGATATTTTAGAGGCGAGAGGATTCACCTCCTTGTGGTTCTTCAGGGCTCTTGGCTCGGGGGTCTTCATTCAGGTGTCCACACCTGCCTGACCCCATAGAGCCCTTTCCCTCTGCCAGACTCCTCATGAGAAGGTTGGCATTTCCATTTAGTGATCTTTTCTTCTCCCCTCTTCAGTACTGCCCTGAAAAATCTGTCTGACGGGGGGACCACTAATGTAGACCGTGTATGTATGCATATATACACACATACATGCATACACACATATCCATTTTTTTTCCACAGAAGAAAATGAACTTTTGAATTGAAATACATTTTTCTATACCTGTTTAATCACCCAGTGTGAAATTCTCACCTTTAAAGGGGGTACACAAACCTGCCTCTCACAGCTATATCTGGAAATTTGCTTCACAGATATAGTGAGAATGCAGGAATGATTTTGAAGAACTGAAATATGTAACTCTAGAATGCAAAATGCAGTAGCATATCAACTTAAGTCTAAGGTTTATTCTAATTTAAATATATTTGCATTAGACAAAGAGAAAAAAAAAAACCTAGCCTGAGTCCTGGTTTTAGGATCAGATCAGTCCCTTTCCGTTGTCTGTTGTGTGTGTGGTTGGTTTACTGATCCAGCACTCTGCATTCAGAAACACACCTAATCCCTATAAGACAGGTTTGTGTTTGTGGAGTGTGAGCAGATGCATGGCAGGTTCTTCCTTCCGTTGGATAAACTCCATTTGACTTCGATTCTGTCCACCCATTCTGCCCCTAAATGTGGACGTCAGCCTGGGGAGGTGTTGGTGGAGTAAACTGGAGGCTGACCTGTTCCCCAGCCCCATCCATGATGCTTTGATGGAGCTTTCCTCTGTGTGTTATGTAAATATTGCCTCTTTCAGGATGTATTAATAGCTTTATAAATCCTACTTCGAAAATCTGCTCAAGTTACAAGCTGAAAGTACGTACGTCTCTAACAAAATGGTCTTGATTATGTGTTTTGAAAGCTTTTTTGATTTGCAAAAACTGGGCTCCTGTTGAGTTTCAACACTCTGAGAAAGGAAAGGCAGTGATCTTTAACGTTAACATAGCTCATAGTGTAGGTTTAAAAGTTTCTCATGTTGCCTCCCTCTCTCGGGTGTTCCTTTCAACTCAGTGACACACCCTGTCCTACTCATCCTTAAAAGCCCAGGTCAAATCTGGTCTCCCCTATTAGGCTTTCCCAGAGCTTATGGCTAGAAATAATTCCATGTCACATTGATTCTTAAAGAAGTTCCATGGGTTTATATCTGCTACCTCCCCAAGCCACAGCAAAATGACACTGAAGGAATAACAAGAATATAATTACACAAGAACAAAGAGTTTGAGAAAGGGGAAATATCAGATGTGAGATCTCAACACAATTCTAGAACACAGAGAGAGGAGTGAATAGAAGTCAGTCAATATGATGTCAAGGAAGGGCTCAATGATTCAGCACTGGTGGTACTGCCTTATCGATGGGGAGACACACCTTAATGCCCCCAATTCTTCTTTTCCTCCCTTCTAAACTAGGAATGATTCAGTCTCCCTGGTGTCCCTCTGATGCTTCTTGTACAGATCAAGCGAAGTATTACATGGAGGGAAATTTGAAAACTGTAGATCCTTTTCAGAATCGTTATCATTATACCTTTTATTATATTATTTATTTATCTATTTTATCAACTAAGCTATGGGCTCTTCGAGGGAGGGATTATATCCAGTTTATATTTCTTCAAGTCCCTAGTTTGCTCACAATAAGCATTCATTTGTTAAATTTCATCAACATAGACATAATTTAACAATATATTCTCAGAGTGCTCTGAAAATGTAGATTTAAATGTTACATGAAGAAAGTAAAGATTATGATGAATTTGTAAGCATAGAGAAAGAATCGTCTTTTGAGCAATAACTTGATCAGCTGGAGTGTACAGGTACTCATTTGTGTCCAACTCTTTGTGACCTCATGACTGTACCCTGCTAGGCTCCTCTGTCCATGGGATTTCCCAAGTAAGAATACTGGAGTGGGTTGCCGTGCCCTCCTCCAGGGGATCCTCCTGACCCAGGAATCAAACCCATGTCTCTTGTGTCTCCTGCATTAGCAGGCAGATTCTTTACCTCTAGCGCTGCCTAGGAAGCCTATTTCATTTCCATTGGACCCAGTTTTATTCTAGCAAATTATTTCTATGGGAGATCTTTTCTATAACTTGAATAATTGATGTGAAAATGCATTGTTTTAATACTTGTGAAATAGCATGGATTTTAATTGCATCTGGATAGTTATTTTCAAGATAGATAGATCACACCCCAAATTAGATCAAAATATGGTAATTAGATAACAGATTTAGGCAGCCACTTAGAGGTGGCAAGCAATGTGAATTATTTAACTTCTTCATATTCAATTAGCTTCTTTTAATGGAAGAAAAGCTATGTCAAACCTAGACAGTGTATTAAAAAGCAGAGACATCACTTCGCTGACAAAGGTCCATATATCAAAGCTATGATTTTTCCAGTAGTCATGTACAGATATGAGAGTTGGACCATAAAGAAGCCTGAGCACTGAAGAATTGATGCTTTCAAACTGTGGTGCTGGAGAAGAGTCTTGAGAGTCCCTTGGACAGCAGGGAGATCAAATCAGTCAATCCTAAAGGAAATTAACCCTGAATATTCATTGGAAGGACTGATGCTAAAGTTGAAGCTCCAATACTTTGGCCACCTGATGTGAAGAGACAACTCATTGAAAAAGACCCTGATGCTGGGAAAGACTGAGGGCAGGAGGAGAAGGGGGTTATAGAGGATGAGATGGTTGGATGGTGTCACCAACTCAATGGACATGAGTCTGAAGAAATGTGGGAAATAGTGAAGGACAGGGAACCCTGGTGTGCTACAGTCCATGGGATCGCAAAGAGTCAGCCACGACTGAGCCACTGAACAATAATAATGCTTAAACATTATAAAGCATTTTATTAGAAAAATCAAAGCTTTTAGTTTTGCCAAATGCATTGTTTTAAATAATAATGACCTTAAAATCCATTATACTTTTTGTTTCTGTTTCATTTTGTTCCTTAAACTAAATAGAAAAATAGATGTATTCAATATGAAATCAAACAGCAAATCTTAAATGTGTGATATTGAGTAATTTGAGACACTAACTACTTATGCCTTTTTAAAAACTTTATATAGAAAAGGAAGATTTTGTTGTAAATTGCCACTCAGGAATTCTCATTGAGAAATACACTACTGAATTATGAATGAATGAATGAAATGCTGATTCCCAAGGGACATCGCTATTAATTTTTAATAGGATTTTGATTTAGTTTTTTATCTGGGGATTGGAAAACAGTGGTTCTGAGCTATTCTAATTCTTGCACTGACCTGTAAAATTATGACTTAGCTGCTTTAATAATATATACTAGGAAGAGGGAAAGGGAAGGGTAAGAAGGACAAATGGAACGAAGGAGATGTAGTTTTCCTAACTAAGAGAGCTTTATTTTTGAAAACACATTAGCTTTTTCAGGAATATAAATTACTGTTGTCTAAGTTATAACTTTTAATTCTAACTGTTGATTTTTGGTGACTAGTTCAGCATCAGTACCTTGTATATAACAGGCAATAAATTCAGAAATGAAAAATATTTATACTGTTCATTATTATGATTAAAATGTTTATCATCTCCTAGCACAAAAGATTACTGAATTATAATAGTATCTGGATTAGCTAATTTGGGGGGGGTGTATATGTGTGTTAATATTATCTTCACTGTGGTAGTTTGTTGTGATTTGTTATTCACATAAGACATTATCATATTGGAGACATAATATCATATTGGAGATAATATTGGACATGTGTATTTCTTCTACAGTAAATTACCTGTTCTTGTCCCTAACCCTTATCCCCACTGGGTATTCTTTATTTTGTTGATTTATGGAAATTCTCTGTACTTACGATAGCAAGTCTTTGTTGAATATTTGAAAAAAATTTTTTTTACTCTTTCCTTTTAATAAGGTCAACTTGGGTTTATACTCTCTTTTATATAAAATTTTTAGGCTTTTTCTTAGACAATTCCTTATCAGTTTTTACTTTGGATTCATTTTACCCAGTTTCCAAAATAATACTATTGAGATTTGGTAAATAAAACTATATTACAAGTATGAAACATTTTTCAGAAGAATAAAGTCTTTACAGAATTGCTCTTCAATTCAGGAATATAATATATTATCATATATTTCATCTTTTACAGTTCAGGAAATCTTTTTGTGTTGACCAGTTATTATTGTAATTAAGTTGAAATCTGCCCATTTTGTGTTAAAGTTTTTCCAAGGCACTTTGTGTTCGTCTGTATCTGCAGTGTCCACTTGATTGTACAGACGGACAGGAGGACAGGAGGACAGGAGGGCGGGGGGGTGGCAGAGCAGCAATTCATATCTTTGTAGACCAGCCCCACATGGACCGAGACTCCTTTACTAACAATAGGAGGGAGGGATAGGAAAAATACCCCATTTATAGGAGTGTCTCTCACTCTGTTTTTAGAATTTGTTTTTAGAATCTGTTTTTAGTATTTGTTAGATTGATCTGAAAAAAAGGTTTTTCAATATAGAGTGTTTCAAGTATTAGTCAAATGATTTCCCCCAAAAGGTGCAGAAATCTAGCCTTTGTCTTCATGTCAAAACGAGAATGATCTTTATCATATCATAATCACATCTTATCACTTCATCATTTCAATTTTATGTATGGCACTCGTCACTGTCTGGTTTATTCTTATATTGTTGCTATAGTTGTTTCTCGGTTTCCTCCTCTCCCTAGAACGTAAGTCCCACAAATTTGTTTCATTTATTGCTTTGCCCCCAGCCCTGAGAACAAAGCTACGAATGCATTAGCTTCTTCAACACACTTATTGAATTTCACTTTCCCAGCCAAATAATGGTGCACAAAGAGTTCTACTTTCAGCTGTGACATGTTTGTAACACTTTGAGGAGCCATTTCCCACTTAACTGGTTAACAGACTTCACTAACTTTCTTCCATGAGCTAGCTTAGGCCTTCTGTGTCCTAACATGCTAGGCAGTGAAATCATGTGAAGGAGTTCTGTATTTCTTGGGCCAACCTTTTTTATGTATTCATAGTACAGATGCATCTCCCAGGTAAGAATATTTCCTTCCTTTGCACACACACATGCAGGAAATATTCCTTGTCTTGGGTAATGAGTCCAAGTGCGATTAGTGTTAGAGATGTGATATCAATGTACATTAACATGAACATACCAATTCAATGGAATCATAGTTATCTAGAGTATACTCTACATGTTGTTGCTATTGTTGAGTCACTAAGTCATGTCCAACTCTTGTGACCCCATGGACTGTAGCCCGCCAGACTCCTCTGTCCATGGGATTTCCCAGGCAAGAATGCAGGAGTGGGTTGCCATTTCCTTCTCCAGGGGAACTTCCCGACCCAGGGGTGGAATTCATGTCTTCTGCATTGACAGGTGGATTCTTTACCAGTGAGCCACCAGGGAAGCCCTTACATGGAGTACCTATATTGATTGATTGACTGTCTGTATTGATAAATTCACCAATAAAGACACACCTAGATGGTAGACACTGTGCCTAACTTATCTCTGTATCCCTGTGATCTAGGTCGTGGCCCAGATCAACAGATGCTTGTAGGGGATTGACCACTGAATCACTGGGTCAGGGTGCTCCCTGGCAAGCTGAGATTTGGAGCAGGGGGTTCATTTGGAAGAATAGATCCCCCTAGATCAATGAAAAAAGAATGTTTCAGAAGAGGATGATGAAATGTGACAGTTCCCTTAGGAGTGGCTTCATATAGTGACAGATAGAATTTAGCCTTGGATCTTAATCAGGATCTTAATCACCAGAGCTATCCTGTTCCAGGCCTGTCTCTTAGCTTCTGGTGTTGCCAGCAATCCTTGACATTCCATGGCTTTCAGAGGCATCCGTCCAGTTACTGCCTCTGACATCACATGGTCTCTCCTCCAGTGTGTTTCTCTGTATCCCTTCTCTTTTTAAATGCACAACAGTCACACTGGATTAGAACTCACCCAATGAGCTCATCTAGGTAGCATTTTCAAAGACCCTATCTCAAATAAGGCAACATTCATAGGTACTCGGGGTTAGGATTTGGATATATTGAGGGAGGCATAAAACTGCAACCCACAATACTATTGTCACCCAACGGACAAACAAAAAGGCTACTCAGAAGGATTGTGTTACAGGAAGAGTCTGCAAATCATATATCATTGGAGAACATACATTCTAAGGCAGCCTGTATTTTAGGCTTTGACATTCTGTGGGGTAGAGGCTGATGATTTAGCTAAATGACATAATGAATTAGAGAAAAATAATCATATTTAACCAGAATTCATGTCATGTAAAAACCTTAAACACGTTTATGTCTTGGGGTTTTACTCCAGCTTCTCATTGCTGAAAAGACAGATTAAAATTCTTAGAGCTAGAAATGCCTAAATGCAACATGAATGTTGAATGTGAATAAGCCCATGTGTTAGGCTCCCTCACCGTGGTTTCCCCCTCTCTCCATTTGTGGTTCTTGTCTCCCCGCAACGATCGTATGTATCTCTAACACAGAACATTATGAGGACTTAATACTAATAAGTAAGATCTTGTCTTGTACACATCTGTTTCTTTGACTATACAGCTTATGGGTTTATGTTTAGAAGCTGTATAACGCGTTTTGTCCACACAAAGCAATAGGCCTAGAGCAAGGATGAAGGACAAAGCCATTGTCTGTTCCTTTAATTTTCCAACCTCTGTTGTGCATTTACTCTTTGACAAACACTGTGAGAGGCCCTACAGACATGAAGGCATTTAAGACTATATATTTTTTTTCCTCAAAAGATTTACACTCTGGGAACTTATTGACCATGAATTGTTTTTCTGTTTTCTATTATTTTGTTTTGATTACTGACTCCTTTGAGAATCTGATGAAAACTATTGGATCTTTCTCCTTTTGTGCTAAGAAAAATACACACACACAGTTTTGCATGCATTTGAGTAGGTACATGATCTCTTTTAACCATGTGCGTTTGTGTGTGTGTGTGTGTGTGTGTGTGTGTGTGTGTGTGGAAAGAGAGACCTTTGTCAGGCCATGTAGACAATTAGTCTCTGAATGGAAGAGGGCAAGGCCCCAGGAGTTTCCCCGCTTTGAGTTTGAGTGAATGGCTCCAGAGGATTTAAGCCTTCATCTATCTCAGGAACAACTTGCTCTAATTTTCAAGGCATGCTTACCATTCAGTCATCCTGTAACAGTGGTTGCCAATAATCTTTTCTCATAAGCTCTAATTGTGCAGAAATGTGAAATGTGAAATTATTCATGAAGCATGGTCTCCTCCCAAAAGAAATGCCTTCAGCTACAATAACAGAAAACCTGACCAATTTAGACTTAAGCACGTGCGTATATTCACGCGTTCCTTTTGAGGAATCCAGAGCAGGCAGGTTTCCAGTTAGGAACTCAATGATTCCGCCAAGGGCAGGAGCACTTTCTACCCTCACTATGTGCTCGTCACCTCATGATCACAGCTGCCACAGCCCAGGACATCACATCATCATCCCTAAATTCAAGCACAAAGAAAGCGTCTTTGTCCTTTGGAATTTCTGTCTTGGAATCAGAAAGGAGATATATCCAAGAAGCCTCACCAGCCTTCCTAGTAGTTCTCATTGTCCAAGACTCGGTTATATGAACATGCCTAAACCAGTCACTGTGAATGTGAGTAGATCCCTGTGACACGGTGAGACTGGCCAAAATAAATTATTTGAGTCAGTGGAGCCAACTGCCAGGAAATGAAAAGCTTTCAACCAGGATCCTCAGCCAAACTGTCGGTAGCGGGGGGAAAAAAGTGGATAACAATTGTGTAGCAAGAGCAGCAACTGCCAAAATTTTCACAGTAATATGAACATTGTTATAATAAAGGGTTGTGTGTGCATGCTTAGTCGTTCAGTCATGTCTGACTCTCGTGACCCCATGAACAGTAGCCTGCCAGATGCCTCTGTCCATGGGATTTTTCGGAAAGAATACTGGAATGGTTTGCCATTTCCTCCTCCAGCGGATCCTCCCAACCCACGAAACAAACCCACATCTCCTGTGTCTCCTGCATTGCAGGCGGATTCTTTATCCACTGAGCCTTCGGGGAAGCTCTCTAATATAGAGTTACTAGCTCTCAAATGATCAAGAAAATAATCTGATACAAGATTTACTTCCAGACCAGAAAAAAAAACAAAACCCCGCACCTTGTGAGGGCAGAAATCACCAGGAAAGTCTTCAGCAGTGGAGTTGTGCCAAGTGTTCCTCATGGTGGCCTGTGGACATTGCCTGGAACCTCTGGTAGGTGTCAGGCAAGGCAGATATGAAAGAAAACTGAGTAGAAGCAAAATAAGTCAATGAAGAAGAAGAAGAAAGAAACATAAAACAAAAGATGAAAGACAAAGTCAGAAAGAAACGTACACAGCGAAGAGCAGAGTATCATTTAAGCAGCTGCTTTTCTGAGCCGTAGGGACTATTCAAGACAAAAACCATCAGGATACCCGATTCTCTGACTTTCAGATGGAAACTCTTTTAATGTTGAAAACTTTTATTTCCAGAAAGTTCTTTTTTTTACTTCCAATCATAGTAGCACTCTCCCCTCCTCTTGTTCTGCCTTCTCCAGAGGTAAATCATTCTGTAGATTTATAGATAATACATTCTGTAGATTTACAGATAATACAACTGGAGTTAGTTGCTATGCCGCCTCATGATCAAGGTGAATGTACCAGGAACGTGTGGAAGGATAAAGTTGGGGTTTTGATTCTCTGGGTGTACTAAGACTTGTGCAAATGGCAGTTCTGATACCTTTGGGGGCTCTTCATGGACTGAGCCTGCCCCAGTCCCCGGAGGCCCAGGTCAACAGCTCTCTGTCCTTCTGCAAGGGCCTCTCAGCTGCCCCTCCCAGTGACCACGACGGCGCTGCTTGCAGGTGTTTCGTGGTGCCCTGTTCCAGATGCAACCGTTTATGTGGGTGCAAAGTTATCATTGGATTTAGTCAGAGGCGGTCTATACAAGCAATTTCAAGAATGTTCTTTCTTCTACTTTCCCTCTGCAAGTCAGAGCACCATCTCCTTCCTGTTTTCATGATAAATAGCTGAACTGTCATATAGGAGATCAGCCCTGTGGTATTTTAAAGTGGACCACAAATTTTTTTATACAATTTTCATCAAGTGGTGGGAATCTGGGTTGTCCTGTGTCTGCTTTGACCAATGTAGAGTGCACCGTGCCAGGCCTCCACTTTTTTTAAAATTAATTAATTTATTTTAGCTGAGCTGAGGTCGCTCAGTCATGTCCAACTCTTTGCGACCCCATGGACTGTAGCCCCCCCAGGCTTCTTGGTCCATGCGATTTTTCTGGGCATGAATACTGGAGTGGATTGCCATTTCCTTCTCCAGGGGATCTTCCTGACCCAGGGATCGAACCCGGGTCTCCCGCATTGTAGGCAGACGCTTTACCGTCTGAGCTACCAAGGAAGTTTTAATTGGAGGCTAATTACTTTACAATATTGCAGTGGGTTTTGCCATACAGTGACATGAATCAGCCACAGGTGTACATGTGTTCCCCATCCTGAACCCCCTTCCACCTCCCTCCCCACCCCACCCCTCTGGGTTGTCCCAGAGCACCAGCTTTGAGTGCCCTTCTTCCTGCATCACACTTGCACTGGTCATCTATTTTACATGTGGTAATATACATGCTTCAATTCTATTCTCTCAAATCATCCCACCCTCGCCTTCTCCCACATAGTCCAAATGTCTGTTCTTTACGTCTGTGTCTCTTCTGCTGTCTTGCATACAGCTTGCAATACAGCATATAATATACTGTATTGGTGTTTCTCTTTCTGACTTACTTCACTCTGTATAACAGGCTCCAGTTTCATCCACCTCATTAGAACTGACTCAAATGTGTTCCTTTTTTATAGCTAAGTAATAGTCCACTGTGTATATGTGTACCACAACTTCATTATCCATTCGTCTGCCAAAAGACATCCAGGTTGCTTCCCTGTCCTAGCTATTGTAAACAGTGCTGCAATGAACGTTGGCATACATGTGTCTCTTTCAGATCTTGTCTCCTCCATGTTTATGCCCAGCAGTGGAATTGCTGGGTCGTATGGGATTTCTATTTCCAGTTTTTTAAGGAATCTCCACATTATTCTCCATAGTGGCTGTACTAGTTTACATTCCCACCAACAGTGTGAGAGGGTTCCCTTTTCTCCACACCCTCTCCAGCATTTATTGTTTGTAGACTTTTTCATAGCAGCCATTCTGACCGGCATGAGATGGTACCTCATTGTGGTTTTGATTTACATTTCTCTGATGATGAGTGATGTTGAGCATCTTTTCATGTATTTGTTAGCCATCTGTATGTCTTCTTTAGAGAAATGTCTGTTTAGTTCTTTGACCCATTTTTTGATTGGGTCATTTATTTTTCTGGTATTGAGCTGCATGAGCTGCTTGTATATTTTGGAGATTAATTCTTTATCAGTTTCATTTGCTATTATTTTCACCCATTCTGAAGGCTGCCTTTTAACCTTATAGTTTCAGCTTATAGTTTCCTTTGTTGTGCAAAAGATTTTTATTCTTGTTCTTTGCTTATTTTTGTTTTTATTTTTATCACTCTAGGAAGTGGCTTATAGACGATCTTTCTGCGATTTATGTCAGAGAGTGTTCTGCCTATATTTTTTTCTAACGTTTTATAGTTTCTAGTCTTACATTTAGATCTTTAACCCATTTTGAGTTTATTTTTTGTATGGTGTTAGAAAGTGTTCTAGTTTCATTCTTTTACAGGTGGTTGACCAGTTTTCCCAACACCACTTGTTAAAAAGATTGTCTTTTCTCCATTGTATAGTTTTGCCTCCTTTGTCAAAGATTAAGTGTCCATAGGTGCATGGATTTATCTCTGGGCTTTCTGTTTTGTTCCAGTGCTCTATATTTCTGTCTTTGTGCCAGTACCATACTGTCTTGATGTCTGTAGCTTTGTAGTATAGTCTGAAGTCAGACAGGTTGATTTCTCCAGGCCTCCACTCTTGACCAGTGTAGAGGACACTGTGCCAGACTTCCACTCTTAACCAATGTTTAGAGGACACCATGCCAGGCCTCCACTCTTAAGAGGACTGGCAGCTTTCATCTCCACATTTGGGAGGCATCCTGGGCTGTCATGTTAGAAATCTAGACACCTGAGGCCACCATGTTGTGAGGAAGTCCAAGTTAACCATATGGAGTGACTTTGTGGAAAAAGAGAATGAGAAAGAATAAAAGAAACAGGGAAGGGAGTAGTTTGCTCCACAGTAAGAAACCAAACCAAAACCCATGATATGACACAAACTTCTCCTTTCCTGTTTTTCCTGAGCTCACATAGTGTAGCTTCTCTGAATATATGAAGTTCATATATCTCTCGCCACATTGGAGTTTCCTTGGGAGTATCCTTGAGTATGTTGCTTGTCAAATGAGAGAGATTCCATGACTTTATCCCTAAAGTTTTTACAGTATCTGAAAACACATCCTTTGTTGCTCATGTAGTATGCAAGTGAAAGGATTTATGCTATTTTAGCTGACACAGTATAGAAATATGTATATAATTGTTTTGTCTCTGCTTTATGGCTAAAATTACAACAGGGAGTCAATAATTATAAGGTAAATTTAGAGTTCTCAAAGTACCATTTGTCCTTTTGAACCATGCAAAGGATATCGACTCAATGTAGTTACACTTTCCCTTCACTTTTAGGTCCTCTGGGACCATTCTGTTCCAATTTACTCATGTAGATAAATCACTCATATTGATCCACATTCATTTAGGTATCTTCTGACTTCTGATAAACTGTTTTTGACCATTTCCTCTCTGGAACTTATAATTTTATAATCCATTTATTTATTACCTTTATTTTCTTATCTCCTGTAGTTGTTCTCTTCACTAACTATAACTTTATTACATTTAATTTGCTTGGACAGTCACTCAGACTTCCAATATATTAAGTTATTCTATAGATTTGAAATCTCATAACTCCCATGCAAAAATATCCATGTATTTCAGCTTGGTAAAGGTTATGCTGGAAATAGCTTAACTGGTCATGTTACAAATCGAATATGAAATAAAATGCTTGGGCAGATAATAAATTCTGAAGCAGACAGCTTGACTGAGTTCTAATAAAAAAAAAACTGAGAGAAAATACGTTATCATCCTTTATGGGTACCTTGATACTGGAAAGAAATGAGCCGGAATCACTTGCTAGAAGGGCGATGAAGAGGGAGATGTGGTTCTGTGCCACTGGGTCCCTCAGTGTCTCTCTCACTGCCCCTCCATTTTCCCCTCTTTCCCTCTCGCCCACGCTCTGCTCCTGGGCTGGAACGGAAATCTGGGAGGAGACAGGCTGAGGACATAAGAATCATGAGTCAATGCCTGCTGCTTTTCAACTCTTGAAAAGTTTCCTGAAGGAGTAGTGAAAGTCGCTCAGTCGTGTCTGACTCTTCGCAACCCCATGGGCTATATAGCCCACTAGGCTTCTCTCTCCATGGAATTCTCCAGGCAAGAATACTGGAGTGGGTTGTCATTCCCTTCTCCAGGGGATCTTCCTGACCCAGGGATCGAACCCAGGTCTCCTACATTGCAGGCAGTTTCTCTATCAACTGAACCACTCGGGAAGCCCAAACTACATTTGGAGCGGGAGCTAGTGGTCGATTCCACCCCTCCCACCTCCTGGCCCCCTGCAGAATGACCTGCCTGGTCATGCTCTCCTCTTCACACACTGTCTTTGCTCGGCCACAGCTGGATGCTTCACGGACTTGTCCAGCTTAGCAGAATACTTCACCCCCTCCCACCTGCTCATCCCCAATCCTTTTCCCTCAGCAAAAGGTACCACATCAGCCAGCTGCTGGGGATGAAAATGTAGGCATCATCCATGATTCCGTATCTCTTACTCCTCAGCATGCAGTCCATCCGCAAGTCCTGCTAACCTGCCTTCCACCTCCCTGGATTGCCCTCACCTCTCAGCTGACCAGTAGTTGTTGCCTAACTGGTGTCCCTGCTTCCAGTTTTGCTTCTCCATCTCTCCCACAAGTTGGGCCTTGGAGCCAGAGAGAGCGAGTTTGTAAACCAAGCTCATCACTTACTCATTGTGTGACTCTGAGTAAGCCAAGACCTATCTCCTTGTCTCAGAACCCTCATCTGTGAAGTGGGTGTAATAACAAGACAACTGCTTATGTACTCCTAGCGATTATGAGAGGCCTAGTGAGCTACAACATGTCAACTGCTTGGAGTAGTGTCTGGGACACAGAAAATGGTTGATACATGTTGGCTGATGCTGTGGGTTCATAATTCTTTCCTACACAATAAGAAGACAGCCCTTTAACACTTAAAGGATAATGAGAAATGTACCGAAGTTACATAAAATGTTAACACAAAGGGAAGCTGGGTGAAAGGTATGTGAGAATTCTCCATACCATCTTCGCAACTCTTTTGTAAATCCAAAATGATTTCCAAGAAAAGTTCTGAGTAAAAAAAATATATATATATAAAGGACACCATGTCACTACCACGTGTGAGAGCCTCCATGCCTCTCCTCACTCCTGGAGCAAAAGCTGAGCCTTTATCCTGGCCTCGAAGACCGTCATGATCTGGGCTCCTGGCCAATCCATCCCCTCCGTCTCCCTGCTCCCTCCTGCTGCTCCCCTCCGGCTGGAGCCTGGTCCATGGAGGCTGTGTCCACTCTGCTCACCCCACATCTCCATGTCACCGCGGTCTCCTGTGACTCTGCTCAGGACATCCACATTGAACATGGCCTTTGCTGACATGCCGACTCCTGCCTTCTCGCCAGCACCTGCTTTCTCTCTCTCCAGAGCACTTAGCATTTGTTTGCAAGGGTTTTTTTCCTTTTTTTCCCCCCTTTAATTTGTTTACTTGAGTATTAACTGACCACCCGCTGCTGCTGCTGAGTCGCTTCAGTCATGTCCGACTCTGTGCAACCCCATAGGCGGCAGCCCACCAGGCTCCCCCATCCCTGGGATTCTCCAGGCAAGAACACTGGAGTGTGTTGCCACTTCCTTCTCCAATGTCTGAAAGTGAAAAGTGAAAGTGAAGTCGCTCAGTCGTGTCTGACTCTTAGTGACCTCATGGACCACAGTCTATCAGGCTCCTCCATCCATGGAATTTTCCAGGCAAGAGTACTGGAGTGGGGTGCCATTGCCTTCTCCGAACCACCTAGGAGGATGTAAATTTCACAAAGACAGGGACTTTGCCCTCAGCATCTCTGGTTCTCATATCTAGACCAGTTTCTGGCATTTGTTTATTGTTCTATACTTGTTGAAGGAATAAATGAATAACCAGTGTTAAATGATATTGACATTTTTTTCCCATATCCATTTTCTTCTATTATTGGTTCCACATTACATGGGCATTGTTGTTGTTCAGTCACTAAGTCATGTCCAGCTCTTTGCAACCCCATGGACTGTAGTATGCCAGACTCCTCTGTCCTCCAGTATCTCCCGGAGTTTGCTCAAATTCATGTCCATTGTCGGTGATGCTATCTAACCATCTCATCCTCTGTCACCCCTTTCTCCTTTTGCCTTCAATCTTTCCCAGCATCAGGGACTTTTCCAATGAGTCAACTTTTCACATCAGGTGATCATAAGAGAACATTAAAGCTAATCAAATTAACAAGCTGGCTTATTCAATGAAAACTAATGTATGGTTTCTTTATATTTTATTACTCAATCTTGAAGGTAAAAATTAGTTTCTGCATAATTCCAAAATACTCCTATATACAACAATAATAGAACATTACTTCAATGGAAAGGCAAGGCTGATTCATTTTTTTTAATGTATGTGCAATTGGAAAAGATGGGGTTACCTTGTCTTATAAAAAGTCAGGTGAAAATTGCCTTATTCCTTTCTTTGTTCTCTGTTAGAATACTTTATAGTTAGAGAAAAACAATGTGGAATAGAATGTACAGAGTTACTGGCGATTCAGTTGATTTAGCATGCCATTTGAGTCAATTCATAACACTATTCAATTAGATTCAGTAGCAATCAAAAAAAGAAAGAGAACTGGCCTTACCATTAGATGTTTGAAACATTGCTTTATACTGCACTGACTTGATTAGATATAGTCCAAATTATCTGTGAATGTTACAGAAACTCAAACTTTCTCAGCCATAAAAGGGAAGAAAACACTGACATATCCAGTAGGCATTCCAAAAAATGCAGGCTCTGGGGAGCCGTCCTGTGAACCACTCTGGGGAGTTGGGGGAGCAGCTTAACGCGTCACCGCTGCTGTTACATCTGAACGTCATTGTCTTCAGGCCCAGTAAACTTCAAAACAAAGCAGGCTTCTCCCTAATGGTATTGCCTTGCTCTTTATTAAAGGAAATGCTTTTCGTTTTAGCTTTTTATGTTGACATAATTTCAGACTTAGAGAAAAGTTGCATGACTAAGAGAAAGAATTTCCATACACCCTTCAGCTAGATACTGAAATGTTAGTATCACTTTCATTTCTCTCTCTCCATATACATACAAATGTATACATAAGTAAGTCACTGACGTGGTATTCCTTTACCTCTCAGGACTTCAGAATGTGTTCCCTGAATATCAGGATAATCTGTTGTATAACCACAGTGCGTGTGTGCGGGCTCAGTTGCTCAGTTGCGTCCGACTTTTTGCGACCTCATGGACTGGAGCCCACCAGGCTCCTCTGTCCGTGGAGTTTTCCAGGCAAGAATGCTGGGGTGGGTTGCCATTTCCTCCTCCAGAGGATCTTCCTGACAAACGTTTTGAATCCGAGTCTCTTGCGTCTCCTGCATTGGCAGCTGGCTTCTTGACCAGTGAGTCTCCTGGGGAGCCCTTCGTAAACTCAGTACAATGATTAAAATCAGAAAATTAGCTCTGATCCCATACTCTTATCTAATAGAAAGTCCTCGTTCAGATTTCACAAACTCATCCTAAGTCTGAACCTTCCAACTCACGTGTTGCATTTAGTCGCCACATCTCTAAATGCCCTTGAATCTCATCCCTTCCTGGCCTTTTGTAATGATCATTAGCAATGCACACAGGCCAGCTATTTGTAGAAAGCCTCTCAATGTGAGTTTGTCTGATGTTGCCTCATGTTCAGACTCAAGCTGTCCGTTTCTGGCAAGAGTTCCATGGAAATGATGTGTATTCCCAGTACATCCTATCATTGTACACCCAGTGGCAGGTGGTCCCACCGCTGGTGGTGGTACCTTGGACCACTTGGTCAAAGTGCTGGCTGCCAGGTTCCTCTACTGCAAAGCTAATCTTAGGATGCTTACTGAATTAGACATAAAATGGAGCCTACATAAATCACAGTTGCTTTTCAGAAATCAACCCTCTGCTATAGAGCTGTACATTAAGAAGATTTCAGCATAAATATATGCATGGATAAAGAAGATAATGGCCTTATCAGTATCAGATAATTAAACAAAAGTATCTGCAGACATCTTAAAAAAGAATCTGCTTTCCCATGTTCTTTGCAGCACTATTCACGATAGCTGGATATGGAAACAACCCAGGTGTCTGTAGATGGCAGAGTAGATAAAGATGTGGTACAGAACACAGGGCTTCCCAGGTGATGCTAGTGGTAAAGAACCTGCCAGCCAATGCAGGAAACATAAGAGATGCAGGTTTGATCCCTGGATCAGAAAGACCTCTTGGAGGAGGGCATAGCAACCCACTCCAGCATTCTTGCCTGGAGAATCCCATGGACAGAGGAGCCTGGTGGGCTACAGTCCATGAGGTCAGAAAGAGTCAGACACAACTAAAGCGACTTAGCACACACCCATAGGTAGATGCAGTGGAATATTATTCAGCCATGGGAAAGAGAGAATCCTGCCATTGTGACATACAAATGAATCTGAGGACATTGTGCTAAGTGAAGTAAGTCAGACAGAGAAAGACAAATGCTGTATGATCTCACTTTGATGTGGATCTTAAAATTGAAAAAAAGACTTGAACTCACAGAAGCAGAGTAGAACCATGGTTACCAAGGCCAGAGAACATGAGGGAAAGGGAATGGGGAAAGGGTATAAGGTTGTAATTCTGTGGGAAGAATAGTTCTACAGTATGATGACTGCAGTTAATAATACTGAATTAAATACTAGAAATATGCTATGAGAGTATATTTCAGGTACTCTCATCACACACACAGAAAAAGGTTAACTATGAGAGAAGATAATTGCTTGACTATAGTAGCCATTTCATCATGTATATCAAATAATCATCTTGTACAATCTTCATTTTAAAATACTTGAATAAAAGATAAAAGACTTATAAAATATTCAGGAAGTTATATCTAAGAAGGAAAATATTTAGCAATTATGTCCACAGATTTGATGAATTTTTACATGTGCTATAAAAAGCAATATTGCATAGGAACCTGGAATATTAGGTCCATGAATCAAGGCAAATTGGAAGTGGTCAAACAGGAGATGGCAAGAGTGAACATAGACATTCTAGGAGTCAGCGAACTAAGATGTACTGGAATGGGGGAATTTAACTCAGATGACCATTATATCTACTACTGTGGGCAAGAATCCCTTAGAAGAAATAGAATAGCCCTCATAGTCAACAAAAGAGTCCAAAATGCAGTACTTGGATGCAATCTAAAAAATGACAGAATGATCTCTGTTCATTTCCAAGGCAAACCTTTCAATATGCCAGCAAATTTGGAAAACTCAGTAGTGGCCACAGGACTGGAAAAGGTCATTTTCCATTCCAATCCCAAAGAAAGGCAATGCCAAAGAATGTTCAAACTGTTGCGCCAAAGCACTCATCTGACACGCTAGCAAAGTAATGCTCAAAACTCTCCAAGCCAGGCTTCAACAGTACATGAACTGTGAACTACAAGATGTTCAAGCTGAATTTAGAAAAGGCAGAGGAACCAGAGATTAAATTGCCAACATTCATTGGATCCTTGAAAAAGCAAGAGAATTCCAGAAAAACATCTACTTCTGCTTTATTGACTATGCCAAAGCCTTTAACTTTGTGGATCACAATAAACTGTGGAAAATTCTTAAAGAGATAGAAATACCAGACCACCTTACTTGCCTCTTGAGAAATCTGTATGCAGGTCAGGAAGCAACAGTTAGAACTGGACATGGAACAACAGACTGGTTCCAAATCGGGAAAGGAAGACTATCAAGGCTGTATATTGTCACCCTGCTTATTTAACTTATATGCAGAGTACATCAAGAGAAACGCTGGGCTGGAAGAAGCACAAGCTGGAATCAAGATTGCTGGGAGAAATATCAGTAACCTCAGATATGCAGGTGACACCACCCTTATGGCAGAAAGTGAAGAGGAACTAAAAAGCCTCTTGATGAAAGTGAAAGAGGAGAGTGGAAAAAGTTGGCTTACAGCTTAACATTCAGAAAACTAAGATGATGGCAACTGGTCCCATCACCTCATGGGAAATAGATGGGGAGACAGTGGAAACAGTGTCAGACTTTATTTTTTGGGGCTCCAAAATCACTGCAGATGGTGACTTCAGTCATGAAATTAAAAGACGCTTGCTCCTTGGAAGAAAAGTTATGACCAACCTAGACAGCATACTAAAAAGCAGAGACATTACTTTTCCAACAAAGGTCCGTCTAGTCAAGTCTATGTTTTTTCCAGTAGTCATGTATGGATGTGAGAGTTGGACCATAAGGAAAGCTGGGCACTGAAGGATTGATGCTTGTGAACTGTGGTGTTGGAGAAGACTCTTGAGAGTCCCTTGGAGTGCAAGGAGATCCAACCAGTCCATCCTAAATGAAATCCATCCTGAATATTCATTTGAAGGACTGTTGGTGAAGCTGAAACTCCAATACTTTGGCCACCTGATGTGAAAAACTGACTCATTGGAAAAGACCCTGATGCTGGGAAAGATTGAAGGTGGGAGGAGAAGGGGATGACAGAGGATGAGATGACTGGATGGCATCACTGACTCGATGAACATCACCGACTCGATGAACATCATGAGTTTGAGCAAGCTCTGGGAGTTGGTGATGGACAGGGAAGCCTAGCATGCTGCAGTCCATGGGGTGGCAAAGAGTCAGACACGACTGAGCGACTGAACTGAACTGAACATGTGCTTTATTTTCCTCTTTCCTACATGTCAAAACATTTGAAAAATGAAGCCTTAAATTGTCCTGCCTACAGTGGAAGATCCATATTTAGCAAGCTTTTTGAAAGAAAAAAATCCATATTTCCTTTTAAATGTCTACTATTGAAGTAGGGATAGTCCTCACTGCCTGGAATGCGTTTATTTTAAAATGCTTGGTTGCGCATTGAATTTATCTGGAGTAAACTTTGTTTTCCTGCTGACTGCATCATCAGAATAGAGTGGGACCAGAGCATGTGGAGCAAAAGGAGTTAAAGGTGTTCCGATGTGGACCATCTTCAGAGCTCTGCCCCTTGCAGGATGCCAGTAGGCGTTCCCCCAGAAAGACATCACCACCCTTCTTCACCCAGCTTTCTTTCACGCTTACTTCTGCAAAACTCTTGTTATATATCAAAAGTGGGTTTTTTGATGGCATTCGGGGTACACTGTCTTGATGTTGAAATTAGAAGCTTTAGTTTCTAGGAAATATACTCCTTCCCATTTTATTCATACTAATTTTTTTTTTTTAACAAAATCAAGATGTAAAACTGTATACTACACATGATCTCCTGTTACAAATACTGTATCTAAATTATTGCCTGTTAGGTTTGACAGGTAAAATCTAGAATGCCCAGTTAAATTGGAATTTCAGATAAACAAAAATATTTGAGACATGCTTATATATTAAAATTTACTCTTTGTTTATCTGAAATTCAAATCTCTCTAGGTCTCCTGTATTTTTATTTGCTAATCTGGGAGCCCTCGGCTTACAAAGAACATTCTGTGCTTCTTCCAAAAGCGTCTTTGGTTTCACGTTGTGGGGTTTGTGGTGCTCTTCTGTTTGACCTGACCACCGGGAAGCAGAGAATGCCATGTGGCCCGCGAGGGCCCACAGAGAACACCACCCCAGGCCTTGAGGGTCTGCACTTAGTGGGCCAACCCCAACTCCTAACCCACTTTTATTTTTATTCCCACCATCTTCCTTTCACCACCCTTCCTTTTATTAAAACAACAAGAGCAATATTGAGAAACTCTCTTGTTTGCTGCAGATATTCCTAAGCTGCTCACAGCAGTCATGCCCTTGTTGCTTAGTCGCTGAGTCGTGTCCAGCTTTTTTGTAACCCCATGGACTGTAGCCCGCACACTCCTCTGTCCATGGGATTTCCCAGGCAAAAATACTGAAGTGGGTTGCCTTTTCCTCCTCCGGGGGGATCAAACCCAGCCCAGGCATGGAACCCAGATCTCCTGCATTGGCAGGTGGATTCTTTACCACTGAGCCACCAGGAAGCCCACAGGAGTCATAGTGAAAGTGAAAGTCACTCAGTCATGTCCAGCTCTTTGTGATCCCATGGAGTTGTCCATGGGATTCTCCAGGCCAGAATCCTGGAGTGGGTAGCCTTTCCCTTCTCCAGGGGATCTTCCCAACCCAGGAATCGAACCAGGGTCTCCCACATTGCAGATGGATTCTTTTCCAACTGAGCTATCAGGGAAGCTAGGAATTGTAAGATGGGTTTAAATAACTAAATGCATACTTATTATTGACAGTCATGGGATAAATAAATTTTTAATCCTAATAATTATTATCTTGCTATTAATGCAGCTTTGCTAATGCTTATAGACTATTTCTGTATCAGTACCAAGAATTAAAATTTTACATTGAGTTTTTAAGGAGAAATCCCAAAGTTCAGGCTACATTACACATTTCTAGAAATATTAGGCATAATTCTCACCAAAGACTGAAGTGAAGTGATTTTAAGAGCTTAATGGACGCTACTGCCAGAATCCAACCCTCAGAATATATTATGTATTATGTACAGTGGGTTTCATGGGTTCAAAACATCTTTTAAAAAAGAAGAACAAGTGTGATATTTGAATAGCATGCATTTTACCATAAGAAGGGCCAATTTGTCTTACCGTTCTTAACCTCAAGTTAGCATTTAAAGTGTTCAGTAATTTTTATTTGAAACAAGTTTTGTTCTGTTTTATTTTAAGGTTGAAAAAGTAACAAATTTTTATCCCTGTTTCTGAAATGATCTCCATCACACACACATATAATGACCCCTGGATTTTTAAGTAAATTACTAACATCCTTGTGATGCTGCCTCAAAGTTTCCTTAATTTTTTAGTGGAAATTTAGGAACTGATCGATTGTAGTCTCATTGCTTGTTCTTTACAGCTTTTAAACACAGGCTGCCATACATCAGGAATGAAGAATCACTCTCCTTTCTGGCCCACACTGCTGGGGACAGACAGCAGACATGCCTCTCGCTTGTCTCCCATCTAAATTACATGAGGGTGGGATTTATGCAGGCGATAAATCTAGTCAGAATAAAGCCTTTAAGTGGCAACCAATTTCGTGGTGTGTAAGTGTCATTGATTCGTTAATCTGAGGGTGTTTTTATAAACTGATTTGGATTAGTGAGTTCTGATAGCAGAGCTATCTGAAGGCCTTTGAATAATGCTAAGTGCAGTGAAAATTAACCCATTGGCCCCATGTGTGAATTTAAATCACAGCCTTGGAAACGAGACAGCGATCTCATTACACGTAGTCTGCTAGTGTGATACTTTACAATGGTTTCCCAGGTGGCTCAGGGGTAAAGAATCTCCTGCCAATTCAGGAGACATGGGCTTTCAATCCCTGGGTTGGGAAGATCCCCTGGAGTAAGAAACGGCAAACCACTCCAGTGTTCTTGCCTGGAGAATGCCATAGACAGAGGAGGGCTACAGTCCATGGGGTTGCAAAGAGTCGGACATGAGTGAGCGACTAAACCACCATCACCATACTTTAGTATACCAGCCGTAGAGACCATTTCTTCATGACTCATCACTGTTGCTCTAGGTCCTGGAGACTGAGGCACCATGAAAAGCTACTGAGACTTCAAGCTTTGTGAGGATAAATCCTCTAGAACGTATGAGGCACTTTTCAGAGAGGCCACTGAAGTAATTCTCCAGACACATTTTGTATAAGGCACTGAATTTACATTTAATTTAGGGGCTTATATTTCTCTGTGATAAAATGTAATGCTGAAGATATTTTTTTTCCTCTAAAATTTCTTATTTTGGAATACTGGGACCATGCTATTTCAACAGAAAGGGTATAAGGATATTCTACCCAGAGATGCAAAATGAAAACTTTTTTCAGTGGAAATAGCAAAGTGAGGGGGATGGATTTCAGTCCTTAGATTTTTTTTCTTTTTTTTCTTTTTTTTAAGCAAGAGCTCCTTTAGAAATGGAACTTAAGTTACTAGCACAGAATTATCACTTGCACCTCAATGTGTGTGTGTTAGTCACTTGGTCGTGTCTGACTCTTTGTGACCCCATGGACTGTAGCCCGCCAAGCTTCTCTGGCCATGGAATTCTCTAAGCAAGAATACTGGAGTGGATTGCCATTCCCTTCTCCAGAGGAACTCCCAACCCAGGGATTGAACCCTGGTCTCCTGCATCACAGGCAGATTCTTTACTGTTTGAGCTACAGGGAAGTCCTATTTGCACCTCAAGGATGAGGCCAGTTAAATTTCTCCGTAAAGCATAACATCAAGATAACAAGCAAACATGGGCAAGAACATGGCACCCAGAGCAGAAAACCAAACATCAGTTTCCCCTCCAGGAATATTGTGGCAAAAACCAAAGTTGCAGGTTTGGCATGGAAATATTCATGGGAGAAACAATTGAAGAGCTGCTTCCTAATAAATTTGCCCTTATAGAAGATAAGAGCATGATTTGAAAAACAAGAAGAGTCATCCAGCCAAATGGAGATCTTGGATGTGAGTTGAATCTGCTGCCTGGACTGAGTGACTTGTACTCTGTTGAAATCTGAGTTAATAAGGTAGTTACATGATGCCACTACCTTCATCTGGCTTCAGGATTGCTGGAGAAGGGCCAGACATCTGCCTACCTCCTGCAGCAAACCCTGAAACGTCACCACCCCTGTGTGTCTTGAAATGCCACTGGTACACATATGTCTGTGTCGGGAGACAGGGAATTCTTAGCTGATCTGTGCTACAGTTTCATAGCTCTTTAATTGACAGCCAGCTGGGATGAAGTTTCTATTCCACTTTAGTTATATGGACTTCAAAAGTAACAAGCAAGGGTTTGGATGAATTTTAAAACCTCATTGATACTTTCACAAAATTCCAGAGGCAAATGTAGCAGATTCTATTTTGGCTTCAGCTTAGAATCTTGAGCTTTAATTTCTCTTTTTGGAAAGTGCACATCGATCTGCAGAAGGGGAATGGCTTCTGTTTCCTGAGACCTCATCTGCTGATACTGATTATTCTCTTTTCAAAATTATTCCGATATAGCTGTAATCACTTGCAAAAGAAGACTCCATCGCCCATCACAAAAAAACTCGGATGTACCGCTGAGCCATGAGACTGACATTTTTCACGAATCCAAGAAAGCTGAGGCTCATGTATGGATCTTACTTATCAACGAAACCTTCTTTCACAATGTGTATCTTGTAGCTGTGACTTGTCTGAGCTGTCAGTAAGCATCTGATGATGCCTGTGTGCTTCAGAAAGAGCATTGGAACCACTCACACCTTGAAACTTCCTCCCAAAATGCCAGCCTAAAAGGGAATCCAGACTACAGATAATCCAGACTACTGGAAAGATTCAACCACCAGGTTTTTTCCTCCTGATTTAAATGTTGGGAAGAAAAGCCATTGGATTCTGAAGTGTTCGCCTTTGTTTCTTCTCCAAACAGCAAATAGGGCTTCACCAAGTGGGGAAGCCATTGTTGACATTAGGTGACAGATCCGAAGCGACGCATCCTTTATGGAATAACACCGCGCTGCTAATAAAGCGATCCCAGCAGCCAGGCTTGTGCTCTGTAATTTGTTTCCATGGTGTGACGGTGCAACCCTGACGTGCTGAAAAATGGCTGCAGGGAGACCCACACTGCAATGGTTGTTCCGTGCGTTTTTGACATGACGTTTTTTATCACCATGCTTGGCATGTCTTCTGAGAAGCAATATCCTAAATGAAGCTGGCTGTAGAATCCCTCTCGTGCAGAATAGCATTGTTTCTCCACCATCAGCTTATCTCAAGTCTATTCAAATAGATATTCATTGCACATTTCCTATTGGACGGGATGGTTGTTCTCTTGTAATAAAACCAGAGAATCCTCTACATCATTTTTTTTAAAAAACCTTTGGATGGCACAGTGTAAGGGAGATATGTGAAAAGATTTTCTTGTAATACATAGGCCTGTCATAAGGTTTAGGTGTCTTTATCTGGCATATAACAATTATAATAGATGAACTATTATCATATTAAATGAGCTAATCTTATACAACAGATTTTCATGCTTTTTAGACTATATTTAACCTCAGATTTCTCAGCACCATTATATCCAGAGCGAGTGGGTGACTCCCTTGTGAGTCACCAGCTCGAAGTAGAAAGGTTGGAAGCTGGTGTCTTGTTTGGTTGGGAAGCTGAAAGGACAGCCTAGATTGAGCACACACATTTTTCATAATTATGTTGCCTGCAGGGTTGCCACCTGTCCTAATTTGATCTGATTAAGGTGAAATGCGAAAACTGTCCTCATTTCTCTCTGAATGGAGTGGTGCCAAGCTTCGTCTCGGGAAGGAAGAAGAGATGAATTGGTACGGAAGCGAGCAGAGGAGGGGGGACATGTTAAGGCTGCAGCCAGCTCTCCGTACTCTGGGAAGGGGAGAGATGGCCTGCCTGCTCTTAGGGGCGTAGGTTTATAGGCAGGTCCTGAAGAGGGCTCAGAGCAGCTCTGCAAACAGTAGCGGCAATAATACCTGCACGTGGTGGGAGCTGCGCTTGGAGAATGTGTCCGCTCTGTCATCTCAGCAGGTCACAGATAGACGTGTGTGGATGGCTCCCTGACACAAACGTTATCATTCAGTGTCTGGCTGAAGGATATAGTGCGTGTGATGGCACGGTGAGCAGCCGTGAAAAATGATGACGTATGGCCATGGAAAGATGCCATTCATATCACTGCGTAAAAAGAGCAAGATAGAGAATTTCATGTACACTCTAAGGCCACATATTTTATGTGCTTCTGTGTAAGTGTGTGTGGACAGTAAGAGAAGGATCTAGAAGAATATTCACAAAAATAGCAGTGGTGACTGTCTCTGAGTGGTGAAATTGCTGTGTTTCATTTTCTCTATGATTTTAATATTTTACAGTGAGCATGGAAAAAAACTCAGAAAACTTTTTTTAAGAGGACACAGAATTGTAAACATTAAACATTTCTTAACTTCTCCTAGATTAAAAAAAAAAAGCCTCCTAAGAAATGAAAAATATGTCTTTGTTAAGTCGCTTCAGTCATGTCTGACTCTGCGACCTTATGAACTGTAGTCCAAGAGGCTCCTCCACCCATGGGATTCTCCAGGCAAGAATACTGGAGTGGGTTGCCGCTTCCATCTTCCTGACCCAGGCATCAAACCTGCGTCTCTTAGGTCTCCTGCATTGGCAGGCAAGTTCTTTACTGTTAACACTGCCTGGGAAGCCTAAAAAATGAAAAACATGTATACCTTTTTGCAATATCCCCCCCTTTAGTGCTGAGCCATCATGGTGGTGGTTTGGTCGCTAAGTCGCATCCAACTCTTTGCAACCCCATGGACTGTAGCCTGTCAGGCTCCTCTGTCTATGGGATTTTCAGGCAAGAATTCTGGAGTGGGCTGCCATTTCCTTCCCCAGGGTCTGTTCCAGACCCAGGAATCGAACCCAGGTCTCCTGCATTGCAGGCGGATTCCTGCATTGCAGGTGGATTCTTTACCAACTGAGCTACGAGACAAGCCCTTGAACCATCACAAAGCCCAATGTTCTTCTTAGTTTCTTGTCCCAAGATGGGCTTTGTCCTAAACATGTTCTTTTCAGAATAGCAGATCATGTGTCCTAACAACTGTCTAGCCATATATCTGTATAAATATCTCTCTTATTTGTCCTGAAAAATTTAAAGGTGATAAATAGTGCTGTATATATTCAGGGAACTAGATATAATCTGTGCTCTGTGCACTCAGCGTGATATCATTATCAACAACAACCCAAAAAAAAATGAGAACTGAGAGTCAAACAGAAAAGCTTCAGATTTTCTGGAACACTCTACCGTTTATCATCACAGAATTCACCAGTAAATCATGAATCTATTTTTGGCTTAAGGTTTTATGGATCTTGCAGAATTACTTCTTGCGTTTTGAAGTAAGGCAATATAAGTAGAGAGATGTTAGTTGGAATTGAATAGCTGTCATCTGAGCAGTTTCATAGTCTCCTCCCAGCTTCAGGCCTGTGCTGGGGCCATGTCCACTGAGAAGGGCTCACCCCCACCAGGGCAGCGGGGAGGGTGGCTCTGAGTCCTAAGACACAGCTCTGAACTCAGCTCCTGTGTTCATGACACTTACATCCTCGTGATAAGATTAATAGCGGTATACTAATGCAGACTTCCGCAGTTCTGAGTGTATCTAGTTTACCCAACATTGTACCCAACAGTGCTTCCAGATTAGAGATCGTATATTGTTCTGTAATAATCTCAAGATTTGAACCCAAGACCTGGTTTTCTCCTGTAGGAATATTTCTGCTATTATAAAATAAAATGAATTATCAAAAGAATTAGGTTGTCACTAGATATGTGCCTTTTATAATATCTCCTTTAAGACTTTTTTTCCTGGGTCAGAGTGCTTTTATTAAAAGGACTTTGTACTTGGGCAAAAAACAGTGGATTTGGGGCAACATATAATGGTCATCTGAAGTCAATTTGCCTATTCCAGTCGATTTTAGTTCATTGATTCCTAAAATGTCAATGTTCACTCTTACCATCTCCTGTTTGACCACTTCCAATTTACCTTGATTCATGCACCTAACATTCCAGGTTCCTATGCAATATTGTTCTTTACAGCATTGGACTTTACTTCCATCACCAGTCATATCCACAACTGGGCATTGTTTTAGCTTTGCTCGATCTCTTCATTCTTTCTGAAGAATGTTATTTCTCCACTCTTCTCCAGTAGTGTATTGGGCACCTACTGACCTGGGGAGTTCATGTTTCAGTGTCCTATCTTTTTGCCTTTTCATACTGCTCATGGGGTTCTCAAGGCAAGAATACTGAAGTAGTCTGCCATTCCCTTCTCCAGTGGACCATGTTTTGTCAGAACTTTCCACTATGATCCGTCCGTCTTGAGTGACCTTACATGGCATGGTTCATAGTTTCATTGAGTTAGACAAGGTTGTGGTCTATGAAAGAGGAGAGTGGGGGAAAAAAAAAAAACTGGCTTAAAACTCAACATTCAAAAAACTAAGATCATGGCATCCAGTCCCATCACTTCATGGCAAATAGATGGGGAAACAATGGAAATAGTGACAGACTTTATTTTGGGGGGCTCCAAAATCACTGCAGATGGTGATTGCAGCCATGAAATTAAAAGACACTTGCTCCTTGGAAGAAAAGCTATGACCAACCTAGACAGCATATTAAAAAACAGACATTACTTTGCTGATAAAGGTCCATCTAGTCAAGGCTATGGTTTTTCCAGTGGTCATGTATGGATGTGAGAGTTGGACTATAAAGAAAGCAGAGCACCAAAGAATTGATGCTTTTGAACTGTGGTGTTGGAGAAGACTCCTGAGAGTCCCTGCAAGGAGATCCAACCAGTCCATCCTAAGGGAGATCAGTCCTGGGTGTTCATTGGAAGGACTGATGCTGAAGCTGAAACTCCAGTACTTTGGCCACCTGATGTGAAGAGCTGACTCGTTTGGAAAAGACCCTGATGCTGGGAAGGATTGAGGGCAGGAGGGAAAAGGGACGACAGAGGATGAGATGGTTGGATGGCATCACTGACTCGATAGACATGGGTTTGGGTGGACTCTGGGAGTTGGTGATGGACAGGAAGGCCTGGCGTGCTGTGGTTCATGGGGTCGCAAAGAGCTGGACATGACTGAGCAACTAAACTGAACTGATGATTCACATATACTGCATTTTTTCCTTTTAAAAATTAAAGGTTTATGGTAACACTGAATTGGAAAAGATGAGCGATGCCTTATTTCCAACAATATTTGCTCACTTTATCTTTTTCACGTTTTAGTAATTCTCACATTATGATACACTTTTTCAATATTATTATATTTGTTATGGTGGAAAAGACCCTGAAACTGGGAAAGATCGAAGGCAAGAGGGGAAGCGAGCAGCAGAGGATGAGATGATTGGACGGCATCACTGGCTGAATGGACATGAACTTTAGCAAACTCCAGGAGATGGTGAAGGACAGGGTCCACGGGACAGAGTCAGACGGGACTTAGCGATGGAACAGCATCAGTGCTGATCTCTGATCAGTGATCTTTGATGTGACTATTGCATTGTAACATTTGTCATTTTCTCACCATCTTCCATTCTGACACATCATCTCTGTTTCACGTGTCACCTCTGGTCCAGACTCTGTGGACCTCTTCTCTCTTAGCAGTTCCAAAAGGAACACTTCTGTACTTTATCAGACAGGATCGTCAACTGGCATTTGTTAAGTCACCAAATAATAAAAATGCAAACACAGCAAATACAAGGAACACCAATAATTTAGACCACAACTTAAACCAAAGTGACAGCATGAAAATAATAAAATCACCTCTTGGATGAAGCTAGAACTGACAAGTTTCCTTGCTAAAATAACTTGACTCAAATCCATGAAAGTTCTGAAAGTAAAAGTTGGTGTATATACAAACTTCTAAAAGGACAGTTGCAGACAGATGAAGGTTTTTACTAGGATAATCATCAGTTTTGAAACACTGAATATATCAGAATCTATTAATTTTCATTCTCTAATTGAGAAATGCTTAAAGCAAAGAGTCTATAAAACATTTCTTATGGAGATGCAGAGGCAGAATGGCTGGATTTATTGCCTGAAGGGACCTGTCCCCAGGCACTGGTGCTGTGACCTGGGCAAGGCATAGGAGGTGAAGGGACCCCAGTCTCTACAGATGTTGGCGTGGTAACCAGAAACTTGGTAAATCTGTTGGATAAAGCTCACCATCTCTGTGTTGTAAAGGTGCCTAGCTGATGCTTGTGAATGCAGTCTTCAGAATATGAACGTCAAATGTGAACTCATTGGTATAACTCTGCTGACAACGGAAGATTACTCATATTTAGTTATTTTAGCTAATTAAAGAATGATTACTAATTTTCACGTGGGATGATATAAAGGTCTGGGGAAACTGTAGTATAAATAATGATATAGCTGAAGCTGTATGGGTGGGTTTTTCTTTTTCTTTTTCTTTTTTTTTTGCCCATCATTGAAGCTGTTATTTGTCCTTTAAATTGGATTATTGGTTTTATCTATTTTATTTAATTTTATATTATCTCATCTCTCAACTGTATCTTACATCAGTATACAAATTTTAAATATCTGAACTATGGGAAAGCAGTGATGAATCTAAGTAGTAGTACTCAGTGTACTTAAAAGCTTATTGTTTTATTTAGAATTTGAAATATGCCTGTCAGTAATGATGCAATTATGCCCACACTAAGATGAATAAAAGAAACAAAATGCATAGTACTAAAGTAGCAAGGGAAATTACTGAAATAAATTAAAATAGAAAAATTCTGAAACAAAATACCATAAAGACTTTGTAAAAATAAAGTTTCTTATGTTCCTCTGCCATCCCCCTTTATTCTCTAAATGATCTCTTCATCTCATTTTTAAGCCCTTTTTAGAACTGTACCAATTCTTAAAATCCAGTTATATTTATTTCTTTAATGTTGTCTTGGATATTATTTTCTCAAACTTAGTAGGGCCTGAATTATGTCCCAAGGAAGTTCATTTGAAAGAACCATCCTTTTTTTTTTTAATTAAAAATATAGTATTGCTATTAAAGATTGGCCATTGTCTGAGCCTTTAGAGAGCTGCAGCCTTTTTGCTGGTGGAGCGTTTCACCTCCGTGTTGATGGCTGCTCACTGATTAGGGCGGTGATGGGGTGGTAGCAATTTGAAAGAACCATTCTAGGCGAAGTATAGGGTACAAAAACAAATACCAAAGTTTCTAGTTCTTAAACAAGGAATGTTCCATAAACTTGTACATATATATATATATACATATATATAGTTTGGAACTCACAATGCTTATACCCTGAATAAATCTCATTACTATAACCATGGTAGTCAGTCGCCCACATGACCCACTGAAGCCTATTGGATCATGCTTCATCTGGCTGGGTGTCCTTTCTGATTGGATCCACTCAGGGATTCTAATCCCATGAGTTTTCTTTCCCCCATAAAGTTAATTAGACATTGATGTGCTTGCTTGGGCAAACCAACCACCACAGTCAGGCAACAGGACACTTTTTCTCCGTAACTTCCGCCTTTGCCAGGCTTCCCTGGTGGTTCAGATGGTAAAGAATCCACCTGTGATGTAGGAGAGGCAGGAGACTCAGGTTGGGTCCATCCCTGGGTGGGGAAGATCCCCTGGAGAAGGAAATGACGACCCACTCCAGTGTTCTTGCCTGAAGAATCCCATGGACAGAGGAGCCTGGTGGGCTACAGACCATGGGGTCGCAGAGAGTCAAGCAGGACTGAGCGACTAACACTTCACCTTTCTTTCCCCTCTGCCTTCTCTCGTTTCAAGTACAAATGAATTTTGAGACCAGCAGGAGAAAGACAGCAGTGGATTAAAATTCCCTCTAGGAATTTTAAGTCAAAACCTCAGAAATATAGGTCAATACCAAAAGAAGAGTTTTGTGAACTACAGAGATCTAGGCAGAGTACCTATAACATACACCCTGAGAACGACTTTCTAACGTCTAAAACTGTTTTGACATCATGACATAAAAGTGAGAAAATTTTGTGATTTTAATGTTTCTACATGTTTTGTGATTTTAAATGTTTGTGATTTTAATTTTGTGTTTTAATGTTTCTACTCTATTTCCTATCTTGACTTCTATATAGCCTGTGTCAGTTCTCACAAATGACCGTCAGAAAGTCTATTAAACACGCAGAACAGCATTTATTAGATCTGCTGCAGTGAGAAACCCCACCATGTTGCCTGTTGCAGGCTTTTACAGAAAGGAGAGGTCGGGATTTGTAAGGTTTGGGAATCTGGGCTCACGTGGTTAAGCAGATCTTTCTGGTATGGAGCTGACTGGAACTGGGCACCATTAACGATGTAATAGTTGGAGGCTGGGAGACGCAGTGGACAGGATTTCAAAAGGATCCTTGATACAAAAACTGTGGTCTGATACGTAAGCTGTTGCCAGGTGAGCAGTCTGTGGGTCTGTTAAAGGAGATGGCTACTCAGATGAGCAAACTGGTTTAATTATTTGCAGAAATGTGTTGAAGCAAACAGTGAAATTATTTATTATATTACAGGCTTAGCTTCAAAAAGCAGGTTTTTGGGTTTTTTTTTTTTTTTTTTTTTGGTTTCTTTTTTTTGAGAGGGGGGCAAACAATTAGGTCTCAGTGGTCTTATTTTGGGTTGGTCCTCAACCCGAATAGTTACGTCCTGTAGACTCAGGCACTTTCAGTGCTAGTCAGCACCCAAACAGCTGCTTGGGGTCCCTAAATATGCTCGGTGCTTCCAGCTCCAGGCCTTTGATCCCATCTCTCATCTTTTTTATCTTTTCTTAACACCTCTTTGTTGGTTGTTCTCAGCATACCTGACTGTTTCTCCATTTGTGCAGTTTGTTGATGTGCATATTATTTTGTCTGCAAGTTCCATGGAGGCAAAGCCCCAGCCTGACTTACCTTTGCTGTCTCTGTTAGAATCTGGCCTCATATATAGTAGACACGTGCAGAAGAGTTGCTCAATAAAGAATCAATGAATGTTGGACTGGAATCCATCTCCTGCCAATCATAATATTTATTGCTACTGTTGTTCAGTCGTGTCTGACTCTTTGCGACCCCGTGAACTGCAACACGCCAGGCTCCCCTGTCCTTCACTATCTTCCGGAGTTTGCTCAAACTCACATCCTTTGCATCAGTGATGCCATCCAACCCTCTCGTCCCCTGTCGCCCCTTCTCCTCTTGCCCTCAATCTTTCCCAGCATCAGGGTCTTTTCTAATGACTTGGCTCTTTGCATCAGGTGGGCAGAGTATTGGAGCTTCAGCATCAGTCCTTCCAGTGAATATTCAGGGTTGATTTCCCCTAGAATTGACTGGGTTGATCTCCTTGCTGTCCAAGGGACTCTCAAGAGTCTTCTGCAGGGACCGGAATGGGGAATACATGTAAATCCATGGCTAATTCATTTCAATGTATGACAAAAACCACTGCAATGTTAAAAGAAATTAGCCTCCAACTAATAAAAATAAATGGAAAAAAAAAAGAGAGTCTTCTGCAGCATCACAGTTTGAAAGCATCAATTCCTCAGCGCTCAGCCTTCTTTACTATTACTGTTAGTGAAATGAAAAAATATGAAATTTCTAATTGTGTCTCACTATCAGTGGGACTTATTCTTCAGCAGTCCCTCAAGGGAAAATAAGGCATTTTGCAGCCACTGAGAACTAACTCAAAAAGACATTTGGATTAATATGGCAGCTACTATGGACCAGAAAATATCATGTGTGCATTTGTATTATGAACTCACAAACATCTGAACTTAACCCACCTATTCTGAGCTTTAAGAAGAGGAATTTGTGTGCTTTGGGGCAGTAACTGCCTCATTTATGAGTGAAAAAATGAATAAATAATACTTGTGACTTCTTTCAGTTTATTCTTAAAAGCTTCACAATCTACAAATGTTAGTGCTATCCTCCTCAGATAAGCTGTACTCACTGATAAAGTGATTATATTAGAAGGTATTTCTTCTTCAAACCACATACATGCTCATATATGTTCATGATAAATATAAACTCAGGTCTGTAAATTCTTGAATTTTTATTTGCATAAACAGTGGGGGCTTCCCAGTTTGGCTCAGTAGGTAAAAAATCCACCTGCAATGTAGGAGATGCAGGAGATGTGGGTTCAATCCCCAGGTCCTATCCCTTGGAGGAGGGCATGGCACCCCACTCCAGTGTTCTTGCCTGGAGAATCCCATGGACAGAGGAGCCTGGCGGGCTATAGCCCATGGGGTCACGAAGAGTCGGACATGGCTGAAGCGACTGAGCATGCACGCACACACGCCTAAACAATCCTTTATCGATATCAATAAAAACCTGTCAGCAGAAAGGGAACTAGTAATATAAACTCGGTTTTGTTTACTAAAGTCGTAATGCTTATTAAAGGTAGTTCTCCGGTGCTTCGCCGCTTCACCTTTGGTCACATTGAATCATCATTGATTTTCGAGGCTCTTTCATTAGCCATTTCCTTTTTCAAAATTGTACTTAAGGGAAAATAGAAGGTAACTGTCACTGTTGAGCCTATATTTGGGATTCTAAGCTATAGCCAAGAGAGAAATTAATCCTCAAAGCATTTCACAACAAACAGCAGCAATCTGCAAATTGCAGATTATTTGTGTCATGTGGCACATCAGAGAGCTGAAGTCCATTTCAAATTTTATCCCAAGCCCGGGTGCTCACGGTTTTCCATTGAACCCAAAGGATATCACAATTGCCCCTGTGATGATTTGCAAGGAAATTAAAAAGAAAAATAGTGATTGAAGACTCATGTGGTTTTTAATGCTTTTCAAGGGAATGTATTTTCCAAATGAGTTTTCCCTACTTCGCAGCATGGTTATTGAGGAAAGTCAGCAAAAGCTTTCTTAAAAAGGTGTAGTTCAGTTAATTCCCCAGAGGTTTTCGTTTTTTGTTTTTAACTAGTTATCAGTGACTTTGTGGAAATGATCCACAACTTTGTAATGCATTTTCCTGAGGAGATTCACAGTTAAATTGTCAAATAATCTTTATGTTAAGGGAACAGAAAGAAAGTAAATGTTGATTACAGATACTAATTGAAATAAAAATCCCAGTTTCAAAATTATCCTTTAAAAGGTTGAGATTCAATTCTGCCTTCATATGCTTTTTTTATATAAATTTTCTAATTAATTCAAATACCAAAAAGACAACTTATTTACAATAAGATCAGACTTTTAGAAAGCAGGTGCACATGATGATTGAGGATTTTCCTGGCTGAAAAATGATCGAAAAACACAAACCTGAGAGCTGATCATTGGGATAAGCCCAGAAGGAGATGAAATTCTAATTTCAATGACCAAAGACATCAAAACAGCATTTTTAGAGCTGGGTCAAGAACAAGAAAAATGATAGGTAAATGACAGAGGGAAAAGGTAGCCCAATGTTGAGAAGTTGGAAAAACTACCCCATTTTTGTTTTTTCCTGTTTTCTTGAGCAAAGAGAATGTTTCCCGTGTTGGAAAGGACAGGAAAAATAATTGAGGGAGAAACATGTGCTTCAGGAAACTGAGAACAGAGCAAGGAACCGACAAAATTTTAAGTGTCTTTAGATCTCCAAATACTTCTGTGTGTAATGTCAGAATCACTGCAAGGAATCCTCAAAATACTGTAAAGAAAGAACAGAGTTCAAAGTCCTAGAGATGGACTAGGACTGAATCTCAAAAGACTGAATCTCAAAAATTTGCAAACAATGAATTTGATAGCAGTTTCAGTCATCAGCAACACAAAGAAGAGAAACACACAAATGTGAGCACTTATGACGTGTATATATATACATGTATGTATGTATATATAAAATCATTAAGAGTCAACTCAGAGTCAGCAGAGCTGAAATGTGGAATAGTCATTTGAACTCATTGTGAAACTTCTTGACTTTGAAGTGAGAGCTGGGCCCTGGGGTGCGGAGGTTGAGCAGGCAGCTGGAGACAAATGGGGGGCACACCCAGGGACTCTGCCACACGTCTTTGGAGGCGAGAATTAGAGCAATGGGCTGGAGATGACAGAAGGACAAAGAAATGGGGATGGAAAAGAGTGGGGAAAAGAATGGTAAAGTGAATCTCACAGCTTAAGGAAAAATTGTTTTAAAAATGGTGGGTTGACCTAACGTCGCAAACTACAGAGAGATGGAAGGGAATAGGAGCTGGGCAAGGGCCACTGGCGGTGGTGAGTCCTGAACTGAGCAAAGGGGTCCTGCCTAGGGGCCCATCTGCGGCCCCAACCGTTTCCTCATAGGAGTCCACAGACCCTGAGCACTGTCTGGCTTCCTTGGCTTCAGAATCCCCTGTAAACAGTCCTGAGACCTTAACTGGCTCCGTCTTCCTGAAAGGAGTGGCCAAGGGATAAGTCTTTGTGGGGCCTGGGTTATAGAACTTGAACCTGGGTTCCGCCATGTAGGCTTGTGAGGGGGTCTTCATAATAGAGGAACCTGGGAGTCGGAGGAGGGGGAAGGGGCATGGTTGGGGCTTGGCTGTGCTGGTCCAGCCAGGCTCAGGAGCAGACCTCCAAGGTGTCTGAGGGTTCTAAGTCATCACCTCCCAGATCCTCACATAGGGGTATCACGCAAAGTAAAAAAATTGAAACATATTTTAAGTTTTTTTTAGTTTGATTTATCACTTTCAAATAGTCAGGCAAATAATGGGCCAAAAATTAGGGGTCTGTTCTAGGGGTAGATTTAGTTCTTGGGTTCCCAAACCAAAGTGGGCATTATAGAAGGCACTATCGGTAGGGTGGAAGGAAACCCACCAGTAAGATGTCAGAAGTAAAATGAAGAAATGAATGTTGGAAGTATGAGAACTCTCATCTAAAAAGCCTGACCTTGCAAGCAAAGAGAATATGCTTCTCGAAGCCTTTTTTTTTTTTTTTTTTTTACAGTAGGTCCTTGTTTGTTATCTATTTTAAATATAGCAGTGTGTCCATGTCCATCCCAAACTCCCTAACTGGCCCTTCCCCCTACCCTCCCTCACCCCAGTAACCATAAGTTCCTTCTCTGTGAGTCTGTTTCTGTTTTGTAAGTAAGTTCATTTCTATCCAACTCTGAGCTTTACTTCTGAGCATGCAAGTTCAATCCCTAGCTGGGAAACTAAGATCCCACTAGTGGCCAAAGTGGTGGGGCCAAAAAAAATCAAAGGCTTTTTGGAAGAAAGTACCAAATGTCCCAGTTCGGTCTGTCCAACCTCAGGTTCCCCAGCATCTGGTCAATTGTCTGACAGTACGTACATGAATGAGTGTGGTAGTAACAAATGAACTGGAGACTTCCTGCATAGCACATTTGAACAGGAATGTTGCTGACTACAAGGTCAAGTCTAAAAATAGAGGGAAGGGAAATGAACACCTGGATGCTTCCTATAAATCTTTACACATATTACAGATTGCTGCTGTTGCTGCTATTTGCTGTTTAGTTGCTAAGTCATGACCAACTGTTGCAACCCCATGGACTGTAGCCCATCAGGCTCCTCTATCCATGGGACTTTCCAGCCAAGAATGTTGGAGTTGGTTGCCATTTTCTTCTCCAGGGAATCTTCCTGACCTAGGGATCAAACTCACGTCTCCTGCTTAGCAGGTGGATTCTTTACCATCTGCGCCACCAGGAAAGCCCATAAAGATTACTTCAGGCATTTGCCCCAGGAAAGAAAGGGGCTCATTATGATCTCTATCACAAATCTAGAGCTATTATCTAGAAAGATTCTTCTAGCAACAGGAATGTTTCATTATTAGAATGGAATTCTTTCACTGATTCTCTGATCCTCTTATCCCTGTGACTGGAAATCTTGAGTCAGAGTCTATAACGTAGATGTCAGAAGTGCTATAGAAGGGAATTCTGCACCAAGAGGGAGGTTGGTCTAGAGAGAGTAATCACTAATAGCTCTTTTAAAACTAAGATATTTTTGTTCTTTAATATATGACTATGTTTTACATAAATCTGTTTTTAATCATTGAAGAAATTGAATGCCAGCAAGTCCATAAAATCTAAGAATTAGATCTGACTGTTGTTGGTATATACAAAATAATCAGATTGTATTTGCCAATTGCATGACTGTCTTAAGGGAAATATTCTGACGTTCCCACAATGGTCTGAGTTATTGCCTATCAGAGTGGCCCCAATCTGAACCAACTCAGCACACCTGGCCTCTGTCTCCCATGAAAAGCAAAGCTCAACTCTTGCTGAAAATCACTTTTATTTTGACAAGACCAGTAGGAAATGAAACTTAAAAAAAAAAGAAACTCTGTCTTGTTTGAATAGTGGTATACATATTTTGTGTTTAAAAATTCAATCTTGTGCCTGGAGCAAGTAGGCTTTCACTCAAAGGCCCTTAAATTATGCTCTACAGGCTCGTATAGTCACTTATTTCCCAATGCTCTTGTTCATGAAACCCAAAGGCAATGACTTTCCCCCTTAATTCATTTATTCACTCAGCAAGTATGATTTACTGAGTCTGTCCTTGTGCTGGACACTGTGCTCATTCTGAGGTCCTAGATAAAGCAGTGAGCAAGCCCCTGTCCTCGTGGAACTTGTATTCAGGGTGGGAAAAGCAGAGATATTAACAAATAATTACAATTATACTGAATGGAACTTGTGCCAGGTGCTGTTACTATGGGCCCCTCAAACAGCTTTTTAAATCAATTCAATTATTTGTCATCCATACGAGCTTTATATGTGTACCAGCACACTTAAGTCGAATGTGCTACCTTTTTTCAGGAGTATGATGATATACAGTAAAACTGTACCAACTGGCTCTGCCCCCAAAGAGAACCCATGTTTGTTACCAAGTTCAAGCTGTACTGCTCACCACTCAACAGGGCAATAAATCAAGGAACAATGTTGTGGGGCAAGGAATAACAGCTTTATTGAGAAAGTCAGCAGATTGAGAAGATGGTGGGCTCGTGTCCCAAAGAACCATCTTACTCGAGTTAGAATTCAGGCTTCTTTAATCCTAAAAGGATTGGGAGTGTGACTGGTTGTTGCAAACTTTTTGGTGCCATAATTCTTTGCTCTGGCAGTAGTCCACATTGGTCACACTGGTCACAGCACTCTTATATACCAACAGCAAGACAAATGTTCTGTAACTTTTTATCTCTATACGAAATGGAAAAGTATTATACCTCTGAAGGTCAGAGCCTTGAAAATGGGCTATCTTGTGTATTTCAGGCTGTAGGCAACATTCATTCACAAAAGTTGTAGCCAGCACAGGCAACAGAGCACAAAGAAATAGATTCAGTGTGGAGGCAGGTTTGCTCTTTTCTGTTTCATATCCATAGTATCTTCTTGTTTCGTTGTTGTTGGTTTTTTTCCCTTAAGTCACTACAGACTTCCCTGATAGCTCAGTTGGTAAAGAATCTGCCTGCAATATAGGAGACCCTGGTTTGACTCCCGGGTCAGGAAGATCCCCTGGAGAAGGGATAGGCTACTCACTCCAGAATTCTTAGGCTTCCCTTGTGGTTCAGCTGGCTAAGAATCCACCTGCAATGCAGGAGACTTCGGTTCAATTCCTGGGTTGGAAAGATCCCCTGGAGGAGGGAAAACCTACCCGCTGCAGTATTCTGGCCTGGAGAATTCCCTGGATTGTATAAGTCCTTGAGGTCACAAAGAGTTGGACACGACTGAGTGACTTTCACTTTCACTTTCATGAGGAACACATTTAACCTCTGAAATTGTTTTACTTTTGTGCTTTGTTGTTTAGATTTTTGATGTCTCTAAAGTAGTATATTTTCTCCCCCCAAACACAGGAAGTGCACTCAAGTTAATCAGACTGATCTTATTCATTTGAGGGTTAAAATAATGTAATATATAAGATCCTGAATGTGTGGCATTTCTATATACAAGTCTAACATCTGTTTTTGTTAAACCACCCTCACAAGGCAGAAAGTAGTTTTCAGTGCATAGTCTGGGAATTGGAATTGTCTGTTACTCAGCTCTGTCATTTACTTCACTTACAACCTGGGTTATGAAACACATGTAACCTTGAATACTACAAAAAAGCTACAAGTAGAAAACAGAGGCCCCCCTCTTCCCCACAGTAAAAAACAGATTCAGCTCTGGTTAAACAGAATTAGGAGTCATCAGTTCTCTTCTTTGACATCTTTGTGGAATATTTGTTTTTAAGTCACAGCTTGTTTGCCATAATCATCCATCTGTTGATTGTATACTCAAGTGATGCCCTTACTATGTGTTATGGCTGACTCGGGAAGCTAAACAGAAGGTAGATTAAGTAGTTGCTAACTGTCCCTTTTGTCGGAAATTTGAGTTAGTTTCGTTTTGCACATTTGGATAAGTGGAGGTGCTTGGGGATCTGTGGTTTAAGTTATATGCATTATTGACTCTATTAATTGACCTTGTAAGTATAGATATGTAAAGCGTGCACTTTCAAATGACTAGTGAGGAGTTTTTTTAATTTCCAGTTAGTTCAAAGGTAAAAACTTGTCATAAAGCTTTATGATATCAAATGAAAATATCAGTTCAGTTCAGTGGCTCAGTGATGTCCAACTCTTTGCTACCCCATGGACTGCAGCATGCCAGGCCTCCTGTTCATCACCAACTTCTGGAGGTTGCTCAAACTCATGTCCATCAAGTCGGTGATGCCATCCAACCATCTCATCCTCTGTCGTCCCCTTCTCCTGCCTTCAATCTTTCCCAGCATCAGGGTCTTTTCCAATGAATCAGTTCTTTGCATCAGGTGGCCGAAGTATTGGAGCTTTAGCTTCAGCATCAGTCCTTCCAATGAATACTGAGGATTGATCTCCTTTAGGATGGACTGATTTGGTCTCCTTGCAGCCCAGGGGACTCTCAAGAATCTTCTCCAACACCACAGTTTAAAAGCATCAATTCTTTGGCACTCACCTTTCTTTACGGTCCAACTCTCACATCCATACATGACTACTGGAAAAATCATAGCTTTGACTCGATGGACTTTTGTCGTCAAAGTAGTGTCTCTGCTTTTTAATATGCTGTCTAGGTTGGTCATAGCTTTTCTTCCAAGGATCAAGTGTCTCTTAATTTCATGGCTGCAGTCACCATCTGCAGTGATTTGGAGTCTAAGAAAATAGTCTGTCACTGTTTCATTGTTTCCACATCTATTTGCCATGAAGTGAATGAAGATATCAAGTTGCTTATTAATCATTTTAGATGATTGCTGTGAAAAAATGAGAATAATGACTTAATAAAAAGGCCACACACTTAAAGTCTTAAATGTATACTTGCCATAGTTTTCTAAGCATATATGAGCTGATCATATGTACCTATACATATATGTAGATGATCAAGGATGTATGAGTATCTTTGCTTATCTATTGTCTTTTGGTACACTGTCATAATAAATCTTAATTAGCAATTGGATATTGGACTCCTTTAGCAAAATTTGCCTCTAAATATTGAATATTTGATTAAAAAGATATCTCTGGGACAGCAGCATACATTTCAAGTACAGTCTCACAAGTCCCTCGTATTCCAGAGACTCTCAAAATAGCAACTGCCATTCATTAACCTCCTACTGTGTACAATGAACTGTACTAGATAATACATAGTTTACATACATACAAAACATACATACAAACTGTATGTAGATAATACATACAGTTACAAACAATACATACAGTTACAGACACATCATTCACAACAACCCCGTAAGTTATGTATTCTTACTCTCCTTTCTTCAAGTAGAAAATGAAAGCTTTAGAGCTAACACAGCATCTTGGACCCAAGATAATAGAGCTGGTCAGTGGTAGAGAAGAAAGGTCCCTTCTTCTCCTCCGCTTCTTGCTTCACCGCTGTTTCTCACTTCCTGCTGGGCCGGGTGCCTGGGCTGGGGGAGGGTGAGCCCCGCTGGAACGGGGAGCACCTCCGCAGTCACATGGATGTAAAGCGAGGGTGGAACCCGCCCAGTGAGGGAGAGAGGAGAGAGAGGATAACCAGGAAAATGAGCACATCTTCGCTGGATGATGGTTACCTCTCTCCAGGCATGTGGGGAAGGACTCTGTGTCATTTTGTATGTGTCTGTTCTTCACATATTCTTGGTTTTATATGCACTCTTCATTCACAGTATTCTTCCCTTTTGGCTGGTAAAGAATCCGCCTGCAATGTGGGAGACCTGGGTTCGATCTCTGGGTTGGGAAGATCCCCTGGAGAAGGGAAAGGCTGCCCATTCCAGTATTCTGGCCTGGAAAATTTCATGGACTGTATAGTCCATGGGGTTGCAAAGAGTCAGACAGGACTGAGCAACTTTCACTTTCACTTTAATATTCTATGAGTTTCCTGCACCAGCGGTTTGGTATCTTAGAAAGTTCTCAGTCTGTATTACTTTGAATATTTCTTCTACTCTGTTCTCTCTTTCTTCTTTTTCTAGTACTCAAATTATGTATATGTTATTTTTGTCTTAACAGTTTTTGAATATTCTCTTCTTTTTTCATTCTTTCTGATTTTAGCTTGAGTTTCAATCTTCTTCAAGTTTACTTTTTCTTTCTTGTCATGTCAAGTTTGTTGACAACCCATCAAAGAAATTCTTCATTTCTGTTACACCTTTTCATTTCGTGCATGTCCTTTTGACACCTTCTTAAGAGATTTTTTTTACTTCCCTGGTGGCTTAGACGGTAAAGTGTCTGCCTACAATGCAAGAGACCCAGGTTCAATCCCTGGGTAGGGAAGATCTCCTGGAGAAGGAAATGGCAACCCACTCCAGTATTCTTGCCTGGAAAATCCCATGGACAGAGGAACCTGGTAGGCTACAGTCCAGTCCATGCGGTCGCAAAGAGTCCGACACAACTGAGCAACTTCACTTTCTTTCTTTTAAGAGATTTTCCCTTTCTGCCTGCATTATTCATCTATGTGTTGTCTACTTCTTCCATTAGAGTCCTTAACATCTTAATCATAGTTGTTTTCAACTCCTTGTTAGATAATTCCAACATCTGTATCATACCTGAGTCAGATTCTGACACTTGCTTTATCTCTTCAGAGTGTGTTTTTCTTGCCTTTTGACATGACTAGTAATTATTTGCTGAAAGTTGGACATGTTCTACATGTAATAGGAGCTGATGTAGGCCTTTAATGTGAAGATATGTGTCGATCTGACAAGGACTTGGGCTTGTGTTTAAGTGTTTAATGTTTGCTGTAGCTGAAGATGCCAGACATTCCAGATTCCTCTAGTTTTCTTGATTTTTGTCTCCATTCCTGACTATGAGCTAACCACTGCTTCTCAGAGAGAATCCGTGTCTTAAAACTCTTTGAGCTACCGCCCAGCATTATGTTATTAAAGGCTAACTGGTATGGTGGTAAGGTTAATGTGGTGTGGCGGTGACAGTGATCTTCTGATCAAATCTCAGTCTTCCTGTGGACCTGCTTCTTGGGTCTGTAGTCTCACAAGTGCTCTCCAGTGTTACAGGGATTTTTTTTTTTTCTTTTTCCCCTTGCCTCCTACTGCCTCCCCCATAGGTAGCATTCTCAGCCTATATCCTTGAAGCCCTGATTCCTGTCGACTGTTCTTTCCCTCTTCAGTGAGACAGACAGAGTTGGAGGAATGCCCCCTCTCTCATAGCTGCAGGGTAAGGTGCTCGCAAAGTCCTTCCCTTGGAGGGCAGATTTTTGCTATGGAGAAAGCTCTGGACATTTTTCACAATGCTTACTCTTCCCCTCCCTCTGCCAGAGCCACAAGGGGATCCTCACCTTGAGGACCTGGTGGGGTTCTTACAGATAAATATCAGGAACATCTGTAAGATTTCATGCCTCTGGAGTTTCTGATTCTCACACTAGTCTACATCCCATTTATATAATAGCAGATTCATCAAAAGTGCTTCCCAGGTGGTGCTAGTGGTAAAGAATGTGCCTGCCAGTGTAGGTAGATGAAAGAGAGGCAGGTTTGATCCCTGAGTGGGGAAGATCCCATGGAGGAGTACACAGCAACCCACTCCAGTATTCTTGCCTGGAGAATCCCACGGACAGAGGAGACTGGTGGGCTACAGGCTGTAGGGTCGCACAGAGTCGAACACAACTGAAGCGATTTAGCACACACAGCATGCATCAAAATTGCTGTCTCAATATTCCTACTGGTTTATTGTTCCAACAGCTTCTACTCCAGTTAAGCAGATTGGGTTGTGACTTCCGGACTTGCCTATCTATCCAGATATCAGGGAGGTTCTTTGCCCTGTGACATCCATTCTCTGATGGAGCCAAGAAAATGCGTTGACTTTCAGTTTGCCCAGATTTTTCTTCTTGTAAGAACGGGAGTCATAACTTTCAAGACCTTTACATGTTTGAGCTGAAAGAAAAGAAGTCTTGACCTTTATATCTTAAAACAATAAATTGTGTAGCAATTAGTTCAATTAGTTACTTTCCTTTTAAATAGAAAAAAATTTTTTAAAGAATTAGCAGCAACAAGCAGTAGATATGGATATGCCATTAATATCATCAGCAATAAATTCACATTCTAATTCCTTAGGTCATTTCATCCTGCTTTCACATACATTCAAAACTGTTACTTAAAGTAGAAGCTGTGATTATTCCTGATAATTTGCATTTAGAGTAACCAAGTGATCCAAGAGCATATAGCTATTTAGTTGTTGCAGAACCAGAGCTTCAGACTAGGCCATGGTGACAAGAATTTATTTTAAAAGGCATGAAGGCCCCATTTTGATACTTCCCTTCTGTATCCCATACCTCCAACTGCTATATTTTCAAATGGTGACAATGGCTATAGGCTATTCTTTTGAGAAAATTGGATGGAAGGAGAAGGAAAGAAAAAGGGTGCTAACTGTATGCTCAAGGCTGGATTTTTGCTGAATTTTTAAAGGGGGAAGATTTGAATAACACATATGGTTTGAAGGGAACAAGCTTCAGAGCAGTAGAGTTTGAGGTGACTGAGTGAATGATGAGTTAAACCACAAGGAGCTGAAGGGGACAGGTTAGGATGGATGACAAATGACTCTTGTTTTGAGGAGGAGGAACCATATCCTGGAGGAGTAGAAAGCGAGGAAGCAGAGGAGTTGTAACTTGGAGAGGATGGCTACTCACTCCAGGATTCTTGCCTGGAAAATCCCGCGGATAGAGGAGCCTGGCAGGCTACAGTCCATAGGATCACAAAGAGTCTGACATAACTTAGCAACTAAACAACTTGAAGTTCAGGGATGGTGGCGCTAGTGGTAAAGAACCTGCCTGCCAATGTAAGCAACATAAGAGACGCGGGTTCAATCCCTGGGTTGGGAAGATCCCCTGGAGGAGGCCATGGCAGCTCACTCCAGTATTGTTGCCTGGAGAATCCCGTGGACAGAGGAGCCTGGCGGGCTATAGTGTCCATGGGGTCGCACAGAGTCGGACACGACTGAGGCGACTTAGCATGCACACTTGCTAGTGGCCACAGGGCGGGTTCTCTGGCAGCCAAGTCAGAAGCAGAGGACAGAGTACACGATGTTCATGGAGATGTGCATCTGAGAAAGGAGGAGCAGAGACCCAGATCGGGCCGAGGGAGAAGCTGAACTGCCACGTGAGTGGAGACTTGGGAGCCAGTGTCGACCGACAGCAGCTGGTGTTGGGACAAAATGGTTGGGCAGGTCCACCTCCCCCTCACCCAGACAGCAGATTCGGGGGTCCTGGGGAAGATGTGACCTCCAGCGAGGCAGCTCTGTGCAGCTGAGGGAGACTGGAGACAGGGCAAGGCATCTCTCATGTCCTCCTGCAGCGTGGCCACTAGCCTTCCTTGCAGGGGCCTGGGCCGCACATCTCCACGTTCATCACCGGAGCTTTACATTTCTGGTCAGGTGAGGTCCTATTTTGAGAGTGAAGTTTTAAAGGTTAATTGAGAAGGATGGTGATGATTTGGAAGAATCCCCAAGGGAGATAGGAGAGGGTGCCGGCCAAAGGCAAGTCACAGGAACAGGCTGCACCACGGGCTTGACAGTGAGTGGACCTTGAACTGCAGCAGCGCCATTCTCAACAAGGATGCAGCTTCAGGCAGGTGGTGTGAATCTCTGTTGGAAGGCATTCTAGCCCCTATTTGCTACACCAGCTATGATTGGCAGAACCAGAACAGGAGAAGGAAAAACAGTTGGTAGTGTTTACCCAGAACTGGATATAGTGAGTGAGTGAAAGTCACTCAGTCGTGTCCGACTCTTAGCGACCCCATGGACCATACAGTTCATGGAATTTTCCAAGCCAGAATACTGGAGTGGGTAGCCTTTCCCTTCTCTAGGGGCTCTTCCCAACCCAGGGGTAGAACCCAGGTCTCCTGCATTGCAGACAGATTCGTTACCAGCTGAGCCACAAGGGAAGCCCAGAACTGGAGATAGGATATTGGCAAAGAAGGTACAGTGAAAGTACAAAGGAGTCATGACATCTAAGCATCACTGGCATCCTCCCATGTGGGGTCCAGGCTGGGGAGAGAGGTTAGGGGTTAGATAACGTTCACTTAACTGATAATCAGAGCACACAGGAGCTGGAGGTCACAGCTGAAGCCTCCATGGTGAAGAGAGAGGAGGGGTGGATCAGAGCCCCTCCTAAGTGTCATGGGCACTTAGGTGGGCAGTGACAGATTGGATGACTCATTCATGGGGCAGCTGCTGTTGAACAGTTCATCCAACCAGGCAGTGTTTTGGACACAGCTGATAGAGCGGTGACGAGAAAGCAATGGTCCTGCGCTTGCCACCTTTGCCTTTCAGCAGCAGGAGACAGAAAATAAAGTGCTATATCAGAAAAGTCGTTTAGAAGGTGATGAGAGCTATGAAGAAAATACAGCAGTAACGGAGGATCGAGAGGATGAAAATAGGCTGCAGTTTCACCCGGGGTGGTCCTGAAAAGCCTCACTGAGAATGCGGCATTTGAGCCAGGGCCTGAAGGAGTCGAGGACCACTCCATGCAGATGGCAGGGTCAAGAGCTTTCTGGACAGAGGGAGCAGCAAATCCAGAGCCCTGCAGACAGCAGCCTGTCCGGGGTGGTCAGCACTGACAGCAGGCTGGCGGGACCCACAGCAGGAGAGGGATAAGGAGCTACACAGAGGGCCAGGCAGCCAAGCACCCTACATAGGCCACCAGGGCCCTTGGCCTTGACTCTTGGTGAGATGGAAGACCTATGGCAGATGCCATGATATCTGATGTACATGTTTTAACAGAGGCCTCTTAGCTGTTATCTCAAGAAGAGATGGAATGATAGGGACATGAAGGCTGCTCATGGCTGCACACTCTTATTGGACAGTGTGGTCCAAGTAGACAGCGGTGGCTTCCAGAGGTGGTCCACTGTCGTGTGTGTGGACCCTGTGTGAAGTGCCTGGAAGAATTCAGATTACGCCGTTGACGCCTGTCCTCACGTGGTCTTCATCTGCTCTCCTTGCCCCCTGCACCCCTCCACGAACTTTCCCCTTTCTGCCAGCACTACGGCTTTCCACGTGCAGGTTTTGCATTTCTCGTTTTAAACCGCGTCGTCACCCGGGCTTTGCATCTGTCCGCTTCCCGCGCTGGCGGCCCCGGGATGCACACAGTGAGAGGTGCCCTCCCACGCTCTTCCACACCGTGACCCCTGACAGCCCTTCTCTTCGCACTCGATGCCACGTCTCTCCTTGTCTGTCATATTTTGTTGCATCGACCAGGTGTTTCGGGTAATTAGCTAGTCGTCTGTTCAAGATGTTTACATTTGAGCTATCACTGACATCAATCCTTTTAGTTACATCTTCAGAGAAAGTTAGAATGCAAATTCTGAAGGTAGGTTAATTTTCAATTCTGTGTCTTATTTTGCCTGCCGTTAAAATAAGTCAAATCAGTTTTTCTCAAGTCGGTGGGATGCGAAGGACCACTGGTAAAGGAAAAAAGAATCATCTAAAACTTCGAAGCCTGAATGAAACTGTTTTTAATGTTTCTTAGCTATGTCTAGGTATAAATTTAGGTAGAAACTTCTTGCACTATACAGCTAGAAGACCCAAGTGAAAATGTATAAATTAAATATAAATGAAAGCACAAAACCAAAAGTATTCAAATTAACTCTGAATTTCATATGGAGGGCACTGTCGTCTTACCAAACTAAGTCAGTCCTTAGAGTGCAGGCGGGGCCCTGGGTGCCTATGAGCTGGTGCTTGGCAAACCTCAGTCTGTCACCCCTCCTCCTCCCCTCATATCCTCAGCACCAAACCACACGACCCTCGCTTGTTGGGAAGGTGTCCTCAGAATTCTTTCCACCTCTGCTCTTTCCTCATGAGTTTCACCAAACAAAAATATGACCCCATGTTCCCAAGAATGGACAGGAGGCTGAATTTCTCCAGTGGTTTTTGGTTGAATGGCAGCCAACCAAATGACCCAGAATAGACTTTTACTAATTGTTTAGATCAGAATAGCAACTCTGAAATGACCAACCTCTAAAAAGGACCTCAGGCTATAAACCTTGGTGGCCTCCAGCAGGGGAAACACAGCTCAAGGGTTTCTTCCGGCGTCAGGGTCTAGCTTTCCTTCCTTGTAGGTAGGATGTGCCTATGACAATTAATTGACTAGATTTTCCACCAAAATATCCACCTTGGGGTTTCCATTTATTTTTCTTGCCTACTGTTTACATTTTGTTCATTTTTTTAAAAAAATTTATTACCTTAGTGAACATTTATGAACCACTTTCTCAAGACTATGAAACGCAATAACATCAAAGACGAATATATATTGAATATAGTAACAAAGACTAAATCTCTGTTCCAGCATTTCATGTGACCACAGTTTCAGAATTGGAACTAACTCAAGTCAAATTCCTCTCTAAAATATTCTGCATAAATAGTTATTTAGCCTCTGTCTGAAAACTTCCAGTTACCGGCTGGTAAGGAAATATATTCCATTTTAAATTAGAAATTTATTCATAGTGAACCCAAGCATACCTGCTGTTGTTTAATCTATTTGCTCTAATCCTGCCTTCTAGAATAACGCACACATCTAGCCCCTCTCGCAGAGGATAACTCCTTCGCCCCCTGCAGACAGCGCCTCCCCGGCAGCCCGCCCTCCCCAGGCCAACATCCTCGGTGCCTCCCACCTTCTCACATAATGACTCAGAGAAACAGCTCAGCTTCAGCTGTCGCTTAGGTGCATTTTCACAGAATCCATTTTCCTTAATAGAAAAGCCAACATACCACATCATCCATAGATCTGATCCCAAAGAAACAGGTCTCTATATCAATTCTGTTTCCAGAGTTTATGTTATTAATGATGGCAAATTAATACTGTGGAATAATGCTATTTAAAAGACAGAGATAGGAACATATGTCATCCATAGATCTGATCCCAAAGAAACAGGTTTCTATATCAATTCTGTTTCCAGAGTTTATGTTATTAATGATGGCAAATTAATACTGTGGAATAATGCTATTTAAAAGACAGAGATAGGAACATATTACGTCATCCATAGATCTGATCCCAAATAAACAGGTTTCTCTATCAATTCTGTTTTCCAAGTTTATGTTACTAATGATGGCAAATTAATGTTATGGAATAATTATATTTAAAAGACAGAGATAGGAAACATTTTTAAACAGGAACTGGCCTGCCCTAGCATAGGTAGAGAGACAGATAGATAGACATATATACTCGTACACATATGTGTATATGCATGGATATGCTTTATTTGGGCTTCCCAGGTGGTGCGGTGATAAAGAGTTCACCTGCCAATGCAGGAGATGCAACAGGCATGGGTTCGATCCCTGGGTCAGGAAGATCCCCTGGAGGAGGACATGGCAACCCACGCCAGTGTTCCTGCCTGGAGAATCCCATGGACAGAGGAGCCTGGCGGGCTACAGTCCATGGGGTGGCAAAGAGTCAGACACGACTGAGTAACTGAACACACAGCACACATGATTTATTCACTTGTTTTTTTTTTTTTTAACAACTGAAGAAGGAAACTCTGAATAAAGCTTGAGTAGGCTCTCACTGACTGAGCAGAACTAGAAGGTGGTGGGCACAGGACTCCATAATAGACCCTTTCCAAACTGAAAAGCAGCATCTTTAGGGTCTTGACAAAGCCTCCTGGAAGAACCAGGTGTGGTTCTAAACTCTAGCCCCATCCCATGGAGACAGGGCGTCCGGCTGCCCCATCTTCATCCTTCACTCAGCGTGCAGAATCCGCGCCTGGAGGTGGTAAATAAGTGAAATGAACCAACAGCTGCCAACTCGCCCTCTCTGGCCCCACGAAACCCTGGCTCTGTATTCGTGATAAGTGACATGCTGGGCAGAAATGACATGGTGTCCTCGGGCCCCATGACATCCAGATCACAATCGGGAGGGGAGAAAAAGCTGGTCAGGGTCACGTGCAACTCCTTCCTCCAGAGCCACAGCGGGGGGCTGGCAGCAGCTGGAGCACCCTGGGGTGGGGGTGGGGAGTGTTGTCTGGTCGTTGGTTAGACCATGTTTTATGAGTGAGCATTTGTGTCCTTCCCAACAGCGATACTGGTCACCGGTAGCCGTGACTGCAGTGAGAACACATTACCATACTGAATGGGAATAACTCATCGGTGATTAATTCTTCTTCTTCCCAACAGCTGGCTGTCCCAACTCCTTGATTAAAGAGCTCCATCACTTCAGGATTCTTGGAGAAGAGCAGGTGAGTCTGCCTCTCACAGGCTGCCCCGAGTGCCGTGGAAGATAGACAGTAATAAGACCATGCAGGCTCTCTCCTGGGAGGCGGGGGGTGTCTCCTGACCGCCCCCCACACGCCTGAAATGGGGAAGGGAGCCACGCAGGTGTTGTGTGTGGGAACCCGCTTTCCCTCTCTTATCCATCAGACCCGACAGGTTATTAATTGGTACATCTGCTACCTGCCAGAGCATTTCATCTCAGGACGCGGCAGTGAGCAGGTATGGCGTGGTGGCCGATAAGCAAACAAATAAGTGCTGAGAGGAATTATGCCTAAGGGATCGATCGGTACAGACAGGGCTGGGTTTGATGTCTGTGGGGGCATGTGCAAGCTCTTTTCGCCAGAATTTTCTATTTTGCATGTTATCTGTACTTCTCTGCCGCTGCGTTCTCAATGGGTGTGAACATGTGACTGATATTCAATGGCTGGCCCATTGAAAGTTGATTATTTATATGCTGTGTTGTGCTTAGTGAGATATGGCAGGTTCTAGATAGATGTGCTAATAATTCAGAGTGCTACATATTACCTATGTATACATATACACACACACACATTTTTGACCACTTAGAAATAAATCTCTTAATCGTCATATGGAATTACAGGATCCATATTATTATGTTAAATCTGATGTCAAGTTATCCTTGAAATACTTATGTCAGGGCTTCCCTGGCAGTCCAGTGTTTAAGACTCCACACTTCCAATGCAGGGACACAGGTTCAATCCCTGACCACAGAACTAAGATCCCACATGCTGCACTTTGCGGCCAAAAACTAAAATAAAATTTAAAAAAAAATAAATACTTAAGCCATATAATTTATGGGCTTCCCAGGTGGCTCAGTGGTAAAGAATCCTCCTGCCGATCAGGAGACATGGGTTCGATCCCTGGGTCGGGAAGATCCCCCAGAGAAGGAAATGGCTACCCACTCCAGTATTCTTGCCTGGAGAATTCCATGGACAGAGGAGCCTGGTGGCTACAGTCCACGGGGTCGCAGAAGAGTTGGACACGACTGAGCGACTAAATGACAACAAATGTCCTATAGTTTGCAGCATGGTGGTTGACCTATTTTGTACTCTCTTATTGATTTTTACTACCAAAGGCAGTCTTTGCCCACTCTGACCAGAGAACATGTAGTTAGAGGTGTAGTATCTCAGTTTTTCCAACAGGTTTTTGGTTTGTGAGTTTTTGTTTGGTGTTTGTATGTCAGAAAGTGGAACTTTCCATCTCCAACATGAGATTTCAAAAAGGGGATTAACTCAGGGAGGAAGAAAAGCTGGAATCATTTCCAACTCCCTGCATTAGCAGGTTACAATATGCCTCATTCATGTTTTCAGACTGTAAATTTCCAGAATAACAAACAGGAATATTTATTCAAATACAAACAGAATCAATGATATTGCATTTCTAAGAGCTGATAACAGGTCCCTAACATACCTACTTATGAAAACACCTTTCCCTCACAGCTATTTTCCTGTGAAAGCTGTGAGATTTCTTAAAGCAAAAATCACTGACTGTTACCCTGAGATTTCTGCTCAGATAATAGAACCTTCTCTTCTAACTTGTACCAATATTTGCAGATTGTTTCCATATTTGTTTTAGAGTCATTGGGTGATTAGTAGGGAAAGAAGCCAACTATAATCATCTCCTTAGATCTACATAAAATTCAAGCCATTTTGCATTTTCCCAGACATTTAATCAAGCTATAATCAAAGTCACTATTTCTCTGATCAGTTGTGCTAATGGCCACATAGTGCATCACAGCAATACTGATCTTTATTTCCTAAAAAACCACAAGTCCTTCCTTCATTCTTCCCTTTCATTCAATGGATACTTAATAAGCACCTACTCATATGCTGTATACAATTCTTACAGGGATAGAGAAGTAAAAAAGAGAGTCCTCTCAGGCTTACCTTCTAGTTGGGGAAAGCTATTCATGTTATATATACACAAGTGTGTTCAGTATATAATATGTTAACAGAGCTGCTATGTCTCTGTGACACAGTTAGCACATTTGGCTATTCACCAAAAGGTTGGTGGTTCAAACCCACCCAGGGGCATCACCTTTTGGTTGGGCTTACCTGGTGGCTCAGATGGTGAAGAACCTGCCTTCAATGTAGGAGACCCAGGTTCAATCCCCGGGTCAGAAAGATCCCCTGGAAAAGGAAATGCCTACCCATTCCAGCAATCTTGCCTGGAGAATCCCTTGGACAGAGGAATCTGATGAGCTACAGTCCGTGGGGTCGCAAAGAGTCAGACAGGACTGAGCGACTAACACTTTCACATCAATGTTAGACAGTTATGATTGCAATGGAGGAGGGGTAAAACCAAAAAGAAGGATGGTGCATGCTGGGGGGAGCTGAGGTTTTACCCCAGGTGGTCAAGAAAGGTCTCGCTGAGGCAGGTGCTATGTGCATGAAGACTTGAAAGATATGAAGGCAAGTGTCATGGTGAGGTCTGGGAAGAGATCCCTGGTAGAGAGTCAAGTGGGCACAGGAGTTCTGAAGTGACCATATCTAAGGCTCATTTCATGTAAAAAGTGTTTTAACATGTGAAATAGAAGGTGTGGTCCAAATAAAGTGGGAAGGAATCCAGGAACACGTAAACTGGGAGCCAAAGGAACACAGTGTGTCTGGGAGGAAGACTGATTATCCATGCCACGCACCTATCAGGCAGGACAAGGATGGGCAGTGAGCCCTGGGATTTGGAACTTGGAGGTCATTGTGACCTTGACCAGTGGACTGGTGAGGGTGAAAGCCTGCCTGGATTGGATTCAGTGGAAAAGGGAAAAGAATGAGACAGAGGGAATATAGATACTTTATTTTTTTTTTTTAATTTTTTTTTAGGAATTTAGCTATCAATGAAAACAAAGATAAGAGGTAGCTGGAGATAGGGAATGTGAAATCAAAAAAATTTTCTTTTTTACAGGCCAAAAAATACCATGTTTATGTGCTGATGGGAATGATTGCAGCGCAGCAGGGAGATAATGCAGAGGAAAGAGGAGCATGTGAGGAGCAACATCCTTGATTCAACAGCTAGCAGAGTGTAGATTTGGCCAGAGACAAAGTGGAGACGGCTTGACATGGTGGCAGCGGGGAGGGCCGGATACACGGGAAGGATTTTGCTGGTTGTTTCACGGGAAACAGTCATCACTTGAGAGTTAAGTGAGGGAAGAGTTTTAGAGAGAGTGGAAAGGATGGTGAAAGTGTCATTTAGGAGGGTAGGGAGTGAATAAGGGTAGAAAATGAGTGAATTTGGAGTGAGATCCATCAACCTGGGTTTTTTTTCTGTCACGCTGACCAGTGTGGGCACAGATGCAGAAAAGGCAGAGGGTCAGGTTTAACCAGCCACCCCGGTGAAACAAAAGCAGGAGAGACAGCGGAGATCAGGGCAGACATACAGGTGTGAGTGTAGTAACTGAGCCTGGCATTTCAGCTGGATGAGGCGAGAAGGGGGAAGAAAAGGGGGTGGAGAAAAGCGATAGGGTCCACCAGCTATGGGTCCCGCTGGATTCAAGGAGTCTTTGGGTTCAGGGTTTTGTGGAGGTGGTGTGGAGATTGGCAACGACAAGGTCGGGAGGCAGAGGGCCCAAGGGTGGCCGAGTTAAGGGAGGGGACAAGATGACTGGAGAAGTTGAGGGCACGGACTTGAAAAGGCCAGGGTCTTGGAAAGGATGGCCCATGTGGACCCTGGGGCCCTCCAGAATTATCATCAGGGCAGACTTAGAGGGAGTGCTGGTGAGGCAAGAACTGGGGCTTCTAGAAATGGGTCAGGAAAGGGAGAGAGAGATGGAGGAAGCTGGGGGTATCCGACTGTAAAAGAGAAACGACAGAGCCTGATGGTTTGAACATCACAACTGGGGGGGTTCCAGAAGGAGAAGGGAAAGCTGTTGTGTTTGAGGATGCTGAAAATCCACGCAGTGACGCAAAAGGGAGCGGTGGAGAAAACTTGTGAGGGGCGGAAGGGGAAGTAAAGTGGAAGGAAGCGGAAGTCCTGTCCTGGGGCGGAAGCCGAGGTCAGTGAGGGAAGGATGTGAGAAGAACACTGAGAGAGTAGGTAGGTTGGGTTAAGGGCAGTTACTGCTGACTCACTCTGAGTTCCCCCAGCTCGGGGGCGGGAGTTAGGGCAGCTGGGGGACGCGGGAGGGAAAAGGGATGGATGGGGCCTTGTGTGGGGTCGGGGGTCAGACGGGAGAATCGACAAGGGAGCCAGGAATCTCTTTGGTGACTGATATAAGCAGGTCACTGCAGCTGGGGATACTTCTATCCTGATGACACATGGACAAGACCTAGTGGCCTTGGGGCAGACGGTGGCATGAGGTCTGCGGAGCAGTGGAGAGTTCCAGCTACACCACCACCCCTGGCTGTGGGGGTGGGCAGCCTCACCCAGGAGCGGCTGAAACCTTCAGCCTCTCTCTGGATGCTTGAGGCAACTTACATATTACAGGACGAAATGAAATTTTTACATCGTGTGTTACAAGTTCCCTTGGACAGATCATTTTAGTCTCTAACTTCATTTTTCGGTTTGTAGAAGAAAGAAGAGTAATGCTCAGTCATCTCTTAGAATTTTTGTAAATAAATAAGATGGCGAAGTAAGTTGCAGATATTAAGTGCTACACTAAAATATTTCTGATATAAGTACTATTTACAGTCCATCAACAGACTGAACTTGCAGCATCAAAGTAGACACTAAAATCAGAGTAACAAGGAACTACAGTCAATATCTTATTAAAAAGAAAGCATAATGGAAAAGAAAAAATTTAAAAATAGTGTAATGTTCACTTAAAAGTTGATAAAAGAGAGTTGATAAAACCTGTACAGATACTGGTTAATTAATTACTGAATTCATTACTGGATGGTAGAGATGCTCACCAGCTATCTAATTTCTTTGTATGTGTTTCCTTTTCAATTTCATTCAATAAGCACTTGATTTTTTGAGATCTGAATTAAAAATAAATCATTAAACACTGTAAATCATTACCTTCCTAAAGTAAAAATGCAATCAAAACCCCTTGGAATTTAACACAATGCATGTACTTTAGCTTCTTGGTCCTGTCTCTGATTTGTGTTTACAATTTACATTCATAAAGCCCCTTTCAGCTCCCCACCCTCACCCACCAAATCCAAGCTACTTAGCAAAGATATTACACTGTCCATAAGTAGAGTGACTCCAAAGTTCTAGATGGGCCCTAAAGAAAACAGATAGGGAAAAAGTGAAAGCGTTAGTCATTCAGTGGTGTCTGATTCTTTGCGACCCCATGGACAGTAGCCCTCCAGGCTCCTCCATCCATGGGATTCTCCAGGCAAGGATACTGGCGTGCGTGGCCATTTCCTTCTCCAGGGGATCTTCCCAACCCAGGGATTGAACTCCAGTCTCCTGCATTGCAGGCAGATTCTTTACCATCTCAGCCACCAGGGAAGCCCAAAGGAAACAGATGTGATATCTGTAAGTTCAGAGGGTTTGGAGAGTCTTCAGAAGCACTGCCTTTGAGACATACTTCCACTCTTACCAGCTACCTCCTCTTTGAGTTTAATCGCCAGAATCTTAAGGAAATAACCTTCACCTATTCAACAAACATCTTTAATACTTTTTTTTCTTTACTATTATTGTGCTTGTTATTATGCAATCGCTCAGTCGTGTCCGACTCTTTTGCAACCCATGGATTATCATGCTAGTGTTGTATAAAATGATAAACAAGGAAGTCACAGGTACAAATCATGATAAAAGCTTAGATGTAACCTACTTTATAAAAGGAGTCAGGATGTCTGAAATATGAAAGTTGAGCAGACACCCATGGATTGAGCTAGGATCACTGGGCTGGGGAGAGGAGCCTTCCAAGCAAAGGAAAGCACATGAACTGTGGCCCCAGAGGGGATGGAGTGCCTGCTTTCTTCAAGCCACTAAATAAAGTCAATGTGACCGGACAATAATGAGCAAGAGGGACAGTGATGAAAGATAAAAACTATCCAAACCATGTAGCCATGGTAAAGAGTTTGGATTTTATTCTAAACTCAACAGGGAATCCTTGAAAGTTTAAGCAGGGGATGGACATATCCAAATCATGTTCTAAGAAAGTCAGTCTTATTGCAATATGGACATGGTCCAGATGAGGATTGGCAGAAGAAACAGGAAGACGTGAATACTGAGAGGTGGAATTAAAGTTCATAGTGATTGATTAGCTGTGAGTCAGGGAGATGAATCCTACAATAATATTCCCTGAGATGGGTTTGATGGTAGTAGGTAAGGATGAGAGCGTGGAATCAGGGTTCAGTCCAGAATATGTTAACATGTTTGATGTGCCTGAAGCATTGAGAAGGAGGAAAGTCGAGATTTGGATGTGTGCGTTGAGCTCAGAGAAGAAGGTCAGGGGTCAGAGACTGCTAAATTTGGAGTTGTTAGCATGCAGGTGGTATTTTACATCCATGACAGTTGCCAAAAGGAGGTAAGAGGGGAGGGACCACGGTGGAACCCTAAGGAGCACCAATGTTTGGAAAACTTGGTAAAAGAACAGCCACCAGCAAAGGAGACCATACAGGAGCCTCAAGTAAAGTAGAAGAAATACAGAGATGTGCCATGTTGATGGAGCCAAGAAAGGAAGTGTTCCCCAGAGGGAGGTTTGTGTTAATGCTAATGAGAATCTGAATGAGAGGAAGTCAGCCTGTTGTCCTTTGCACATGGCAACACAGAGATCACAGGTCAGTGTAATGACCGGATTTGATGGAAAGTTGGAGACAAGAGACAATATGTTTATGGGATTAAGAGTCCACCAAGCGGAATCAACTACTTGTAGAACTTTTGTTATGAAAAGGAAAAAAAGAACGGCAGAAATAGCAGGAGGGTTCTTTAAAGACTGAAGAGGCTAGAGTTTGCTTTATGCTCATTGAAATGATCCAGCAGAGATGGATTACTTGGTAATTCAAGAGCTAGATGAGCTAGCTGAAGAAAGGAAGTACTTTAGAAGATGCTAGGTGTTTGGATACATGGCACAGAGAGAGGAATTGACCCTTAACAGGGAAAAAGCCACTTTCTTTGTTGTAAGAAGACAGAAAGTCAGAGGTGACTGGGGTGGGAGGGGGAAGGAGTGTCTGCTGTGGTAGTGGAAGAGAGGGCAGGGAGAAGGTGGTGTCTGATGGCTCCATGAAAACAGACACATTTTTCACTGCTGCGTCTTCTCCATGTAGGTTGTTGGACACAGAGAAGATGCTTAGTAAATATCTGCCCAGTAAATGAATACCTCATTCATAACTTCTGTCTTCTTAGTGAAATATGAAGTAAAGTGTCCAGGGAGGAAAGGGGGGTGGGGTGGAGGATGTGAGCAGTTTGGGAAGAAAGAAGAGAAAATGCGCTACTAGAAAATCACAACACAGTCATGAGGAAGTTGAAAATGCTCATCTGACATTTGTGTTGAGTGATTTAAGAGACAACAAACAGTGGCCCAGGAGAAGGTGTCAGGGCAGCTCATGAGAAGTCTCAATGATGCTGAAGAATTTAAGCAGTGTCCATACTTCAGTAAGAATATCAGGAAAGGAAAGATAGGAGATGATGGTTTGAAAGAGACACATTTGGAATTTAGGTGTCAGAGGTGGTGCAAGCTCTCAGGATGACAAGGCCCAGAAAGGGATTGGAACAGTAGAAGAATTTTTTTTTGAAAGTTTTCCAGAAATGAGAAGGTATAAAGGAACTGAAAGAACAGGTTGATGGATGGATGGTTCGATCCCCAGAAAGATGACAAGAATAAGGGCAGAGGTGAAAATCATGAGCTAGGAGCTAAATCTCCCAAGAATGAGGGACTTCTCCACCTACGACCACTACAGGCAGTGGCGGTGGGGAGAAGGTGAGGATGTGTAGTCAGACGGCATAACTTTCAAAAGAGCAGCGGGGTGGGGTTTTGCAAGAGAGAAGAGTCTGACAGTTTAGGAACCGACCAGCTCCACCTCTGGCTTTCAGGTGTGCACTCCTGAAACAAAACACAGCCTTCATTGTAGAGACTTGCAAGGGGATGGGCCAGTGTCAGTTAAATCAGGAAGGAGAGAGAAATGTTTGAAAAGGCTGATCATAACGAGAGCTTGTTCACTGTGGAGCAGGAATTCCAGGGGGCCCAGAGAAAGGATTTAGGAGAGAGGGGAGGCTCACAGTGGAGACTATCGAGACCTTTATGGCAGTGAGAATAGTGGGGGATCCCTAAGTCTCAGAAGTCAAGTGCGACGTGAGGCATGATGGAAGGCATAATGATGAGCTTTGGAGGGAAGGGGGTGCACAACCAGACCACTTGGCTCTCAGTATCCTTCCTGACTGTCTCTTGGGCACTAAAGCAGCTTACTTAGCCTTCACTCCAAAAAAACTTCCTTGATATCAAAGACTTGTTGACACCAAGGAAAGATAAGTGCAATGCCATCTAACACAATCCAGAAAATCGTGTTTTAAATTATGTGGGTCATGGAAGTTCTAATCAGGTCATTAAACATGCAGTGGGAACTAACCCATTGCATTGCCTCGAACCTAAGGTTTACACAAAACTTCCAGACAATGACATGGCAGTCTTCCCCTCCTCCTGGCCTCAGATTCACCTTGACACCAACGTAGCTGCCTCCAGACTAGAGCGGGGAGAGGTGTAGAAATCCTGTTCTAGAGAAAAGCACAGCCCAGGAACAGACGGCCGGGGAGAGGGTGCAGGTGGTGAGTTCCACACCCTCTTGGGGAAGTTCCATTTCTCTGAGGGTGAGGCTCTCATGTTTGGACTAACAGCACTGCTCAAAAGCATTTCTCAGCGGCTGTAGTAAAGGGTAAAATAACTTGTGCCCACCCTTGCTGTCTGATGAGTGCACCGTCAGAAGGCGTGCTTAGCAGATCTATTTGCAGAGCAGAAGCTTCCAGAGGTCTGTGAAGTCACACCCTCAGTAGAAACTCCTGCAATGAAAGTGGTTTGCAGGTATCTGTTTTCACAGCCTCACCCTTCCTGTGGGGCACTGCATGGCCCACGGCTTGGACAAGGGACAAACAAGCCAATAATTCTGACCTCTTTTCCAGAAGGCTACTAGAAGTTGAGTTACTTTTTGTCATTACTTTTTGAGTTTCAGATGTCATCTGAAACATCTGAAAAAGAAAAAAAAAATTATTAAAAACAACTTGTAAATTGCAATCCAAGATGCAGTCTGTTTCTCTAATTATATTTCAGGTGCTGTTTGATCTGTTTTCTCCTTACATTTAGTTTCAGACATCCTAATGATGTTGGTTTTTTTTTCTAGGCAATGAACAAGGTCTAGCCCTTTCTCTAGCCAATTTACTACATCAGTCGATGACAGATGTCCAGGGATGAAAAGAACATTATTAGCAACAAAACTGAGAAAACAAACAGCGATGTGATAGGCACCCCCAGAGAGGCTGTCACCAACTCCCCGGGGCTAACTACCTGCAAATGAAGAAAAATAATATTAAGATTACTGAGAATTTAAGAAGTGTTTTTTTTGTTGTTGTTGTTGTTTTTTAATTCTAATACATATAGAAGATAGGGCATTCTCTACATAGCATGGGGAAATGGATTAATCATAAATTCATGTTCCTCTATAAAGTTATTTTAGATTTTTTTTTTTATCCAAAGAGGAAGCATATACCCTGCTTTTCTGTGAGTCTCTAAATGATGAAGGACTAGTGAGCTGAATTTTTTTTACTAAAAAGGAAAAACGGAAGGAAAATGGAGGCAGCTTGGTATCAGGAAAGGGCGGCCTTCAAGAGCCAGAGCCCCGAGTTCTGATGAGGGGTGTGGGTTTCCTGCCGGGTAAACTTCAGCGAGGGATTGAACGTCTTTATGACCCAGTGGTCTCACCTGTCACTTCTCAGGATAGACAGAGCGTGAACCGAGTAGGCAGAGAGTCAGTACAGTCCTTGGCGTTTGTGTGTGCAAAGAGAGGCGTTCTAGCAGAAAAATGTAGGCCTGTATTGGTTAGCTGCTCAGTCATGTCCGGCTCTTTGCAACCCCATGGACTGTAGCTCAATCAGCCTCCTCTGCCCATGGGATTCTCCAGGCAAGAAGACTGGGGTGGGCTGCCATCTCCTCCTCCAGGGGCTCTTCCCGACCCAGGGATCGAACCTGGTTTCCTGCGTCTCCTACATTAGCAGGCGGACTTTTTACCACTGAGCCACCTGGGAAGCCCACAGTCCTTGGCACAGGGTGGTAGTTCAGAGACTGGTGTCTCCACTGGGGATTTCTCGCCTCCGGGGGCCTAGGAGACAGGGCCGGGGAGGGCTTTCCCAGGTTCTTGTGGCCAGGACGTCACAGAGGCCAGAATTCAGCAGGGGGAGAATCAGACAGCCTGTGTAGCGGTTGCTTTTGTAGCTGTACCTGAGTGCCCCCAAAAGGCCACTCTGGGAAATTCCACGGCCGAACAAAAAACGGCCACCTCTCCTGCTCGGAGGATTTGAAAGACGGCGGCAGCTCCTGGACGGCTGACAAGCTCTGACTCATTTTAACAGAACATTTGCCAGTTTCCCCAAGATTTTAGTTTTACCTAGTATCCCTGTGCTTTTAATTTCTCTCACTTACAAGATTTAGCTTCCGTCTCGCTCTCTTTTCTGAGGAAAGCTTGGGAATTAAACTTTGTAAGGAGCCATTTGTACCCTCCTAGGGAACAGGCCTTTTGAGGGGCAGTCCAGTGGTGTGGAGGGTTTGAACCCTTCGTGATCTGACCCTTAGGTGACCACATGCGCTTAGCATGGGGCCAGTGACCAGCAAGAAACGGGAAGCAAACTGGCCCATACGGGACTTGAAACTGGGACCCAGCTTCACTATAGAACATTCTCCTACCCAGCCCAACTCTTCCTACAACAGACCACTGAAGTGCAACCTCTATTTGAGTGTCCTCTCCCGACTCATTATTTAGATTCTTAAAAGATGAGTTTATTGAAGCTTCTATGCATTTTATACTTTAAAATGAGTATTTCCTGCTCTTAAGAGAACCCTTGAGCATACACATAAAGACTGAATAATTTACTCCCCAAATATAAAAAATATAAACCATACCGATGAGTTGCGATATTACCTAGATAGGTCATCTAACAGGATGTATTGTGACTATAGTCTGATGAAATGTAGGAAGAACTTTTTTTTTTTTTTTTGGTTAGGTATGGAATAGTAGAATGCCCATCTGGTGGCTCAGACAGTAAAGAATCTGCCTGCGATGCAGGAGACACAGGTTCAATCCCTGAGTCAGGTAGATCCCCTACAGCAGGAAATGGCAACCTGCTCCAGTATTCCTGTCTGGAGAATTCCATGGACAGACGAGCCTGGTAGGCTACAGTCCATGGGGTCACAAAGAGTCGGACACCACTGAACAACTAACACTTTCACAAGGAATAGTATACTTTGTTAATATTAAAATGTTCTTAATGTTTGCAAATGTTATCCTGTCAGGTCGAAATTATGTTAGGTATCTGTCTGTAGATTATCCACTTTATGAAAGTGTATCTAAAAATTTTCAAACTTGTTTAATAGCTTAAACAGCATAAGTTGACAAGTATTAATGTATATATGTACACAAGCACACACAAAGACCCTCGCTGTGATTCCAAAGGCCGACAATGCAGAAGTGATTTTTAGAGAATTTGCTACTTTTGAGCTCACCTGAGAATGGACCCCTCCTCCATGCAGAACTAGTTCATGTTACAAATTCATCACATTCATCCACGTTAGTTCTATTTATAAATGCTATTCAACAGTGATAAGGAAAAAAAAAAAAAAAAGCCCCAGGAAATAACACAAGTCGTATCAAAGGGTCAGTACTTGTCCTCTCCACCCTGCTCAGCCCATCTATCCCTTCAACACTATTGTATCTATTTTACATTCAGATGAGTACAAATATTCTGCTCTGCTTAGTGCTAATTTGTCACCACCTTCCGATAAGTATGCGGCAGGTTTCTTTCCGGGCACTCTCAACTTTATGCCAGTAAGTGGCTGAAAGGCAGCTGTGTAAATGTGGGTCGTGCCTTGAAAAGAACTGCACAGCGACCTCTGCTTAGGACACACATAGGGTTTCCCAGAGGTGGCGCAGTGGTAGGGAATCTGCCTGCGAAGGCAGGAGGCCGGGGTTCAATCCCTGGGTCCAGGAGAGCCCTGGAGTAGGAAGTGGCAACTGGCTCCAGTGTTCGGGCCTGGAAAATTCCATGGACAGAGGAGCCTGGACGGGCTACATATGGGGCCGCAGAGTCAGATTAATCGTTTCCTTAGGACATTAAACTTTCTTAAATACTAGAACATTCTTGGTATAGGTCAAATGTTTTTCATACAAATTTCACAATGTTGAAAACAATGCATTGAGTAAATGTAGGTAAATTCAATGTAAATGTAGTAAATTCAAACCCTGTGTGTACTTTTTAACCAGGAATTACCAGATATATAAGCTAAAATATTTGTCTTCCTTTAGAAAAGGAATTGTTTGCCCAAATGCTCCTAGAGTGTATCGTAAATAGATTGAACGTAATAAAGTCATATAAATCCCTTAGTTAATAAATGGAAAGAGGAGCATAATTTGTGCATTCTGTCAGAATTTGAGACTGTGACAGATAGAGTCAGCAAGAACTATTAAAGTGTTATTGCACTTTGTTCGTAGGTTAACTTCTTCCTAGAAAAAGTATTATCAGAGCAGTAAAATCGCTCAACTAAATTAAATAGACAGGTGATCTTTCATCAAATCAGAAAATAGCTAATTACTTAACCATTTATTTAAAATAGAAAAATAATTCACATAAGTAAAACCATCCTATCCCACTCTGTTATTAATTCCCATTGTCATTGATTACTTTATTAGAGTTCTTTAATTAAGAATGAAGTTAAATTTCATTAATTTATTCTACAACTATTAATTGTGCAACACCTATGCTATGGCCAAGACATTGTGATGAATTCAGGCATACAACTCCATGAAGGAGACAGGGGCAGTGAGGAGGGTCTACAGGAAGGTCTGAGGGGCTGGAGCAGGTAGGTCCCATGACTCACAAAACATAACCAGCCAAAGACCTCTGTGAGGACACAGCCCCACACTAAGGAAACATTTACTCAGAATAGTGAAGGAAAAGAGAAAGTCCAGTTGGAAGGAGAGTAACAGAGTTGGGAGATGACAGGAACCGAGCACTTACATTTTTGAACACTGCCCCCAGAACTGAAGAAGAAACTCTAGAGCCAGTAAGAGCTACCAGGAATCCTTCTTCCTCCTAAAACTTCAGAACTAATTTCATGTAAAGGAGGGCAACAGAAAGAGACAAAGTAAAATCCCAACAGAAAAGAAACAAGGTCAAATCCCACAGAGTTTTTGAGGAGGCAGAGAGGAGAACAGAATAGTGTCCTAAGAGATGTGAGCGCTTATCAGCCAGTCTTGTCCACCATCAAGTGAAAACCAAAATAACTGTTCCAAAGGGAATTAAGTTATTAAGAAATTCAGAGATGGAAATGGCAACCCACTCCAGTACTCTTGCCTGGAAAATTCCATGGATGGAAGAGCCTGGTAGGCTACAGTCCATGGGGTCGCAGGGAGTCAGACATGACTGAGCAACTTCACTGGTTCACTGGTTCACTGGTTCAGTTCAGTTCAGCTCAGTTCAGTAGCTCAGTCAGGTCTGACTCTTTGCGACCCCATGGACTGAAGCAGGACAGGCTTCCCTGTCCAGCACCAACTCCTGGAGTTTACTCAAACTCATGTCCATTGAGTCGGTGATGCCATCCAACCATCTCATCCTCTGTCGTCCCCTTCTCCTCCTGCCCCCAATCCCTCTCAGCATCAGGATCTTTTCCAATAAGTCAACGCTTTGCATGAGGTGGCCAAAGTACTGGAGTTCCAGCTTCAGCATCAGTCCTTCCAATGAACACCCAGGACTGATCGCCTTTAGGATGGACTGGTTGGATCTCCTTGCAGTCCAAGGGACTCTCAAGAGTCTTCTCAACACCACAGTTCAAAAGCATCAATTCTTTGGTGCTCAGCTTTCTTCATAGTCCAACTCTCACATCCATACATGACCACTGGAAAAACCATAGCCTTGACTAGACAGACCTTTGTTGACAAAGTAATGTCTCTGCTTTTTAATATGCTGTCTAGGTTGGTAATAACTTTCCCTCCAAGGAGTAAGCATCTTTTAATTTTATGGCTGCAATCACCATCTGCAGTGATTTTGGAGCCCAAAAAAATAAAGTCAGCCACTGTTTCCATTTTTTCCCCATCAATTTGCCATGAAGTGATGGGACCAGATGCCATGATCTTAGTTTTCTGAATGTTGAGTTTTAAGCCAACTTTTTCACTCTCCTCTTTAACTTCCATCAAGAGGCTCTTTAGTTGTTATTTGCTTTCTGCCATAAGGGTGGTGTCATCTACATATCTGAGGTTATTGATATTTCTCCCAGCAATCTTGATTCCAACTTGTGCTTTATCCAGCCTAGCGTTTCTCATGATGTACTCTGAATATAAGTTAAATAATCAGGGTGACAATATATAGCCTTTACATACTCCTTTCCCGATTTGGAACCAGTCTGTTGTTCGCTGTCCAGTTCTAACTGTTGCTTATTGACCTGCATACAGATTTCTCAGAAGGCAGGTCAGGTGGTCTGGTATTCCCATCTCTTTAAGAAGTTTCTACAGTTTGTTTGTATTAAGAAATTACCCAAGTGCAGATAAATAACAGGAGATATTGTCTTAAGAGAAATAGAAAGTGAAAAGAAAGAAAATTCTTTAAAATGAAGATAAAGTAAGATGAACTTTATTTGGGCTTCCCAGGTAGCTCAGTGGTAAAGAATCTGCCTGCTGATGTAGGGTATGCCAGAGATGGGGGTTCAGTCCCTAGGTGGGGAATATCCTCAGGAGGAGGAAAGGGCAACCCACTCCAGTGTTTTTGCCTGGACAGTCCCATGGCCTGGGGAGCCTGGCGAGTCCACGGGGTTACAGAAATGAGACACAGCTGAGCAAGAATACAAACCTTTTTTTACCAACTTCTAAATCCGTCTGGAGAAGTTGACCAACTTAGACGCTGGATAAAGAAAATCTAATCTATGTATGCTAGAAAGCCCATGAGAAAAACACCAAAGCTAGAGAATGGAGCAAATACTAAAAAATTAAATTCAGTACAACTTTCCTGACATAGACTGTGTGTGAACACTGATCCGAAACGACCAGCACCGAGACATGTGCTGTGCTAAGTCCCTCCAGTCGAGTCCGACTCTGTGTGACCCCTTGGAGTGTAGCCCGCCAGGCTCCTCTGTCCGTGGGATTCTCCAGGCAAGAAGACTGAAGTGGGTTACCATTTCCTCCTCCAGGGGATCTTCCCAACCCAGGGATTGAACCCACATCTTCTGCGACTCCTGCGCTGCAGGCAGTTTCTTTAATGCTGAGGCACTGGGGAAGCCTCACCAAGAAGTATTCTAATAAAATTACTATATTCTAAAGAAAAAGAAATCCTTTGGGCATCTGGGCAAAAAAGATCAATTTACTCATAAAGAAAAAAAAAATTAGATCATTGTCAGGCTTGTCCATAACACTTTACATCAGAACACAGAAGTAAGACATTTAAGATATTTGAGGGGGAAAAAATGTGAACCCAGGACTCATCCAGCCAAACTCATGCTCAAGAATAATGTGAAAGTGAAGTCGCTCAGTCGTATCCAACTGTTTGCGACCCCATGGACTGTAGTCCACCAGGCTTCTCCATCCATGGGATTCTCCAGGCAAGAATACTGGAGTGGGTTGCCATTTCCTCCTCCATCAAGAATAAAGGTCCCAAATAAATTGTCACTGAGGAAGATTTCAGTGAATATTTTTCTAGTGCCATATTCCCGAGGAATTAGAGAACAAACTTAAAACAACCAGAATTGCTGGTCAAACATCAACATGAGACCGGTAGTGAACATTAAGTGTGTGTGTGTAGAATTAATGTAACATGGCAATTAGAAAGCATAGTATGAAATGGTCCTATGTTTTAACAATGTAGATACACTACTTTTGTTAGAAAAATTCAGCAGGAGAATGGGTAGAGCACATGAAAATATATTTGAAGTTTTTAGTAATCACATTCGTGGTGATACTATCATTACTGTTCTGAAATCATGGTGTGTACAATGTAAGCTGAAGCTAATGAGCTATTGTGCATATGATAATCCTACCGTTCTCTATTTTTTCTTTTTTAAACTTTTTATTTTGTATTGAGGTATGGCCAATGAATGAACAATTCTGTGATGGTTTCAGGTCAACAGCAGGGGACTCAGCCATACATATACACATATCCATTCTCCCCAAACTCCCCTCCCATCCAGGCTGTCACCTAACATTGAGCAGAGTTCCATGGGCTCTACAGTAGGTCCTGGTTCATCATCCATTTTAAACATAGCATTGAGTACATGTCCATCCCAGACTCCCTAACTGTCCCTTCTCCCCAGCAACCGTAAGTTCACTCTCTAAGTCTGTGAGTCTCTTTCTGCTCTGTAAGTCCATTTGCATGATGTCATTTTAGGTTCCACATGTAAGCGATGTCATACGACATCTCTCCCTCTCTGGCTTACTTCACTCAATATGACAATTTCTAGGTCCATCCATGTTGCAGCACATGGTATTATTTCATTCTTTTTTATGGCTGAGTAATATTCCATTGTATGTATGTATCACATCTCTATCATTCTCTGTGTTCTTGATAGCCAGTGGGGAAGAGAGAGGAAGGTATAGATATAAAATTGAAAAGCTTAAGTAAAAACTCTGTAGTTTGGAAATAGCTACCCTTGTAGCAAATTCAAGTCTACAAAGTAAAATTATTAGCTGTACTCCGCACGCTGTACATTAGCTCCCCAGGGTGTAACCACTTTGCAAAACTGAAATTTTGTACCCATTTTGGATAGGCCAAGACAGAAGTTTTCACGGTCGGTCCGTGGTACAGAGCTGAGCACAGGGATTCAATAAATACTTACTGGACTCATTCACAGAGACACGAGGGGATGTTGTGTGCCAAAGCCAAATGGGGGGTGGAGACTTCCTCATACAAGTCTGACCAACCCCCAACTGGCATAAAGCCAACTTCCTGTCTGCTCTGCGCTTGCTACTGAGTGTTGGTGCAAAAGAGCAGGCACTCTACTGACCAGCCTGCTCTAAATTCACAATCTCTGACCCCAGATGTTGTTCAGTCGCTAGGTCGTGTCTGACTCTTTGCGACACTATGGACTGCAGCACACCAGGCTCCCATGTCCTTCACTATTTTCCAGAATTGGCTCAGATTCATGTCCACTGAGTCAGTGACGCTATCCAACCATCTCATCCTCTGTTGCCCACTTCTCCTTTGGCCTTCAATCACTCCCAACATGCCAGCTCTTCTCATCAGGTTCAGCTTCAGCATCAGGCCTTCCAATGAATATCCAGGGTTGATTTCTTTTAGGATGGACTGGTTTGACCTCCTTGCAGCCCAAGGGATTCTCAGGAGTCTTTTACAGCACCACAATTCGAAAGCATCAATTCTTTAGTGCTCACTTTTCTTTATGGTCCAACGCTCCCATCATGGGCTGTTAGTGCCCAGCAACAATCCTAACTATCCCTTCCTTCCCCTTTCTCATTCACACCTTTCCTTCTCTTCTCAAATTCCCAAAACCTCCCTTGTCCACACCTGGGCCCCAGCACGCAGCCTTCCTTCTCTGCAAGATCACCCCTCTTCTCATCCTTCAGCTCCCATTGCATCACCTGCCCCGGGCACCACCAAGTACCTCCTCTTCCCACTCTCTCCCTTCGGCATACTAGCATCCTGCCATTACAGAGGCCTCTCATTTTCAAAACACTCTTTACAGTCCCACAGCCCATCCAGCCTCCCCTGTCTCTGCTGCCCTTTCAGCCAAACTCTAGAAAGAAGTGTCTGGGCTCACCTCTTGGAATCTGTCTCCTCCAATTCTCTCTTGACTCCACCCCCACAAGGCTTTTGGCTACATGCCTCCAATAAGTCATGGCTCCTGTCAAGATTGCAATGGCATCTCCATTTCTAAGTCCAGCGAGCTTCCGTACAAAGTGGTTAATCTGCAGCCTTTGACACCGTTTGTCATGACACATACACCCCCCTTGAAAGACTGTGTCGCCTTGGCTTCCAGGCCTCCCGCATCGTCTCGTTTTCCTCCTGCCTAGTAGACTGCTGCTTCTCAGTCTCTTCTGTGGCCCTATCTCAGCATCCACAAAGGGTACAGCGTCTCTTCCGGTCTCGAGGCTGTTGAGATGACAGAGTCTGACTGTCAAACCAGACGTGCAAGAATCATAGATGGAGCCCAGTGTCAAGCTTTACTAATAACTTCCAGGATGCTGGTAATGGTGAAGTACAGACGAAATAATGGGAAGCCCACATCATTTAACACAGCTACTGTGTTAAAGGCAGTAGATCCTGTGTTTAACAAAGCCCAGGTCCTTTCTCAGCATATTGGGACATACTCTAGGCAAGAGTCAATGCATCAGGTCTCCAGGAAGCTCACAGAATGATCTCTAACATAAAACCTCTCAGGTATTCACCACTTGATGAAACGTCTTCATTTACCCCTTAATAATTGCATAGCTTATGACATTTTCAGAGAGCCTTACTTTATGCATTCACATATTCTAGGTTGTTTACTATAAGCAAACTTAGACTAAGTGTTTCCCGCTAAATGCATTCTATAGATAAGAACTCTTTTCTAGCTAATGCCATTGTATATAAGTAGTAGTAGCATATTTACAAGGGGACTTGACCAATCCATCTTCCTCTTTCTGATGAGGTCAGAAATATGAGAAAATGGACAGTTGCCCTGATGCTAATCCTCTCCTTTTCACCTCTGTGTGCACCTATGACTTCAAAACTGGTGTCTACAACCTACATGTTTCTCCTAAATTCCAAAGCTATCCGTTCAGTTAGGCACTCAACATTCTGACTTAGCTGTGTCAGAGGTTAACAGACTGAATATGATCACAACAGAAATAGTGATTCCTTTTCTCAACTCTCTAAACACACACACACACACACACCGCTTTCTCCCATGTTCCCCCATCTCAGTAACAGTCTCCCCCACGCCCTCCCCCATCCTCTCTCCTTAGGGAACAAACATTATATCCTGCTTGATTCCTTTTCCTCTCACATCACATATCCAGTCCGCCTAAAAATATCTGCCATTTCTACCTTCAAAATACATCCAGAGCTCAATCACTGATCCATCGTCACCCCCACGGCCGCCTTCCTGTTTCAAGCCTCCACCATCTCTCCATGGATCTCACTGAAACAACCTCCGACCTGCATCTCTGCTTCCTGCCTCCATCCTTGTCCTCGGGGAGTTTACGCTGAGCATATCAGCCAGATGGCTGTCTTTAAGAGATTAGTCAAATTGTGTCATCCACAGCTCCACAGTCTCCAGCGGTTCCTCTATCTCTCAGAATAAAAGCCAGAATTCTTCCGGCGGCCTTCGGGGATCTATACATCCTGGATCCCCATTAACTCTCTGGCTCATCTACTATTATCTGCCCCCCCTCCACACACACACCCCCATTCACTCTACTTCAGGCACACTGGCCTCTCTGCAGGACCTCAAACTGAGCACACACAGCCCCTGCACCTGTATCCTGCTCTGTATTCAGCCTGGAAACTCGTTTCCCCCGGGGGGCACCTGGCTTGCTTTTCTAATCTCCTTCAGATGTTGGCTTAAACGAACCTTCTACATAAGGGATTTCCTATTCCCTGATCACCTCTCTAAAACTGTCATTCACGTCTTCCCCCGAATCTGTCTCTTTCTGGTTTTTTATTCTCCTCCCCACTTATCACCATCTGACATGCTGGACAGTTTAACCTTTCTGTATTTACTGTTCTAGACTTTTGGATGAGAGTAAAGATGCCCTTTTGTTCAGGGCTGTATCCCAGCTGTCACAGGGGTGTCTGGTACATAGTAGGTGCTCAATAAATGTTGCACAAATTAATTCATAGTGGGGCAGATACATCTGAGTTGATCTGAGTTTAGAAGGGCACATGATCAAATAATGCAAGGAGAGCAGTAACTTAGGGCTGTGGTAAGGAAGGCTTTGGAAGATGGCCTGTGCCGTTTGAATCTTGTTCTGCAGCCTGGAGGAATCGTTAAAGTGAATTGAGACAAGCAATAGCACAAAGAGATGAAGTCAGGGATAAAAGAAATCATGCTTTAAGAATAAGAATAATGTGAAAGGAAAATTTTGTTCTTGAACATCAATCTTTCTTCATCAAAGTGAATATACTCATTGATATTGGGTGGGCTGCTAACAATTACCAGAGGTGGAACACTGATGCCTTTTTCAAAATGGTTTTAAGAACCGACAGATCCCTGAATAGAGGCGTGATAACATACTGAGACTGAAAGTGACTCCTTATGAGTGTCCATAACTTGAAGTATGGATATGGTCCCTAAAATTTGTATGAAAACGTCTGTTAAATGCTGTTGGTAACAGTATTAGATGAGGTAACTGGATAGCATCACCAACTCAGTCAATGGACATGCACTTAGGCAAACTCCAGCAGATAGTAAGGGACAGGGAGGCCTGGCGAGCCGCAGTCCACTGGGGTCACAGAGAGTCGGACACAACTTAGTGACTGAACAGCAACAAAGTAGTATTCCAAAAATCCGAACTTCGGAAAAAGAGATTTCTGGAGGACAAATTTCTAGAAACACAAACAATAAATGCCTCACCTATCACTCTTGCAAGTTGGGACTGGGAAACTTTCTCTAGGTTGGACCATACCGCATCCACCCCTCTCCACCCCGCCCCTACAGATTTTATGGAAGTGGATCGACAAGAAAACCCCTCCCAAACCACCAAATATTAGCATTTCGCTAAAATGTGAGTGCCTTTGTAACTGTGCTGTCTCTGAAAAACGACTTTTCTGTTTGCAGTACAACCGGTACCAGCATTACGGGGCGGAGGAGTGCGTGCTGCGGCTGGGAGGCGTGCTCTGCCCCAGCCCGGGCTGCGGGGCGGGGCTGCTTCCAGAACCGGGCCAGCGGAAGGTCACCTGCGAACCGGCCCACGGCCTGGGGTGCGGGGTGAGTACCAGCCACACCCCGGGTGTGGGCTGTGTGTATGTGTGTGTGTGTTTGCTTTGGCAAATTGGCTCAGTTGGTGCTTTATTTTCATTTTCCATCTGGACTCAGATAGCTTTGACCTGATTTTTTTATTTTCATTTTACTTATTTTCATTTTCCTCTTGGACTCAGATATCTTTGACCTGATGCAAAAAAATTTTTTTAAATATATTTTTCCGTTCTTAACAGAATCCCGTATATAAAGAGGGGAGGTAAGATTTTCTGCTTTGATAGCTATCAGTGTTTAAGACATGAAATCACTCAGTCAGCCTTTTAAACTTTTCTTCCAGTGCTCAGATAATTCAGAGCAAAAATGATTTCTTCAGAGGTAGCACCCAGTCGACAGGAGTGAAGGAGAAAGAGAATTCCACCTCTTAGCATCATTGTCTTAGCGACGTTGCTGGCCTAAGTATTTCAAGAAATAAAAATGAAGATTAATATGGAAAACTTGAAATGTTATCGGGTGGTAAAAATCATTTTAAATTGAGACGAGCAAAACTTAATGGGGCCTCTTAGGGAAGCAGAAAAAGAAACGTGGAAAATGTTTGTTCTAAGGCTTCTTGAATGGGTCTGCTGGCTGCAAGCTGATGGTGAAGGGGTGCGGGAAGCATAACTCAAACGCAAATCGGCTGGCTAAATTATAGGCTGAAATGACAAATGGATAATAATCCTGGTATTAAATTTTATGCCGGCCAGAAAAGGAAGAAGTGTATGTGCTTATAAAATGCTATTGAATTGTGATGGGAGAGCATTCCTTTTAAAATTGCAGCTTCATGAAGAGCTTTGTTGGAAGGAGGAGTATGGATGGATGGCAGAGGCATATTACCCAGGCCTAATTTGGGGCTGAGCCTCCTGAGTTACCTATGCATAAATTGGCATCTGTCACCCTTGGTAGGGCTCCCCATCGCTCATGCAGTGGAGCTTACCAAGCTCTTGGCTGAGTGATAAAGCAGAACAAGTGGAAGTTGAAAAATAATGAGATGCCATGATGCGTAAGCAGAAAGAAATACTTCTGGGCTAATGGCGATTTCATTAGGATGAAAACTCACATCATGTCTGCTAGCCTTAGAAGTTATGGAAATCAAACCCTGCTTCCCAGCCTTAATCATCATCATTTACTGTATAATCTGCACCAGTTGCATGTGGCCCAAGCAAGCTGCCAAATTCTGGGATCAGGGTTTCTAGCAAATGTTTTGTTTTAGATTGAGTTACAATAGCCGTTAACTAATGGCCCAGTTCTATCTATGCTTCTGCCTAACAATTGTTCCTGTTGTTCCATTGTCTAAAGCCGGGGAGTTCTTTCGGCCCTCTTCTGCGTTCATTGTTCACCTTGAACAGTTTTGAAGGTTTATGTAATTTTAAGATTTGAATGTCTTTCTCTTCCCTTTTTTACACAATGTGATATTATAAGTAACACACACATTTGAACTCCAAATTATGGAAAATTACCTTGGAGATGAATTGAATTGCTTTAATATCTTTGGGTTAAGAGAGTTTAGGGGCAAACCTTACCTAAAGGAGAAAAGCTACCTTCAAGATGTTTCTTTGGAAGGTCTAGGTAATGTGTTTTATTTTTATTTATTGTTTTGTTGTGGGTAGGGGGAATGCTTGTTGGTTTGTATATTACTTATCTGTTGCTATGTAACAAATAACCCCAAACTTTAGCCTTTCAATTAATAAACATCTTTTATCTCACAGCTCCTGAGGGTCAGGAATCCCTAAGTAGCTTAGGTGTGTGGTTCTCGCTCAGGGTCTCATGAGGTTGGAGTCAAGCTCAGTTGCAGCTGGCCCAAGACTTGACTGGGGCTGGAAGACCCACCGCCAAAATGCCTCAGTTCCTCACTGGCTGTTGTCAAGCCATGGTGACTTGCTCTCTTGCTCAACCAAGAGCATTCTTGGCCAAAAATGCCTCAGTTCCTCACTGGCTATTGACCACAGTTCCTCACTACATACCCCTTTCTCAGGCTACTTACCCAGAGCAAATGATCCGAGAGACAGAGCAAAGAGAAAGCCAAGGTGACCTGCTCTCCAAGGCTGTGCACCATCACTTCTGCTTTGTTCCCTTGGTTAGCGATGAGTAAAAGTTCCAGCCCACCCACAACGGGAAGGGAGCTGGGCTCCGTCTTAAAGGAACGGGTGTCAGGGAATTCATGGATATATTTTGAACCACCACTGTCTGTAATTTGAAGAAGCTGAATAAAGAACAAAGAGAAATGATTTTCTAAAACATCTAACTTGATGCTTTCTTTGCTCTCCCCACCTTTTTTGCCCCAATCCCCGTAAGCTTTTTCAGGCTGATATCAATTCCCATTGCTTTGGCTTTTCAGAAGAGATAAATTGACATCTTCATTGCTCTTTTTTCTTCAAATCCTCAACTTTCACAAAAGCATGTTAACCCAGCTTACATACCTTAGGGATTCTGTAGTGTTTAAAAAGGAGATTAGGTTGTATGACTTAGGTCCAAATCTTGGCTTCCTCAACTACCAATGGTCTTAATCTTCCTGTGCCTCAGTCTCCTCACTTAAAAACAGACTGTATTACAATGGACCTGTGTAAGGCTCCTCTGTCCACGGAATTCTCCAGGCAAGAGTTCTAGAGTGGGTTGCCATGCCGTTCTCCAGGGGATCTTCCCGACCCAGGGATCGAACCCGTGTCTCCTGTGTCTCCTGCATTGAGAGGCGGGTTCTTTACCACCAGTGCCACCAGGAAAGCCCTCATAAGGTCATTATGAATGTCAAATGAGCTGATGGGCACAACAGCACATGGCATAACATATGTATTTGTTTAATGTTTAATTAACAGCTTAATCAGTATTGATCAAAGGCTCACCTAAAAGACCTAATTAAATATTCAAGGAAAATTAACAACAGAGTGTTTGTTTGATCCTCTCTTCCAAATATTCTAAAATATTCCCCTCTGAATCAAGTTAGATGCAGCAGGGAATTAGGTACCTAGGCCCCACTCTTTTAGTCCTTCAAAGAATTACTTTTCCTGCACAATAATTTGGTGTCATTTGTTTATACTGTGGTCATTGTACAGATGACTCAACGCCTGTGGCTCTGGACATTTGAGTGGGCTTTTCTTTGAGGGACCATGGTGCCCATTCCAGATTCGTTATGCTTGTCCTGGGAAAAGTCGACACTGCTAAGGGTCCCCCCGAAAGCTGACTGCTGGAAAACCTAGAGCCACATTTGTGAGGTATCTACAGCAGAGAAACGGGCCGCTGATAGAACGGGTTTGGAAGCTTATTTCCTGGCTTGACTTGTTCCTCTTCCTTTTCTCCTGGTATCTGCTGTTTTGCTGTGATTTGTGCACCCTTGTAAGCTGCCAGTCTTTTCTGGATTTAAGGGTGGTAATGGAAAGCTGTTGTGTGAAAGAATCCGTGGTTAGTTTATGTTGTCTGTTATGTTGTCTGTCTGTTATGAGACAGAACAGGGCCCAATAAGTAGAAGTTAGAGGAAGCTGAATCAGGTGACTCTGCTCAGGGTTTGCTGTTAGCACCATGGACAGTGGCCACAAAGCAGGCTGCCCCCGGAGCAAGGAGTGCCTCACCCTACACAATGCTCAAGGAAAGAACTGACAGCAAGCTGTGGAAGCGGCAGAGTCTCGGACGTGCTTCTTGGGCTGTAGCCTTCAAGTTTATTGTTAGGTATCCGCGAATCCACCTGTACTTAATTTGTCTTCAACTGTCAACTCTTATTATGTGGGGTATCCAAGAAATGCTTGATGTTACCAAAAGGATCTCATGCATAAAAAAAGGTTGAAAACCAAATTCCCTGTCATTCACAGAATTTAAAAATTCAGCCTTCCAGATACAGAGTGAGGTGGACCCACATGGACTCATGTTTTAGAGCTGAGACACCTCTGTGCTGACCTCCAGACAGGACAGTTCTAATCTTCCCATCAGTCAGCCCACCACCACATGCTAGATGGTCCCCACTACCTCGCTGCTTGCTGTCGTACATAGCTTCCATCTGAAGACACAAGCTTCAGTATTGTGATTGTCTTTGACTTCTTTAAACGAGTGCTTAGGCTAGTACTTATGACTTTCATATGCAAGCATATAGTACTACTCATTGGAAAATCAGATTAGCTGATCTTTGGCCCTCCTAAGTCACTAACTTAACTGTTGCCCAGAGAGCAGTGAACATTAGCTAATGAATATAAGGATTTCCATCTAAATGATAATGTCAGTCCATCCAGGAAAGGCCTGATAGATGTGTCATGGTTACAGCAAAAATTTTACCATTATTAAAGAATTATTTGAACTTCAGTACCACCTCTTAGGGTCCAAGTTGAAGTGTTGTACTTATTTCATGCTTTCATATTCCTGTCCTCAGCCTTGATATTGTTCTCAGTAAGAACATGTATTTAGACTTCAACATTCATTGAGTGAATGAATGAATGAATCTTAATAATGTGGAAGTAATATGAATACACTTTTATTTTCAAATACTAATTATTGCGCCAATATTAGAATCGCTTACCTTGCCTCAACAAGAATCTCTTCAAAAAACATAAAATATGAAGTGTTTTAATTATACACTTAATACATCATTTAGAACACCAAAATATACTAACTTCAGAGATGCACAAAAAATCAATTAGGAACCTGAAAATCCTCCAAAACTTGCACCTTATATGCCCTATCTTAGACCTCACTGCCAAATGAAGAATTCAGTGCATTCTGGTAAAGAAAATGTCTTGGTTTTGGGAGCACTGATATTTTCCTTTTGACAAGCACAGAATATTTTTACATGGATAGACAGAACTCAACAAGGATATGTTTGGGGATCAAATAGCCTGACCTCACTCTCTGCCAATGCTTGATCATATTTTCACTACTGCTCATAAAAATATTAATTGATTTCCTGAGGAATTCATGTTATGCATTATTCTTTCTCTGTCCTTATTGCTATTCATCAGAACTATCTCACTAACTTTGATGGTGCCGATGTAAAATGTTGACATGTTTAATGCTAGAAAATAGCCACAAAATATGGAATACATTACACTCACTGACCTGGGGATACAAAAAGCTATGGCAATCAAACCTTGCAAGTTTTCTATCAGCAAAACATTTTTATCTTATATGATGGTGTTTCGGGATGTTATACATCTGAGAGATAATTTCTTAAAATAATACTTGGAATTTAATGAAGAAATTTCTGTTTTGAATTAGAAATACAGGGATGAGATTTAACAACAGGGGAAAAAATACTCTTATGCATTTCAATGAAAACCAGAGATCTTTAAAAAAAAAAAAACAACTCATTAAGCCAACCATTAGTTAAGGAAATTAAATAGAATTTCTTACAGCATCTGAGAGACTCTCCCTCCCTTGATCAGTAGCGTGTGTGGCTTTGAGGTGGATTGATCAAGGAAACGGAGCACTCGTCTTGGGCCCCTCACTTGCACAGATCCCTTCCACGCCCTCTCACCCAAGTTTACATTCTTGCACTGTCTTCCTTGAAGAGAGTCTCAAAAATTGTAGAACCTAAAGTTACAAAGGCTTCACCAAAACTGAATCTAGACTTCAATGAGGACAGGGTAGACTTGCTATGTGCCAAGAAATCCTTGTTGAAGCTACTTATAGCAATAGCATTCATATATTGTTGAAGACTTTAGTTAAGTTAGAGCCCAAGCCTCCTGTTTTAGCCCTTATATAGGAAAAGGAGTCTATGTAGACAAATGGGGATAACTCTCTCCTTCATTCAGAGATCTAATTATTGATTTTAAAAGTAACCAGATGGGGAGCCTTTTTTTTTCAATATGTGGGACTCAGAAATAGAAAGTCAAGAGATGGCCAATATTTAATAAAGAAAATGGTTACGTTTTCCATCCTTTAAAGATACTTCAATTTTATAAAAATACAAAATTTAATTAAATTACCTCAAGTATTTTGAAAACTGTCTAGAAGATTTCCCTTTTTCCAAAGAAGAATAGAGATTAAAATCTAGACTCCACGTATGTGTGGTTTATATCATAATGCTTTCCAGGAGACACCAAAAAGCACAGATATTTTTCATTCTGCCTAAATGCAGGTTTGTTGGGGTTAAGCTCCAGGCTATAATCTCACCTTGCTAGCCTCAACTCTATGGCCTCTTCAACATGTAGAGCATAGAATCAAATCTTTTTTGACACATTATTTTTGATATACCGGATGTTCTTTATCAGAGAGTATTTTTAAAAGAAAGCTAACATTATGAAATGTCAGAAATATGCATGCCATGTTTATTTGACAGGTGTCCAAAAATCTAATTTAAGCTCTAAGATTGGCTCATTTGCAGAGTGGAAATTAGTCTTGCTAGACTTTCTGCTTGTGAGCCAGCTTGAAGTGCAAAGACAGAAAGCTCTAGAGAGTATTTATTTTAATTAAAGAAACTGTTCATAAACATACAAACAAGTTCTGTATACCATTCCTCTGGAAAACATTTATCAATTGGCAAATGTTCCTAGAAAGTATTCTGCAGTCTGAAATAGAAATACATGTTTTCTAATCCAACATAGATCAATGACCTTTCCATGTGTCTTTAGCTATTTTTTGTTTAAAATAAGGGAAGTGTGAAATTATTATACTCTTTCAAAACAGTAAGCTCTATCTCTTTGAATAGCGTGTTGCGTGTGTGTGTGTGTGTGTGTGTGTGTGTGTGTGTGTGTGTGCAGTCATGTCTGACTCTTTGTGACCCCAAGAACTGTAGCGACCAGGCTCCTCTGTCCATGGAATTCTCCAGACAAGAATACTGGAGTGGGTTGCCATTTCCTTCTCCAGGAGATTTTCCTGACTCAGAGATCAAACCTGTGTCTCTTGCATCTCTTGCATTGACAGGCGGATTCTTTATCTGTGTGCCACCTGGGAAGCCTAGGAAATCAATTTTGTGGCAAATTGAATAGAAAAGCCCTCTTTAGCTCTACCAGCTAAAGGAGAGCTCAGAACATTCCAGAAAACAGGCTTCTATGAAGATAACATAGTTTCTGTGTATTCATTTTGATCCTGCCCTCACTTCAGTCTAGGGCAAGACTGTCTAATATGGTAACCAGAGGCCACAAGTGACTGTTTAAATTAAAATTAAATAAAATTTAAAATTAGGTTTCTCAGTCACAGCAGCTACATTTTAAGTATTCAATGGCCACATACAGCCTCTGGCTACTGGACTAGACCTAGGCCATGCAGACAGAGCATGTTTTCATCAATATCACAGAAAGTTCAGTGGGGCAGAGAAAATAGCTATAAGAGATCACCCTAGAAGAAGCATTCACAAGCTCAAAGATGCCTGTGTCTCAAACAAATTGAAGTTTGACCCCTTCAATTCTAGTTAAGAAGAAAAATCTTTCTAGAAATTAAAGCAGTTTCCTAAGTTAAAAAAAAAAAAAAAAAAAAAAAAACACGTACAGCAGTGTTTTCCAAAGTGACGCTCATTCGGTGCAAGTTCAAGGGATGTTACGTGCTCGGAGGATGGTTGGGATCCGGGACAGAGAGCCTGGGCCGAGACCCGTGGTCAGAGAGCTTGGGCGCACGCCGCTGTCGGTGCCGTTGTGCAGGCGCTCACTCGTGACCGACCCTGCAACCCTGTGGGCGGCAGCATGCCAGGTTTTCCTGTCCTTCACTGCCTCCTGGAGCGTGTTCAAGTTCACACCCACTGAGTTGGCGATGCCGTCTAACCATCTCACCCTCTGTCGTCCCCTTCTCCTTCGGCCTTCAATCTTTCCCAGCATCAGGGTCTTTTCCAGTGAGTCTGCTCTTCACATCAAGTGGCCAAAGTATTGGAGCTTCAGCTTCAGCATCAGTCCTTCCAGTGCATGCAGTAAACTCCATTAAATAGGGCTTTGTTCTGTTGGACTTAAAGCTTTCATTATGCAAACACGCCTGTGCCTGAACCAGGGGAACACCACAGCGGCCTTCCCTCAATTCTTTCAAGCAAGAACGGCCTTTTGGGCGGTCCATCTAATCAGACAGGTGTTTCATAGAGCAGCTTGACTCAGGGAATCAAATCCCTTGCCTTATCTGAATAGCAAGCTTACCACAGTACTCTTGGGAAGGAGCTAGTGAAACCCAAGGATCAGAACATTAAGTCTACAACATTTTCCTGTTTGTAGAGAACTAAAAAAAAACATGATTTTTTTAAATGATATGCCGTATTTGTATTAGAGGTATTTTTGAGACTACATATTTTATAGTGAAACCTTTTTATTATTAAACTGCTATTGATATATAATTTTATGGATTTAACATACATAGAGAAGATCGGGTGAAATTTTATGACTGTGTGTGATTAGCAGCATATTTTCAAATGATTCCTATTAAATGAACATGAGAGATTTTTTAACTTCAGAAAGAATATTATGGTAAATATATATATATATATATTTCTATAGTGGGTATCAGTGTATCTCAATTTCATAAAACGTTAACTGCATAGGACAATGAGATCATGACAGAGGAGTCACAGGGCTTTTTAAATTTTATTTTACTGACGTGTCGTTGATTTCCAGTGTTGTCTTAGTTTCTGGTATGCAGCAAAGTGATTCTGTTATATAGTGTGTTTTTTTCATATCTTTCCCATTATGGTTTCTGTTGTTGTTGTCATTCTGGCTTTCTACGCAGTCAGGAATTGCTGCACAGAAGGTCACGGCAGTGTGGGCCGCCCACACCCCGCTGTAATGCCCTGGGGGGCCTCCCTTACAAGGGGGCACGCTGGAGCTCCCTGCCTGGCATCCCAAAGGGCGGTCCTCTCTTCCCTGTCCTTCCCAGAGCCCAGCGGGGTTTCTGGAGGGTGGAGAGCTCTGCTCCATCTCATTACACTCATCATTTTTCACATCCTCTCCCCACTATCTCAGGCGTTCTCTCATCGGGGAGGGGAAGCCTCCCAGAGGTACCCTCTGACCTGCTCTTTCAGACTTGCCTCCAGCCCTCCTTTCTCTTTAGGGTCTCTGCTGAACACCCCCGAAACAGCTAGTTCCTCCTGTATATTCACCCAGATCAGCCCTCCCTATGTGCTGGTTTTTCGCAATTTCCCACCATGCGACCTTTAGAAAATGGCCTCACAGGTCTGACATTGTCCATCTAGCCCATGGTTACCCTCTGTGGTTCGCATCTCATCTTTCCTGCTGTTATATACACTGCAGATTATGGAATGCAATTATCAAAGCAGTTTTCTTTGTTCTCTCATCTTTCCTTTTTTAACACCATTTTTGATTGTGGTAAAATATACACACTATGAAATTTGCCTTTGATAACCATTTTAAAGTGTACAGTTCAGCAGCATCAAGTATGCACAGTGTTGGATAACCATCTCCACTATTTCCAAAATTTTGTATCACCCCAAACAGAAGCTCTGTTCCTGTTAGGCAATAATTAATTCCCCATCTCTCCCAGCCCGTGGTCACCTCTAATCTTCTTGCTGTCTCTATGAACCTGACTATCCTAGATATTTCACATAAGTGGAATCGTAGGAATTTTTTGTCCTTTGGTATCTGGCTTAGCATAATGTTTGTCACTTAGCATAATGTTTTCAAGCCTCATGCAGCGTGTGTCTGAATTTCACTCCTCCTCATAGCTGAGTAACAGCTCATTGTATATGTATACCATGTTTTGTTCCTCCCATTCCTTTTTAGGATTTATTCAGCCACAGTAGTCCTTCCTCTCCCTGGAGCGAAAGTCAGGCAGGTTCTCTGACTCTTGGTCACTTACAAGTGAAAGAAAGTCTTAGAGACACCTTATGTTGTATATTCATACTGTCAATTCACTAAAAGTGGCTTTTGTCAAAAAAAATACACTTGACGTGACACTGAATCTTCTGCCCTGGCTCCCAAGGCCCAGTCCTTTGCTCCATGGCCGTGTGCACTTGGCCTAGAAGTCCAAATGGGCGGACGTGACTCACCCGGTCACTCTGAGTGTTCATCAGCTTCTACCTGTTCCACTGACTTTTTATTCATCTCAGGTTAAGGTTGACAAGACACAATAATAGCTGCTTATTCACTTCATTCCTCTGAAAAGTGTCTACGTCATCAATCTGCAGATCCAGAGTTTTTAATTCCAGTGCTTAAAATTGTTTGCCTTGAATAATTGCCTACGTTAGCGCCTATAGGGTTTCAGCCTCATTACAGAATCATCCGTGCAGACCAAAGTCCCCCATCCTAACTTGAGTAGCAAAACCCTAGCCCTGTTCCTGTAGGTATAACAGAAATGTGTTTCTGCCAGAAAAATAGCTCATGAACATGATTGCAAAGATTTGTCAAGATAAGGGTGGAGGATATTCCTTGTAGTACTGTTTTGTAGTAGACGAGAACTTGGAAACAATCAAATTGTCAATAATATTGTAGTGGTTAAGTACATTTTTGATATATGGGTACAATAAAGTACAATATCTTGTTTTAAAAGGGCTTCCTTGGTGGCTCAGTGGTGAAGAATCTGCCTATAATGCAGGAGACCCAAGTTCAATCCCTGGGTTGGGAAGATTCCCTGGAGAAGTGAATGGCAACCCACTCCAGTATTCTTGCTTAGAAAATTCCATGGATAGAGGAGCCTGGCAGGCCACAGTCCATGAGGTCATAAAGAGTCAGACATGACTGAACAACTAAACCACCACCACCTGTTTAAAAAAATAAAGTCATTCTGCATGCTGATATGAAACAATTTTTAATACTCAGAATTAAGAGAAAAGAGCAAGAAAAAGAGGATAAATACTCATAAACATATAAAATATTTCCTGAAAAGAGTTCATCAGACCATTAAAGTAGTTGCCTTTGGATAGAAAAAAGTGGGGATATAGAGAAGGAAGCTTTTATTAATACCTTTCAGTTTACAACTTTCTGTAATGTTTGAGGTTTCTAAACATGTAGATATATTGCTTTTACTTTTTATAACATAAGGAATTTTCTTAGTTTATGAACTACTATGAAAAAGCTAGCCATGTTATTTGTTAAAATAAAAGCAAAACAAAGTGAACTGTAATTAAATTGGTTAGAATTTTACACCATTTCAGACATAGTGTTTCTCTGGGGTTAGACTGAGAAAGAAGGAAATAGGTCTGCCACTGCCAGAGGCCAAGGTCGTGAAAAGCCGAATGGTGAGGTCCAGCTACTGTTCACTCTAAGGGGATGGCAAGGCAGGTGATCCATTCTTTCAGACATTTACTTGGCATGGAGCACGCTGTCCTGTCACACTGATTTAATTGAATGACATGTTTAAGAAAAATGCAAGTAAAGTCTGCTAGGAAATTTAATTTACAGTCTCAAAATTAGTTCTATGAAACATGTCACCAGAAACTTTGAACAGCCAAATGCAAAGAAGTGAATTTGAATTTTTGTGTAGTTTTAAATAGTTTGAGCAGTTCCTACAGTATAGGAAAATATATTCCGATGGCCTTTTGCATATACCTGTATTCTAGGAATTCTATTCTCACAGCGTGTTTTATTGCTGACTTTTGTTCATCTTCTCTTTTTTATTCACACCTATTTTCACTACAATTTAGACAGAGTTCAAGGTGGCCCAAGCAAAACAAGGACTTGGCCCTGGTGTATCACGCATTCTTCCCTGCTTATCAAACATTCCATTGTAAAGGCTGTCTGGAAATTATTAGGTCGGTTTCCTACAGACTCCTGGAAGGAACAGGGCTTTTCCTGGTTAAAGACAAGTCAGCCCTGTTGTTAGTAGTCCGCAAGGGCCTGTAACAGACCGAGCAACCAGGTGCTCCCTGGATCCCAAGAAAGGCAGTCAGCCTCCCTCCTCACGTGCTTTCCTTTCAGTGGGCCGGGGATACTGACAGGAGAGGGCCTCAGTATTTCACCTTTTTAGCACTGAATGAATGAGGCTAGCAGTAAATCCCTGAAGGCTCCCCCAGGGCAAACCTGACCTGGCCTAGCCTGACTTTGAGTCACACCTTCCCTGGGAATTGGCGGCTCCTAGGATGGATATCCGGAGAAGGCAATGGCACCCCACTCCAGTCCTCTTGCCTGGAAAACCCCATGGACGGAGGAGCCTGGTGGGCTGCGGTCCATGGGGTCGCGAAGAGTCGGACACGACTGAGCGACTTCACTTTCCCTTTTCACTTTCATGCACTGGAGAAGGCAGTGTTCTTGCCTGGAGAATCCCAGGGACGGGGGAGCCTGGTGGGCTGCTGTCTTTGGGGTCGCGCAGAGTCGGGCACGACTGAAGTGACTCAGCAGCAGCAGCAGCAGGATGGATATACCTGGCAGAGCCGCCTGAGCCTGTGACACGGGCCTTCGTCCAGCGGTCCATCGACACATTTCTAGTGTGTGCGACTTCCCTGGCGGTCCTGTGGCTAAGACAGCGCTTTCACAGCAGGAGCCGCAGAGTCCATCCCTGGTCAGGGAGCTAAGGCCCCACCTTACCAAGTGGTCAAAAAAATTTTAAAGTTTATACTGTGAACAAAGTATATGATTTTTTTTACATTAATTTTATTTAAGAGTTGTTTTTTTTTCCCCGCAAGGAGAAAAGAAATCGTTTAAGACTCCAAGCCTACAGGTAAGGCCCAGGCCAAGTGTGGAAGCTTCACCCCGTTATCCGCTCTTGAACCAGGGGTAGGAGAAGAATAGATACAAAGAAGGAAGGCTTTCCGAGGGCGAGCACGCTCTCTGATGCACTCTAGGAAGTAATTTGTCAAGTGGACCTGTTACCGCGCTTCCAAAAAGAAAGCAATTTTCTTCCTCCTTTTTTTAGAAGCAGGCCCAGAAAGCCTGTTTCCTCCCCAAGCCCATGCCGCCCGCCACTCTCTTTTAGAAAGAAATCATATTGTTTCTTCACAAAGCCTTGCTGGTTATTGTCCAGCCTGCAGTGACTGTCTGGGAATTTAATGTCCAGTGAGTTGTTGTTTTTTTTTTCCCAGCTTCTCTCAAGGTGTTAGTGCTAAACTGACAGGTCCATAATACCAAGGAAGACTGAATTAGCCATTCCTGAGGTTACCTCTACACGCAGAGCCTAGCTGTCGTCACCTATTTCTAAGCAATCCTGAAGTGAATTAGTGGATATGAACGTTTTATATCACCTCTTTTCTCTCTGCGAACTCGAAGCATTGTTCTTTACGTATACAAGCCTGCCTCCTGATGATTTGGAGGAAATAATAAAAGGAGAGATTCCAAGTGCCATCAGCTTCTAGGTTAGTCTGCAGCAGAAGTAAGATGGAATTTTACCTGCTGGGTTTTTAGCAAATGTGAAGCGATTGAAACAGATGCCTTCTAGAAAAGAAATCCCAAGGAAAGAGTCATTTATCAACCTTCTTTAAACCTATTCGCGTAAATGTTTTACATGTAAACAGAGCACAGAAAGCAAAGCTGTGTTCAGAAGATGGCTGCTATTTGGAAAGAAAGAAATCCAATCTGACCCAGCTTCTGAAAGTCTCCTTTATGCGAGGACATGGCTGGGCTTTTGTATGAGCTGTATTGTATTATTGTAAAGTGCAGGAGCCGCTTAATCAATAAGAAAAGTTGGGGTAGAATGTTTGGATTAAAGAGATAAGATCTTTGTTAGACTAAATCAATTGAGCCAGAACCTCCCATAGTGAGCCGAATGGAAATAGCTTCATGTTACAAATGTACCAGAGATTTTTAATAAGTGTCAAAATCGGTGTTTGGAGACTATGTGGCTATGTGTATTTTCAGTTTGCTGTTCTGGAGAAACCCAAGATTGTTTTTGAGCTTGGAAAAGCACTAAACTTCAATACTATGCATGGTTTTGATAAACATTTACTGGGGTATGCTTTTAATATTCTGAGCTCCATTTTAAAAGTCATTGATAATAGAATCAATGGACAGGGACCCAAATTATCCCAGAAAGTTAAGAAAATAAGCAGCCTGAAACCTACTCGAAAGCCTGTTCACCTTCACTCTGTAACCAGGACAGCTTGCGGCTGGGGCTGGACCCTGGGCACCCAGCTACCCACCATCCGAGCTGGGTGACTTTCTGTCCCGTGACTGTCAGAATCCGTGTGGGTGTCCACAGGCTGTTGACAGCCTTGATTTCCCTCCCGATTTTCATCGTCCCCCTTTCCTGCTATTTTGATTTTTTTTTTTCAAGTATTCTCCTTTTGCGGAGGTGGTCAGAAGGGACTCCCGAGTCGTCTAAGCCCGTCCTGCCACTGCCGTGACCCTTAGGAGGCAGGCTCTGGGAAGAAAACCACATCCTTCCTGGGCACTTGACCGCGTGCCTCAGTTAATCAGCTCAAAAGCCACTCTGTTGTTGGACTGAGCATTATGTGAAAGGATATGTTTCCTTTTTGTTTAAGCAGATTGGATTGGACTGTCTGATTCTCCAGCCAAAATCTGTTAACTGGTGCATGGAAACTGGTTCATTTCTCTAAAATGACTAAAGGAATTCATCCACTGAAAGACTTTGGGCAGATGACCCCGAAAGAGGCTCTTAATAAGAACTTTCCAGTAGCAGACCAAATCGCCTTCGGGTTACGTCCCACGGTGTCCTGTGTGGCCACAGAAGCTGGAAGCAGCAAGAAGAAATGTGTCCTCATTACTCACTGACTAAATGGATCGTAACGCGCTCTGTTACTTTGTTCAGAAGTGAGTGCCATGGGGTGTGACCAAGACCCCACGGGAGGGTGCCTTAAGGCGATGGGAGTTCATTCCTCCGTCCCATAGAACCCTTGGGCTGGGATGATGGCTCTGCTCAAGGAAGTCTTCAGCTGGCCTCATTCCCATGGTACAGGCGGCCCAGCGTGGTGGCCACATTTCAACTGGGGATAAGGGGGATGGGAAGTGGAGGACGTTTTATTCCTAAGGCCAGGTCCAGAGGAGGCACGCAGCACGTGCAGACCCGAATCCCAAGGAGAGGAGTTAGCTGCATGGCCATGTGGTCGGCCCCAAAGGCACGTGGCCGGCCCCACATGGCCAGCTGAAGTTACTGTCAATCCTAAGGAAAACAGCAGATGAGTAGTGGAGGGTAACGTTCGGTCTCTGTCACAACTACTATACGTCCTGTCTCCCCTGTAACCCTTACCCAAATACCATCCACTTCTTTCCATTCACAGATCTCTGCGTTTTCATGCAGGAAAAGAAAAACTGCGTAGAACACTGTGTCCTCTTTATTTCTAATAGGACTGAATACTCGCTTCGTGATCTTTTCTTTCAACAGTATATCTTTCACTCTCTGAATTCCGAAGCATGAAAATTAGACCTCTGGCTCTCAGTAAGACCCACTAAGTTGCATTCACCCCCCTGACTTCGAAAGGTGTGGCCACCACAACCTTCTGAATTTGTGCAGATGAATAGAGTTAGCATTCGGTAGGGCCTCAAGCTGAGAGGAGAGGAGCACCATTCTAGAAAATTCCCTCGTTGGATCGAAGCTTTCACCTGCTGATCTTTTTGCTCTAATTTTACATACAAATGCACTGCTTAACCGTGTAGAACCAAACAGACCACAGATGAAAGCTTTTGGACTTACAAATTGAATATGAGATTTCACGTAGCACTTGGAGTAATGACAGCTTCTGATTTACATTTCTAACAGCCGTCCTAGGAGTTTTAGCTTTTGTTCTTCTCCTGCAATCACTAGAAATCATGCTGTTTTCAGCCACTAAGCTATGCTAATAGGAAACATTCACCGGGGCGGGGGGGGGGAATCAATATATCCTTCTTTATATTTAAAATAAGTCAGCAATACTTACACGGGAAAGTTATTTATTTATTGCAAATGAGTTGATTGATTGTCCGCCATGTCAGTGGCTTGGCACTGGGCACTCAGAACAGGAAGGCAAGGACGGCACAGCGCTGGAGAGGCCGGTTATCTGGTGGGAAGACGAGATACCCGGTGGGAAATGGCACGTCCACCCGGCAGGGCAGGTTCATGCCAAGTAAGGTGCCACAGAAATCCAGAGAAGTCGAGGGTTTCCAATCCAGCGCCAAGTCACCTTGGACACAGCGCGTTTTAACACGTGTCCCGTTGCCTGTGTGTGTGTGTGTGTGCTCAGTCATGTCTGACCGTTTGTGACCCCACGGAGTGTAGCCCACTGGGCTCCTCTGTCCATGGGATTCTCCAGGCAAGAACGCTGGAGCGGGTTGCCATGCCCTGCCCCAGGGGATCTTCCCGAGTCAGGGATCGAACATGCATGTCTCGCGTCTCCAGCGTTGCCACCGGGAAGCTCCACTACTTGCTTCCAACCCATCTATTTACCCCTCGTTTCCTATCGCCCCTGGTGGGGGGAGCAGGGCTGCAGTCTGTTGATTTCTGTGTCCTCAGCATCCAGCAGGGTATCTAACACCTGCATAGTTGTTCACTGAATTAAGCAATGGGAGACGATGGCTTTGAACTGTTGAGGGTAGGGATCTTCATCAAGGACCTGAGGGGATGCAGAGATTTTGCCTCATGGAGACCCAGAAGTATTCTAGGCTTAAGGCTCTGACCCAGAGTGGAGGTAGAGAAGGGGCAGGGGGAGCTGCCAGAATACCTGGGCAGGGAGGACTGAGCTGGTACTCAGGAGGCACCAGCGATCGTGGTTTTCAGGGGAAGTTGCAAAAACAAAGCCAGGAAGATGTTTGATTGGCCACAACTGCCGCGGCTGCCTTGGGAAAACCAATTGGTTGTCTGTGATGGATTGTCCTCAGGTTCCCTTTTCTCTGATTCCAGTGTGTGGACTCTTCAGTTCTGGTTTGCTTACGTAACTTAGAAAGGCGTTAGCGCCCCCTCAGTCTGTCGAACACCCTCCTTGTTTAATTCCCTTCATGTCACCAAGTTCATTTTGACGAATAACCCTCCTAAACACCTTGTGAAATGGATATTGCCACTTATCTTTTCTTTTTTTTTCTTTTTTACCCATACAGATTTTTCAGGAGTTATTTTAGGGATTCTAATTTTGCAATATTAACTTCATTTGAGGTTGGGACTGAGGAAGAACTAGGTCACTCTTTTAATTTAGAGATTATTTAGAACTTGATTGAATCACAGCCACTCTGTATGTAATGTTTAATAGGTAATGTGTAATAATAATTGTAATGCAGTGTGCGCGCCGTAATATTTACTCATCTGTCTTATGCTGTAGCATAGTTTGCTGCCTTTTATCTACAAATAAATGCTTCATGTTTAATAATCTCTAGTATCAACTATTCTTTGTTTCCTTGCCATCACCATGGTATGCATGTATAAGAGCATTTCATACTTAGGTCCCTCAAGTGGAAACACTACCAGCTGGGAATCGTGAAAGATTTTTAACAACATTTGAGAAATGGAGCACATGGCAAAGGGTGGACCATGCCAGGCCTCCCTTTCTGCTCAGATATCTTAGCACCTACACACTTAGCGAATGAAAGAAAGTCAGATGCAGAGCAGGAAGCTTTCCGAGACTCTGGAGTTGGAGAAGACCTTTGACATGAGATGTCAGGCATATAACCATGCGATCATGTCCCTTCTGTAATCCCCATTTGTTTCCATTTAGCAAGAGTGTGTTTCCCTAAACAAATTTGTTTTGAAAATACAAAAGTAAGTGAAAAGCACAAACTCATTTAAAACAACCCTAGATATTTTAAATGTCTCAGAACTGTTTGATATTAGTGTATTGGGGATCATGGCCCATCTTGGACCTCATCTTTCTATTCCCTGGGCAGATTAGGTGCACAGACACACACTCACATACACACACACATTCGTATCCACACCACACACACACACACACACACACTCACATCCACACCACACACATTCATATCTACACCACACACACACATTCATATCCACACTACACACACCACACACACACACACCTGTGTTTCACAAAGTGGATCCAAAAGTAAATTTCCTACCGTTTTACTTATGGGAAAGTAATTTGTCCACTTACATGAACCCTGAATCTTTTGAATTCTAACTTTAATGCAAGTATTTCCCTAGATGTTTGCACACAATCCAGTGTCTCAAGGCCAGAGTTCCTGTAAGTGGAAGCATTTTGCCCGTATATTTTTAAAATAGATATAATCAGAGTGAAAACTTCAAATTAAAACTAGTTCTTGTCCCAGGGGAAAATGTGAAGTGAACTTTGGAAACATTTTTATGAAAATCCCTCTGTGTTAACAACGTTTGGTAGCTGTTTGATTCCTTGGTTGTATTTCCTGTGTGTCTGCTCCCAGAGCCTTCCCTGACAGGGGTCTTCTTCCAGAGTCACCGGCCGGGAGCCCTGCAGCTCATCCACTGATTTCTCCATCCCCACGTGCTTAGAACGCAGGGCTATGATTTCCTCAGCAACCTGATGGCAGCTTGTGGGATACTTTCTAAGGCTAAGGGTGAATGGTGTCACCTGTGGAATTTACATTCCACTAAAATAAACAATATATCAAATGGTGAAGAGCGCTGTGTTCTATTTGAAGTAATAATATATCCTGCAGATAGTTGGAAATATGAAATTGATATCTACCATATTAGGCTCATTGTCACGGTTTGAGAGTTATCATTAGAAACGTCATAATTGAAGTTCTTCAAGAACTGGTCTGTTCTCTGGAGAAGAGTGACTTGGTCTTTTCTCTGCAAAGAAGTGAGAAGACTCATAGGTCTTATTATAAATCAGCTGAGGCTGCTCCGATGCCTCCTGGTTTGGTGAGGGGAGAGGGGGGTTCAGAAAATAGAAAGGAAACTCCAGATGTGTCATTCTCAAACCAGGGCATCTGATGTGGAGGATGATACACAGAGTCATGGGATGAATGAAGGCGCAGTTCTCTGGACCATCTAGGGCAGGTCCAGGTGGAGAATGATACTTTGATGTTGAACTGAATCCATGCATGTTCAAATTATGTCTTGGTTTACCACCTCTCTTTGGGGCCATGACCTTGAGATTCTTCAGAGCAGGCCTCCTCCTCCCTTTGCTGTCAGGAATATCTCTGGGAAGAGTTTGGAGTGCTAATTTAAGTGGTGGCAAGAAACTCGCCCACATTGTCAAAACCCAATTAAAAATCTTTGGATAAAATATCAAGATAGTATGAAATGAACAGTTTTTGTTTTATGGGGAAAAAAATGCATCTTATACAAAATGATTTTTGCCACTCTTAGTTTTATTATATGCTTAATAAGCTTTCACTGCTCTAAGAAACAGGTTCGTGTTCCTGTATTATTTTGTTTGTATACCATTTAAATGGAAATGGTCCCAGGAGGAATAACATTATTATCAAATGATCTTTTCCTTCATCATCAAAATGTAATCAGTTAAATCTCTGCTTCCCAAATGTGACAAATGTATTAAAGAATATTTAACTCTTGCAGAGGTTTCTAGCTAGAGATAAAAATCAGTTGCTGATTTATAAAAATCTATAATTATTATAAAAATCAGTATTTATAAATGTGTCTTGACTTAGCAAGTACAGCTGATGCTTTGTTTGTCTCCATATAGGACAGCCTTTCAAAGTAACCTCACTTAAACTGAGCCGCCATAATTTTATAAGTGGAAGTTGTTGGTTTTAGTTGCTCAGTCCTGTCGGACTGTTTGCGACCCCACGGACTGTAGCCCGCCAGGCTCCTCTGTCCATGGATTCTCCAGGCAAGAATACTGGAGCGGGTTGCCATTTCCTTCTCCAGGGGATCTTCCCGACCCAGGGATGGAACCCGGGTCTCCTGCACTGCAGGCAGACTCTATACCGCTGAGTCAGCGGGGAAGCCAGCCTCCTATCCGTGTGCAGAACCTACTCATTCAAGGCAGAGAGCCGCCTCTCCTAGGAGATCATTATACCAACTCCTGAGGCATATTTAATTACCTTTACCAACAGGAAGTGACTCAGTGTCGAACCTCGGACCTTTCTTGCGGGAGTCTAAATCTGTTCGTGTGGCAGCCACTTCCCATCCAGTGCTCTTGAAGACGACCTGACCTAAAGACACTGACGTTCTGGTGTGGCCCGGAGTCTGCTGTGTGTTTACATGTGACCCTGTATGCACTTGACCCCACATCCACGTGGGGCCTCTGTTGAGAGAAGTCCTGCTGCTGTGGGCCCCAGGGTCTGTCCCCGGTGGGAGCTCTGGGGGCTCCCTGCTCATTTCTCATTAGCTCTGGGGCGCTGCTGGAAACTCCTGTAGCTTCAGGAATGCTTCCCTCCCTGGAGGGTTGGGGAAACCCCCCATTTCCCGACTAGAATGGGGGAGCGGGAGTTCCTGGAGGGCACAAGAGGTCATCAGATATTCCCACAGCCACGCGCACACTAGCGCTCCAGAGAAGTCTGCTCCTTCACACCTCAGGACACTTTGCCAGTGTGTGTAAATAAACATAAAGGGGAAGCTCGAAAACGTCAATCAAAATAAAATCTCATCTCAAAATTAAATGCTCCACTAAGTCACAGATGAAGAACCTTGCCCTGGGTTGTTCAGTCGCTACGTCGTGCCTTGACCCTCTGTGACCCCATGGACTGCAGCCCACCAGGCTCCTCTGTCCTCCGTCTCCCGGAGTCAAATTCATGTGACTTTGCTGAGTCACAGGTGAAAACCCTTGATGCTAAGGATTACTGTAATACTTAACATGTATCTTATGCGTATGAAGTCTTCCGTCCCACAAATGTGTGTTAAGCCTTCAGCATGTGCAAAGTACTCTGAGGGATAAAAAGATTTCTAAAACACTGTCTCCGACTAGGAGAACTTGTTCGAGTTAATTCTGAATCTTTGGGGACTAAATAAGAGAAAAGATACATTAAGAAGCAGTGTTGTGGTAGAGGGGTAGTCTTGCTGGTGGCCTTCCCAGGACCTGAGCCAACCTCACAGCCGAGAAATGGCCTTCTGTGGGAAAGCCTTCCAACCTCAGGCAAGGGCTCATCAGCCAGCTGGTTCAGTGGAGCAGAAGGAAAATGGAATCCAGCTCCCTGGAGGCAAGTTTCCTAAAAGAAAAAAAAAGAGAGAGATTGGAGAGCTTGGCCTAACTAGAGATGTTAAGAGTCTAAATGAGAGAGGAAGCTCTCATCATGGATGAGAAAGTGGGGTCCGGCTGTTCAACACTCAGAAGCCAGTTAGGAGGCCAGTTTGGTGGAAAGGAAAGTGCTTTATCCTGGATGCTGGCAGCTGGTGGGGAGGGCAGGTGACCATCCAAAGACCACTCCCGTATCCCACCCCTGACTATCAGGGGGAAAGAGCTTTTATAGACTGGAGGGGGCTGCATGCAGAAATAGCACAGTCAGCTCTAACAGTCATGTTGAAATTGGTCATCGGTGGTCTGACCAGCACCATCTTGGTTGTTTTAGGTACAGTTAATTTCAGTTCCAGGGTCAGTTTGTTCCCATTTCTTTGAGGTCGAGTTTCAGAATTGTAGCAGCCAGACTTTATTTTCTTGGGCTCCAAAATCCCTGCAGATGGTGACTTTAGCCATGAAATTAAAAGATGCTTTCCCCTTGGAAGAAAAGCTATGACAAATCTAGACAGTGTATTGAAAAGCAGAGACATCATTTTGCCAACAAAGGCCCATAGAGTCAAAGCTATGGTTTTTCCAGTAGTTGTGTGTGGATGTTGTGACCACATGGACTGCAGCACCCTAAGCTTCCCTGTCTATCACCAACTCCCACAGTCAAACAGGACTGAGCAACTGAATTAAACTGATGTATGAATGTGAGGGTTGGACCATAAAGAAGGACATAAAAGAGTACTGAAGAATCGATGCTTTCGAACTGTTGTGCTGGTGAGTCCCTAGGATTGCAAGGAGATCGAACCAGTCAATCCGGAAGGAAATCAACCCTGAATATTCTTTGGAAGGACTGAGGCTGAAGCTGAAATTGCAATACTTTGGCCCCCTGATGTGAAGAGCTGACTCATTGGAAAAGATGGGAAAGATTGAAGGAGAAGGAGGCGACAGGACGAGATGGTTGGATGGGATCACCCACTCAGTGGACGTGAGTTTGAGCAAACTCAGGGAGATAGTGAAGGACAGGGAAGTCTGGAGTGCTGCGGTCCACGGGGTCACAAGGAGTCAGACACGACTGAGAGTCAGGACAACGCGTCCTGTCTACAGTCTGGTCATCAGCAGTTAAATTCTTCCTCTTGGTGAGGGCCTCGGTATCTCTAAACCAGCTCACAGGGTATAGCTCAGAATGTCATCTACAGCCCTTGAGGCAGAACTAAAGGTCCTTGAGTACGTTGCTGCTGTTCCGTCTCTTTCAGCCGTTTTCCTTTGTTTCCCCAGTTTCTCACTTCTCGGATTAAACGTGTTCTTTGTCTAAGGTTTGTCGCAGACAAAAGGTGGGCAGGGGACATGGGGGATACAACCGTAGGATCCTGATCCGTTTCGATCACGGTAATAAAAGCGAGCTTGCCTGGCTCACCGTTGCTGTGAGTGCATGTCATATTGGCCTCCTCAAAGTAAATTTTAAAAGACACCCCCCCACCCCCGCCCGGTGGGCAAATGAATTACAAAAAGTACCTCCCACCCACCCCTCAGGCAGACACGGGCCACAGGACTGACCGCCGCCTCCCCCCACCCCAGAGAGCATCCTGCCGCGAATTCCCGTGTGGGCACAGCCACTTCCGGGATGCAAGGTCCAGGGAGGCAGATGCCCTCTCTTTCCAAGCCCATTTGGCCCAGCCCTTTGCACAGCACAGACTATACCACCGTATACCAGCCCCTGGCTCCAAGCTCCAGTTTGGTGTTTAATAAATATCTGTGAAATGTGTTTGACAGAAAACAGCAAAATTCTGTAAAGCAATTAAAAAATAATTTAAAATGTTAAAAAATAAATTTAAAAATAATTGAAAATTTAAAAATAAATTTTAAATTATTAAAAAATAATTTTTTAAAAAGAAAATAGTAATAACGATCTGTGAAATGAATGTTTCATAATATAAAATTATATCAGAGCACCCTGTTATTTCCTTGTAGCAATTACTGCCACAGTGTATTTTATTCAAGGCTGTCAGTAGACTTGCTAATGGTCAACAGCAGATAAAAAAGAGAGTAATGGGACAGAGCTGAAAACAAGGAGGAGAGGGACAAGGTTGACATAGTTGAGTTTGTATTCAACAAAATCTGTGCCCGTTTCTTTGCAAAGTAAATTAGATATAAGCATCCAAGCCATGTACAGTTCTATAAGCAAGTGAAATATATTGAACAAGTGTGTGTGTGTGTGTGTGTGTGTGTGTGTGTGTGGTGACCAACTAGAGGTGGGAACGAGGAGAACCAGTTCACGAGAGCCAGTTATGCACATCTTTTTCCAACTCTGTGTTCATTAACTTCATGTCACTAACTTGAAATAGACCATGATGACAGAGAGAATATCACAGGGCTGACTTTTTTTCAGAAGGGCCGGGGAGAAGCTGTTTACTAGCATACTACTCTGTGTGAGTGGTCCATTTAATTATATTTAAGTACAAAGGTCTGTAGAACTTACACAATACAAGGTTGTAAATAGAGACAGCTTTGGGTAATAGGCAACTTAAACTTAGCTTTACTTAACCTTCTGTGTGGTCCATGTTGTATATTTGGACCACCAGTGTAAGTAGATTAAAAATTTTGGTACACATATTAATATCATCATCTAGGATATCATATTGCTTGCTTAGAATAATTTTTTTTAATTTAATCCATTGACGATAGCCAAATCAAATACAAAGCATTTGCAATTAGAATATATATTTCCAGGTTAACACAGAAATTTTTCTGAAGCAATGCCTTGAATGTAATAGGTTAATTAAATATTATAGCCTTAATAAGTATCAGATAGTTAGAGATACCACTTCCAGGTAAACATCTTTGTTTCTGCCCATATTTTAATGTTCAGAGTTTAGAAATCATGGTTAGGCCTCTTATTGCCTCCTGATCATTTATTTTTCTCTTTGTTTTCTGATCATTTCCCTTTTCTGGTTTTATAATAAAGCATCTCTCAAATTCATTGTCTAGTTGGGACACTATTATTGTAGTATTTCCACACTGTTCCCTTTCAAGAGCATTCCTACATGAAAGAATTCTTTAATCTTTATTGCATCTCTGTTTAATCTTTCAGAGACACATTCAGGTTAATTTAAATTGCAATGACTGTAAGATGAAAATATATACAAAGTTTTGAAGAATGGAAGCAATTAGTGAGGTTCACGGGGCTGGAATTCATGAAGAAGCCTTCGAAGAACACAGTTCCCCTATTGATTTTACCTTATGGTACCATCCTTGGTTTTATTGTCTATGAAGATCGTTCAAGTGGTCGAGTAGGCACACTTCACTGGAGACACCGGCATGCTACCCCTTGATGATTCTTTTATAAATCCAGTGCAGTTTACGTCGCAGTAGATTCATGTTGAGTTATGAAGGCAATAAACTGTTCCATTCTATATGAAATAGATACAGAATATTTCAGAAAACAAGGCTCAAGAGGAAGTCTTTTAATACCTAAGGCATCCAACTTGCCTGCTCACTTTCAGCATGAAATTAGAGGCATTCTAGCAGAAAAATTCAGGCCTGTGTGTGTTAGTCGCTCAGTCATGTCCGACTCTTTGCAACCCCATGGACTGTACCTTGCCAGGCTCCTCTGTCCATGGGATTTCCCAGGCAAGAATACTAAAGCAGTTTGCCATTTCCTTCCCCAAAATATAGGCCTAAATCATGCTAAAGCTCAATTTAAGAGGAACTTCAATAATAATAGTATAACACCATTGGCAACCAAAACAGGTGACAGTAGTTTATGTTTGCCTGGTGATTGGCATTTCACTGAGGCATAGTTCAAACAACACACAGTAACAAAAGTAGCTAAGATACTATAAACTAAATAACATCTAAGTTTTATTAGATGCTTTGGGAGACATGGACTGTGCTACCAGAACCACTCAGGATGACTGAGTGACTTGTGAATGAATCCATTCATTGAAAGATATTTATCCTTTTCAGTTGATGAGCAGTGTCAAGTTCATGATCCTTCAGTCTGAGATTTTAATGACCAGGCCATTCAGAGTCTCCCGATGAGGAGTTCCAAGCAGTGGTGTGTGTCATGACGGAATCAGGGCACTTCATGTTGAATCCGCGAACATCACGGCCCACCACCGTCCACTGATCAAGAGCTGGTGATAGAATACCTGTCCTTAGTCAGCTACACAGCACATTGTGAAAGCAAGTTCTTGCTAGATAAGATAACCTTAGATTCTTCTGCCCGGTTTCCGTCAAAACTCAAGTTGTCAAAAATAATATTCGGATTACTTTTCCTTTTCTTTCTTTTTTTTTTATTGAAGTATAGTTGATTTCCAATGTTGTGTTAGTTTCACACGAAACTATTCAGTTTCAGCGAAATGGTTCAGTTTTATAACTTTATATATATATTCTTTTTCAGATTCTTTTCTTGTATAGGTTGTTACAAGATGTTGAGCATCCCCTGCCATATAGTAGGTCCTTGTTGATTATCTGTTTTATATATAGTGGTGTGTATTTATTAATCCCAAACTCTTAATTTATCCCTCCCTCACCCTCTTTTCCCTTTGGTAACTATAAGTTTATTTTCTGTGTCTGTGAGTCTATTTCTGTTTTGTAAATAAGTTCATTTGTATCATTTTGTTAGATTCCACGTATAAGTGATATCAAATGATATTTGTTTTTCTCTGTCCGACTTACTTCCATCTATGTTGGGGCAAATGGCATTATTTCAATTTTTTAATGGCTGAGTAGTGTTCCATTGTGTGTGTATATATACCATATCTTCTTTATCCATTTATCTGTTGGTAGACATTTAGGTTGCTTTCATGTCTTGGCTATTTTAAATAATACTGCTATGAACACTAGGGTGTGTGTATCTTTTCAAACTAGTTTTAATTTTTTCTGGCTATATGGTAGATATAAACCTGGTATGCCCAGGTTTTTTTGGATCATGTGGTAACTCTGTTTTTAGCATAGTGGCTGCACCAATTTACTTTCCTACCAACAGTGCAGGAGGGTTCCCTTTTCTCCACACCCTCTCCAGCATTTATTATTTATAGACTTCTTGATAATGGCCATTCTGACTAGTTTGTAGTAATACCTTATTGTGGTTTTGGTCTTAATTTCTCTAATAGTTAACAATGTTGAGCATCATTCCATGTGCCTGTTGGCCATCTGTATGTTGGTTTTTGGTTTTGGTTTTTTTTGGCAAGTTGTCTCTTTAGGCCTTCTCCCCTTGTATTAGGGCTTCCCTGGTGGTTCTGCCTTCAACGTGGGAGACCTGGGTTCGACCCCTGTGTCGGGAAGATCCCCTGGAGAAGGAAATGGCAACCCATTCCAGTATTCTTACCTGGAATACCCCATGGACAGAGAAGCCTGGTAGGCTACAGTCTATGGGGTCACAAAGAGTCGGACACGACTGAGCGACTTCACTTTCCTTTCCCCTTGTGTTCGTGTTCTGCTGCTGTAACACAAATTATCACGAACTTTGTGCCTTGGAACAGCACAGATTTATTGTTTTATAGATCTAGAGGTCAGTAATCTGATGTCAGCCTCAGGGGGCTGAAATCAAGGTATCAGCAGGCCTGTCTGCCTGTCTGGAGGGTGCAGGGAGACTCTAGTCCCTGCCTTTTCCGGTCTCTAGAGGCACCGCATTCCCGAGCCCAGGTCCCCTTCCTCCCGCTCCAAGTCAGCAGTGTTGTAACTCTGACCTTTCTTTCAAATCACGTCTCCATCAAACTACAGGCAGGAAAGTTGTTCTGATTTGGAGGATTTGGGAATTACATGGATCCACCCAGGTGGTCAGGACAGTCTCGCCATCACAGTGTCCTTAACCCTAATCGCACGGTCCCATGCCGCATGAGGTTAGCATATTCTCCACGTTCTGGGGATTGGGGCCACAGGCAGCTTTTTGAGCAGCCCATATTCTGCCTCCCATAATATTCATAAAGAATGATGTAGAGAATATCCATCCCTGTAGGCATTTTATCATTTATCCTGAATCAAGCTCCCCAGACAAATTTAAGTGAAACTGGTGTCATACCCAAAATATTATTATCTATTGCCACAGTAATTCTGTGTAATCGTCAGCTACAGCGCTTCAGTGGCATGCAAAGATAAAAATGTAATTTTGTCCCTAAGTCTCTGGTTCGGCTGGGCAGTTCTGCTGACCTTGGCTGGGTCTGCTCAGTGTCTGCAGTCAGTTGGCCAGTCTTGGAGGGGCCTGGCGGGGACAGCAGGTCTGGCTCCCAAAAGCTTCTATGTGGTTCCTCATCCTCCAGCCAGCCTGGCTCTCAGGGTGGAGGCAGTGGGCTAAGGGCAAGAGCAGAAGTGGGTAAGGTCTCCGAGGCCTGGGCTCAGAAACACACATTGTAACTTTCACCCCATCCTATAGGCCAACATTAGTCACAAGGCTGGTCCAGCCTCAAGGAGTGAGGAAAGAGCTGGGAACCCAGAGGTCATAAGGATGTGGGTCTGTGGAAGTGGGGAGAAGCGGATCATTTTGCAGTTACTCTGCCTCATAGGCACTTAGCAGCTTGGTATCAATTTGGGTCACTTTCTGAGATGCTAAGTAGAAATTTATCTCAGAGCTTGATGCAAGGACAAACTCTGCTTCTGAGTCTCTAGTGTGGTTATGGACACAGAACGATCACACCTCACAGCACATGACTAAAGAAGGATAGGCCAGCCCGGTCCTTGGAAGAGAGAGTCCCTGGTAATATTGATATATGGTGACCCCAGCATAGTGCCAGGCACCAAGGTATACTAAAAGATTACTTGACTAAATGGTTTTATCTGATGAATAATGCAAATATTACAATTCACTGCTTTACTTTAGCAGCTGGGAGTCTCTGTAACCAGGTGGTATTTCTAGGTACAGACTTTAAATATGGTTTCATTTGATTATTCTGATTGATTTTTCCATTAGCCTGATTTAATTTTCTGTTTACTGTTATAACTGTAGGTAATCTGGCCATCTCAAATCCTTCTTTGAGTGAGATAAGCTGAAAATAAAATTTCCAACCTATAAAGCTGGTAAAGAATTAGCTTGTCATTGGTGAAGCCTTAAAGCAATGGAGACTGAAATGGGGCCAGTTTCATTGATTTTCTCGGTTTGGTAGCGTTGTGTGTGAGGAAAAAAAATGCACAAAATTAACAACTCAGCCTTTTTCTTTCTTTGTATACTTGGGCAAGTCACTTAGCTCATGTGAGGCCATCTGTAAAATAGCAAGAATAATAATAACAACAATAACAGGCTTCCCTGGTAGCTCAGCAGGTAAAGAATCTGCCTGCTGATGCAAAAGACACAGGAGATGCAGGTTTGATCCCTGGGTTGGGATGTTCCCCTGGAGGAGGGCATGGCAACCCATCCCAGTATTCCTGCCTGGAGAATTCCATGGCCAGAGGAGCCTGGCGGGATACTGTCCATGGGTCTGCAAAAAAATCAGACATGAAGTGACTGAGTACACGCACACACATGCATGCAACAGCAATAATAATAATAATTTTGGCAAAATTGGGTGATGCCAAGTCACAAAGGATAAAAAGGAATGAAAACCCTCTCAGCACCTGCCTGGGACCCTCGTAAATACTTGATCAGTAATCAGCTGGGGGATGGGAAGCCCTCAGACGCAGTGCCTTTCTTCCACCCATCCTGTTAACGTGCGTGTTTGTCTGTGTCCGGGGCGTGCAGAGGACAAACTCAGCTGCTGCGGACTCAAAGGCACCAAAGGTGGCAGCTTTCTACTCCTGCCAGCTGACAGTCATCTGTGATCAACTGTGTAGCTTCCCTTTCACTTTCCGTTTCTCAGAGAACGTTTCCAAGTGATTCGACTTCCTGAACAGGAATTTGGTGGAGGAAATAACTCATCAGCATAAGCTAAAAATGCCCACGTGCCTTGGGTTCCCAGTCAGAGGCTGTGAAATGGGGACTATATCCTGCCGTATCTATAAACAAGGGCATCACAGTCGCCCACCATTTCAGGCCTCCAAATGTGAATTTCTGAGCCCAGAGGGCATCCAGAAGGAAGAACAGTGCCTTCCATCCAGCAGCTGTTGGCTTCCGTCTGAAAAAAAAAAACCCAAGAAGCAGGGCGCTGGCCCCAGATAGCTGAGACGCGTATGAAAGGAATGACTTCAGTGAGCCCAGATGCTTGCGTCACAGAAGAGCCCTAAACTCCTCAGTTTGAGATATCTGGTTTTCCTTAACTAGCCATCATCTTTGATGTTCAAACTGTCTGCCCCTTTTGTGGCAAACTTCTACATCCCCTGACTCCCCCGTCCGCCCTCCTCGGAGCAGTTTCTGAGATGCTGCCTCCCTAGCTTGAAGTCCTAAGAGTTCCCACTGAACAGAACAGCGGTCAGCTTTCAGGTTGTGGGTCATGTTTTTAAGTTGATAAGGCCAAGACAAGAGTCCTGCCTCATCTGCTTTCTGCCTGTTTCATCGTCTCATCAGCCTGCCCTGAGCGGGCCGGGACTCCCTGACACCGATTATTTTACATGATTTCCTTCTTGGAAAGGAATTGGAATCAGGAGTTGGAATCAGAAAGAGAGGAATGGGATTCTGGGGATGACCGACCCTCCCAGTGGACCGGCCCTGGAAAGGCAGCTGCTGGCTGAGCCTTGCATTTCTCTGTGTCTGTGCCAGGTTCGTTCTGCAGGGCATGGTCTTTTGCTGTGTCCTCCCCCTGCCCTGCCCCGTCTCACACAAAACCCCACCCACAGGCACACAAGACTATAGTAAACGGATGGTTGTTAGGAATCCGAAGTCTCATTTTCACATTCAGCGGTTGACATACCATTTGCTTGGGCAGAGTGGAAGTAGAAACAAGCTAAAATAAACATATCTGATGTTTTGAAATGTGTTTTAGAAACAAACAGCCACCCGGGCTTCAGAATTTCCCATCAGCCTCCTGTGATCCCACCCATCCGAGAACTGTGGGTACCGCAGCCAACTCCACGCTGACAGTTCTGTCCTTTCGCACCTCCCTGTCTGAGGGGAAGGCAGGTGAGTGTCCCAACAGGGACACGCTTCTTTTTCTCTGCACTGATAATAAGCCAAGTGTTGTTCTTAAAAAATTTAGTCTTCAAGAAGTCCTCTGAAGCAGTATTTTTTCACCTCCACAGAGTGGGCCCTGTTTCACTCAGTATTTGATAAAGACAACATTCTGTGCAAACAGTTTGGTTCTGAAAGTAATAATCCTTCTGGAACTCAAAACCTTCAATTTAGCCTAATTTTGGTTCTAACCACTGTTGAGTCGAAGATAGTTTTGGAACATCTTCCTGTTGGTACACAAAACAGTTCTTTTTTTTTTCTCTTGTTGTTATTCAGTCACTCAGTCACATCCAACTCTTTGCAACCCCATGAACTACAGCACACCAGGCTCCCCTGTCGTTCAGCATCTCCCAGAGTTTGCTCAAACTCATGACCATTGAGTCAGTGATGCTGTCTTATCATCTCATCCTCTGTCGTCCCCTTCTCTCTCGCCTTCAGTCTTTCCCAGCATCAGGGTCTTTTCTAATGAGTCAGTTCTTTACATCAGGTGGCCAAAGTATTGGAGCTTCAGCTTCAGCATCAGTCCTTCCTATGAATATCTGATTTCCTTTAGGATGGACTGGTTTGATCTCCTCGCAGTCTTTTTGGGAACAATTAGATTCTGATCACATCTGACCACAATGAACGGAGCCTCGATTATGGACTAGACATTTTCGGTAGGTGCTGGAAACACAGGACCAGACCCCCCTGCCTGCCCTCGGGGGATTCACGATCTACCAGATAAGTCCACAACAGACTTTTCCAAGTGCTGTGATTCAGCTCTGCCTAGAAAGCTGTGTTATTATTGTCTTGCCTTTCACTACAGGCAATAATAGAAGTAAGTAAAGAGTCATTTACATTAAAGACATTTGATTTTAAAATAATGAAAACTTACACAACAGGTTTTTTTCCCAAAAAAAATTTCCAAAGTGATACTGGAAGTCTTCCTTCCTGATCTCAGTTTTCTATGATGATCCACTCTGCTCCCAGGCCCTATGCACCCAGAGTGATTTTTCTCAGATGGTATTTTGGAGCAGACTGAGGTCTATCTGTGTACAAAGGTCTGCAAGGAAGAGTAAGAGGAGGTAGAGGGGAGCAGCACTCTTTAAAATAAATATTTTAATCCTTATTAATTTTTGATACTGTGTTACCTTGTTGACACAGAGAACTCAGAAAGGCCTTTTCCACTGAAGAGTAAATGTTAGCTGCGGGGACATTTACACCATCATGCTCGTGACCTCCTGACCTATTGCACAGCCCATCCCCTGGTGAAGCAGTCATGGTAACGACCAGTTGAGTTGTCACATGATGTGCTAATACAGAATGACACCGTGGAAAGCATGGCAATGTCTGTGACTCTCCATTCTCTGTGAATGAACTCAAGTTGAATCTACCGTGTCATTTTCTCCGTCTCTATTGAGATGTTCTGTCAAGGAAACGTATTTTTATTTTTGTTACACGTCCATATATTTTCTCAATTTATATATGAATCTGTCTCATTATCATTAGTAAACAAAAATGATACTGACCCACTATAAACTGCTGTATCATTCAGTTCAGTTCAGTCACTCAGTCGTGTCCAACTCTTTGTGACCCCACGGACTCTAGCACGCCAGGCTTCCCTGTCCATTACTGACTCCCAGAGCTTGCTCAGACTCATGTCCATTGGTCGGTGATGGCTACTGCTAAGAAAATTCAGAGAAATCTCGTTATGTTCAGATTTTGAAAATTGTACATGAAACTGGTTTATTATGCAGATTCTGTCAAAAATATAATCTTAGCATATTAATAGTGGGATTTAGCCTATTTTCTTTATAGAGAAAATAGAAACTATTATTAAAGCATGAGCCTATACATAATGTGTTTAAAGTTAAAGGAAAAGGCAAAATATCTTTTTCTCACATGTAAATTGAAAGGACTTCCATTTGTGTTTGTCTTGCACAGGGCTGAGGTCAGCGTGGCCATTAGAAAATGAAGTTACTCTAGCTTCAAAATGTCTTTAGATCTGATAATACAACATCTGCCCTCTGGCATCACCCACCCTTTTGCATACTTGGGATCTCTGGGTTCTTTGTTCACGTATGTGTGATGGGGTTGGGGCGGAGAGGAGATCCCGCAAACTTGGCCTGGTTCCTCTGCAGAAGTGAAAGCCACAAGAATTGAAGCTGATGTTCGGAGATAGTCCAGTGCTGCTGTCATCTTTGCATTACATTTTCCATTATCCTTGCTCTGACTGTTTACTGGAAATACCAGCTTTCTGTAGCCTTAAGACAGTGAGACTATGTTCTGTCGTGTACTTCTAGAAGCTGTCACAATGCCCTATAGGGCATCCTAGCTGTTGTCCTAAATTGAGATGACAGTGTTGCTCATATTAAATTGCCTTCTCGCTTGGCTCGGCATGCTGGGATCCATATCTATTAATGCAAGAGTGTCCAAATGTCCTGCCAGGAAAGCAATTTGTTCCTCAGTAGGGCGTCGGGGAAGCAGCTGGTCTAAGAAGCCATCAGAGGTGATGTTAGGGGCAAGTTGTGTTTTTCTTGACTTAATGGAAAATCTTACTGATCCATCGCCTCACTTGTCCTCACCACTTGCCAAACGAGGTCACACAAATCCATCTTCAGCCCTCTCTTCTTCCTCCCCACAGGCCTGGCATCACTCTCTCGTGGGGAGTCAGCCCTCCACACAGCCCGAGCTTCATAATAGACATTGTGACAACACCAAACACATTGTTCATGGATTTTTTTAATGCCCTGGAGAGGCAGCGCAGCTTGGAAACATTCCATTAAATGTCACACTTCAGCCAGCTCAGTTTTTTTTTTTCACCAAGTCCTCTCCAAGGAGAACTCTGTACACACACCATATCCGTACTTGCTTCCTGCAACTCTCCCCAACCTCAGCTTTCTCGTGAATGCAGGTCACGGACACCAAGTCACCGTGCCTCCATAGCTATTCTTCTGCCATGCATATTCAGTGACTAACGCTCAACCAGCCATTCGAGAGCGATGACTGGATACCAAGTTCACACTCACGATGTACCATGGAGGCTTATCCTCGGGCGTCTAAGTGAACAAGAAATGCTCACCTCGGCTCTGATAGGAAGGGTGCTTATGGCCCCAGTAATTGAACTGAGATGCCTAATAGTCCAGAGATGAAACAGATCTCCAAAATGGACCATGGTTAGGAAGTGCCTGCCCTCAGTGTATGTGTTAGAGACACGTCTAATCAAGTGTCTTATGCACAGAAAACTCCAGCATACTTTAAAGTACAGCAGCGATGCTTGTACCAAGCGCACAGCTAGAGGTAACGTCTCATTTCTCTGAGGGCAGAGTTTATGCGGGGTTTTGTTCAAATATAAAAGCAGCATGTTCAATAATCAGGAGGAAAGAGGGCTTCCTCTGGACAACCACTGTGTCTTTAATGTGCTCTCCTGTGCCGCTGAATTTCTTGGTGACTTTTATGGGACTCTATTACAAAGAAGTCTCTACCCCAGTTTCATCTTGGTTTTAATCATTTGTCAGACCTGTAAAGTTGGTTCAGCAACAGATTATCTGGAATGGAAAGTATGTTCTTCCATGGCACCAAACAAAGATGTTCAGGCAAATGAATAATATGAATCATAATTTAGGCAGTTGCTCACGTGCGGTCATTCTCTCTGTGTCTCGTATTCATCACTTTGTCTGGAGCCAGAGGCTTCCTGTTCCATCACCTTTCCCCAGGACTCACCCCCAGCTCCAACTCGGTCTAGTGAGTGTTGGTGCTGATAGCTGTCTTATCACTTTGAGATTCTGCAGAGGACTCACTGTTGGCCCAGGGTTTAATAAATGGTTGCACGTATAGAAAAAGATCAGTAAACACTGCTTGCTTAGTAACAATGCTCCATCACCTTCCTTGTATCTGACTATGGCTCATCATTGATTTCAGCCAACATTTATTTACTCCATCAGATCACGATGAAGTCTAGGCTTCACGTCAGCAGCGCAGAGATGACTGGGAAGAGTTTGTCTAGTCTTTATGCAAAGTGTCTTCACTACCTTTTCATTTTGGAAGACCAGTTTTCTCTTAGGTCAAATTTACACTAAACATCAGATTCCTCTTTTGATGGTAATCAAGATATTTTGCAGAGCCGTCTGTAACTTCTTGAGCATACTTTAATGTTTTTCAACTTCCTAGTTAAATAAGACCCAGAATTACAAACTTTAGGGCACCTCGGGCCATAATCTTCTCTGTTGATCTTTAGCTAATAACTACTTACCTTTGGGTCGGGCCAGATTTTTTTTTTTTCCAAGAATATGTTGGAATAAAGAAATGATTCTTCTTTTAGGTTTGAGTGTATTGAAAAACCAAAAAGTGAATAAGCTCACAAGAGTCATTAAAAATGTTAAAAAAAAATAATTTTTGACATACATTTAAACTTTACTATAGTACATATGGAAGAACCAAATTTCAGCATCCTTTATCCATATTTCCTAAAATATCTTACAAAGCCCTTACATAACTTTTATAACATTTAATTTACCAAATTCTCTTTTATAGCAAATGAGAATAATTAACAAGTGTGATGATACCATCATTAAAAACGTCTCATTGGAGGCCCCTAAGTCTGGTCCATTAGCCATGCACCTGCCAATAGCAACAGCAAGCATCTCATGACCTGTCTTCCCAGGTGAGATTATGACTTGGCAAAGCTTGCACTCAAACTACTCCTCCTGACCACCAATTCCATCCTCTTCCCTCTTATTTATCTTGCCTGTCACTCCTCCTTAGAAAGAAATTAAATCAGCGTATATGAACTTTCTCTTTACTAAATCCCCTCTAGTTGCTACCAAACCCTGCTCTCTTCAAGGTGGTTTCATATTGATTGACAGTGTACTCTTATCTGGGCTTCCCAGGTGGTACTAGTGGTAAAGAACCCGCCTGCCAATGCAGGAGACTCGGGTTTGATCCCTGGGCCAGGAAGATCCCCTGGAGGAGGGCATGGCAACCCACTCCAGTATTCTTGCCTGGAGAATCCCAGAGGAGCCTGGTGGGCTATGGTCCATGGGGTCACACACAGTCAGACACTACTGAAGTGACTTGGAAGCAACAGCATACACCTATCCTAGTCCTGGGTGCGGGCAACAGACTGAAGCCAAGAAACTCACTGAAGGCCACCGCTCATTCTGTCTGGATTCGCCAAGGTGCTGTAAGAATGAGATCAAGGATAAAAGTGAATATTGTGTTTAAAAATTCTTACCCTTCCGTGAGTGGAATCTATCTGAGTATATCATCAAGGCTCACTTCATGTAAAATTGCAAAAGAAAACACAAAAGATAAACACACATCTTTTTTCATCTCTTTCCTCTAGTGGCCCCTCCTAAGTACCTCCTCACTCCTGGCTGTTCCTGATCTATAGCCCTCAAGGGTGTCGTTGGGATCAACCCCCCAGGTCAACCTACCTCTGATCGTACCAAATCCACCTGGCATGTGATGGCATCCCTCCGTTGTGTGTGTTCCACAGTTCCTAGGGAAATATGTGAATATTCTCATAATCCTTCCATCCTAGTAACCAGTATGAGACATCTGGAGGTAAATTAGTGCCCTTCCTTCTGAATAATGCATCTTCATGAAGACTCTTGTCTCTCATCATTCCGAGAAACTGTAACAGTATTCTCTTTTAGGTAAGAAAGGGAGATGCTCTGCCAGCAAGCTGGGGGAGATCTTTAAGGTGAGCAGGGCTGGAGGGGCGCCTTGAACAGCAGCAGGGACTTTGGCTGCTTTACTGACCCACAGGTTCAGCCCCGTGTCTGCACAGTGTCAGGACGGATGTGAATGGAAGGGGCAGGACGGTGCAGCTGTGAGCAGCTGGGCAGTCTCTTGTCCGTCGAAGGCCAGGTGCCTTCACGTAGCATGTGTCCTGACTCCGCGGGCCAGGATGTGGTCCTTCCTGATAGAACACATCCTCATCCGAACTCTTGTCCTCCCAGAAGCGGCCTCACCTCCTGCACCTTCCTCCTCCCTTCTTCCCGCCCTACTCCCCACCTCGCCCTGACCCACCGCAACTTGGAGATCAAACCTCCTCTCCCACGGCAGTCAGGAAGCCACCTGCCGATGCAGGAGACACAGGAGATGTGGGTTCAATCCCTGGGTGGGGAAGATCCCCTGGAGGAGGAAATGGCAACCCACTCCAGTATCCTTGCCTGCAGAATCCCATGGACAGAGGAGCCTGGCGGGCTACAGTCCCTGGGGTCGCAGAGTCAGACATGACTGAGCGCAGCACGTACATAATCGATGGACAATGTTGTTGTTCTTCAGGTGCTTCCGATGCACAGCAAAGGGATTCAGTTAGCCGTATATGTGTATCTATTCTTTCTTCAAATTATTTTCCCATTAGGGTTATTTCAGAGTCTTTTCAATGTTCCACTTTGCTCACTCACAGCGCCACCCCCTCAGTTAGCAAATGCTTGTCCTAGACTCTTGTCCCATGAGGCGGGAGGCCGCAGGGAACCTGGGGGGGCCTCCCTGGCACTCGCGCCCCTGGCACCTCGGGGCAGCTTGACTGGGCTGCCTCTGGGCTGGTGTCGTTGTGAGGCTGGAGTGCTGGCCGGGAACCAGCACAGAAGGTGGGGGTTGCTGGGCAGGGGCAGCTGAGAGTCCAGGACTCTGAGGCTTGAGTTCCCCTCTCCTCCAGACCCCCCGGCCGGCCCAAGCGCAGCCTCTCAGTCCAGCCTTTGTGGGGGGCACTGGGGAAATGCCAGCTGTTTCTGGGCCCTTGTCGTGCTCTCTCTGCAGAGGGCACGTCATTCCTTCAATATCTAGCTATACTAGGTGGTTATGCCTAAACAGTGGTGATTCCGTTGGCTAAAACCCCACTTTAAGGTGAAAGTTAGCCAATCAGTAAGTAGGTGCCATGAGTTTTATAAGCAATTGATGAGCATGTAGAAATCTAGAAACTCAGAAGATCGTCATGAAATCTTTTTAACTTCATCTTTATTTATTCAGTATTCAAATCAATGCTAGAGAAAGCGTGCTTTCTTCATTATGGTAGACAATGAAATATTGCTTCAAATGAAGCACAGATGAAATAATACAACTCACTCCTCATTTTAAATGATCCTCCTTTCAAGGTGGAAACCCTGATTCTCATGGCCCAGATGTCTTACAACCGAATGCCTGAAAAATAAAAATCTAAAGGCAAGTAGTCATATAAGAAGCAGCGCCACAAAATTATTTTGACTGTGAATGGGAATGTATAAAATGCATGCATGTGGATAAAAACTCAGAGGACATCCAGAATAAAGGAAATTATGGAGTAAACGTGGTGATATTGTAACAGGAGGGGAAGGGGCAGGATATGCAGCTTTTGAAAGAATGACATAGCTCAAGGCCACAACATAAAATCGATTAGAATCAAATGGGACCGAGATGGCAGACAAGACTAGACCTTGAGCCTCAGTCAGCAAGTGAAGTGGCATACCCAGAGGTGCCCTGACAGTTCCAAGGCACGGTTAAAAGACCAAGGAGTGGGTGGTGGCCCAGACCCTAGAAACCTCACCCCCTTCCCAAAAATAGTTGGAATAACCCTCCCACTCATTAGCATGTGAAATTGCCCAGTGTATAAAAACTCAGTTCAGTTCAGTTCAGTCCCTCAGTTGTGTCCGACTCTTTGCAACCCCATGGACTACAACATGCCAGGCCTCCCTGTCCATCACCAACTCCCAGAGTTTACCCAAACTCATGTCCATTGAGTCAGTGATGCCATCCAACCATCTCATCCTCTGTCATCCCCTTCTCCTTCCACCTTCAATCTTTCCCAGCATCAGGGTCTTTTCCAACGAGTCAGTTCTTTGCGTCAGGTGGCCAAAGGATTGGAGTTTCAGCTTCAGTATCAGTCCTTCCAGTGAACACCCAGGACTGATCTCCTTTAGGATGAACTGGTTGGATCCCCTTGCAGCCCAAGGGACTCTCAAGAGTCTTCTCCAACACCACAGTTCAAAAGCATCAATTTTTCGGCACTCAGCTTTCTTCACAGTCCAACTCTCACATCCATACATGACTACTGGAAAAACCGTAGCTTTGACTAGATGGACTTTTGTTGGCAAAGTAATGTCTCTGCTTTTTAACGTGCTGTCTAGGTTGGTCATAGCTTTTCTCCCAAGGAGCGCCAAATTTCAGGGCGGCCGCACTCGCCCTCTGCCGTGGCACACACTCTGTCTGTGAAGTGTGTTTCTCTGCGTATCTGAATAAATCCTTCTTACCCATCATTCTGTCTCTCGCTGAATTGTTTCTGTGATGAGACATCAAGAACCTGAGCTTCACTAGGTCCTGAAACCAAAATGCCATGGGTTTTGGCTGGGCTTTGAGTCCCAAGCAAGGTTTTGGCTCATTTCAAGTCCCCGCACATGGTTCAAGTCCCAGTCTGTGGTGAACGGTTTCAGTATTACAGGCATTTCCGCTCCTTTGGTGTTTAACAGTCTGCAGGGCGGTCCGGAGTTTCCTTACAATGCAGAGGAGGGAGTCAGAGGTGCGTGTTGATTTCTCCCCTCAGTACGGGAGGGGATCTATCAGTATACAATAGATGTGCAGTAAATGAAGTTGGGTAACAATAAAAGTTGTCCAATAAAAAGTTAACAATAAAAAGTATAACAATAAAATGGGACTTATCAGGATAGTCAATTTGCACATCAATAGCACAATTTAGAGAATAGCCTGGAGACAGTTCACATTTGCCTAATACCTTTTTAAGGAAGTAAGACGCGGATGGAATTGCTACCATGCATCTTGAGATAAGGATATTTTCCCTGGTCTATCTTTCACTGGGGGTTGGGGCTCTTCACTCTCACCTTAAAGCTGAGTCCCCACCCGAGACCCTGGGACTCTCTTGGCCTCAGATGCAAGGAAGCCTGAAGTGGCCACGTGACCGCCCCCAGGGCAGCAGTGCTTTCCGCATGGGCACGTGGAGCTTCAAGCATGTATGCCAAGGGGCGCATTCTGGCCCTTCCTTCTCCCAGTGACAGAGGTTCCTCCTAGTCTCTAGTAGCTGAGTCCTCTTCCCCTGGACCCAGTCTCTGCAAAACAGGGCCGCCAGCCCAGCTCTGAGCATCGCGGAGACTTGTCACCCACCAGCTCTGACTTCCTCCTCTCCCACCACCCCTCCTCCCCGCTTGAATCAAAGCCGCCGATGCCAACAACCTAGGTTCCCTTTGCTCCTCTCCGTCCCTTCCATTCAGATCTGCTCAAGTCCATCCCCCAGGTAACCTCCCCTGGTACTATTCTGCCTCAGGCCTTTCCCTCCTCATTCCTTATGTCCATAATCCCCCCTCCATGCCCCCATAAACTTTGCCACTCAAGAACTGTTCTCAGTCCCATTCCTAGCTTTACATGGTCTGACCCTGCTCACATTGCTTCCAGAATTATGGGCCCATTCATCATACCTGCCCGGGCCGCCCAGGGTGTGGGCCCAGCGGGCAGAATCTAGTTTGCAGAAACTTGAGAAAGGAAGTCTCTGGGCTTGTACTCTCTACAATCCTTTCTCATTGGTCCATTTACCGATTCTTCCATCCCTTCATTCATTCATTCCTTCAGTGGATCACACATTCACAGTTCCTGAGATCCCAACCATGCTAAGAAATAGTCTTGATGACAGGGTTTCAGAGACACAGGTGTCTGCTTTCTGATCACAGTGTGTGGAGTGCTCTCCTTCCAGAGAGAAGATAAATGTTTGTTTCAGGGGATGCCAAAGTCAACCAAGGGCTTCCCCATGGGTTCAGCAGTAAAGAATCCTCCTGCAATGCAGGAGACAAAGGAGACGAGGGTTCGATCCCTGGGTTGGGAAGATCCCCCTAGAGGAGGAAGTGGTAACCCACACCAGTATTCTTGCCTGGAGAATCCCATGGACAGAGGAGCCTGGTGGGATGCAGTCTATAGGGTTGTGGAGAGTCGGACACAATTAAAGCAACTTAGCACGCACACGTGCCAAGTAAACCAAAGTGGCTGAAACGATTCACCAAGCTCCATGGGTACTAACGCAGGTCCTGTTGGGGCAGGGACAGAGCCTGGCCCGGCTGCTCCCAGGAGGAGCAAGGCCTGCAGCCTGCACGAAGCAGGAGGGCCTCAGGGCTGGCCTGGGGCCGACAGGTGGGCAGTAGGGCTCCGGGCTGCCAGGGAGTCAGACCCGTGTTCTTTGGGTGAGAACTACTGAAATTCCAGTCCTTGTATAACTAACTCTTCATAGACCTTTATGGTTTACAAAATGCCGGCATGTCTGTTGTCTCAATTGGTGTGGATTAGTGCTCAGTCGTGTCCGACTCTCTCTGAGTCAGACTGGAGTCCATGAACTGGAGCCCACCAGGCTCCTTTGTCCCTGGGATTCTCCAGGCAAGAACACTGGAGTGGGTTGCCATTTCCTTCTCCAGGGGATCTTCCCAACCCAGGTCTTCCGCATTGCAGGCGGATTCTTTATCAGCTGAGCAAGCCCTCAATAATTGCCTCCACAACTCTCTCAATGAGGCATTCTCTTTGCCATCATTTTATAGAGGAGGCAGCAAGGGGTCAGAAAAGATAAATAATTTGCCTAATGACCCAGCTTCCAGCGAGAGAAATGGTCACTGACCCAACTTCCGTGTTCTGTGTAATTAATGAGTTGTTTCCACAGCCCTCATCAGGAGACGTCCAGGGGGGAAAGCTATGCTTACGTTCAAAACCACAGCGTCACTGTGTGGAAATGCATGGCCCAGGGGCTCGGCTGGGCTCCCTCCTTGCCGCGTTTACCTTAGAAAATGTGTCTTATAAACACTGAAAAGAAAAAGCAAAAGGGCCTCTTCCAAAAGAATATGTATTCTTGAGCTCAAGTCGAAATATTCTGTCATAGTCTGAAAATGTCATGGTTTCTGAGGCAGCCAAGTTGTTTTTTTCTATAAATCAGCTAACTCATCCCCACGAGCACGTGCGTGTGTGCTAAGTCATTTCAGCCGTGTCTGACTGCTCGCAACCCCACTGTATCCCTCGGCTCCTCTGTCCGTGAATTTAAGTCTCCTCAATCCACGTTCCTAGTGAGCGGAATCTGTCCTGGTCCTGAGCAGAGAAATCATGGCAGGAGTGATTATGTGGAGGCCAAAGGGATCAGGAGACTGATGTCTAACGTTCCCAAAATTCTTGTGCCTAGTCGTGTTGCTTAAACCCTTTCCAATTTTAGGGGATATTATTAGCAAGGATACTGTTTTGAAAGCCTAGAGAAATTCAAAGATAAAGGGGGGAAAAGCCATGTCCTCTTTTTTGGGCTGGAAGTAAAGCGCTCACTTCCAACCTCCAACACCATGTGCACCAAAGAGTCGTCAATAAGAGTCAGGTGACCCTCCCATCAGCCACGCGTCGTTGTTTTTTGCGTGGGAAGAATGATCACCCCGCCACCCAGCCAGGCTCTCTGGCTATTTGGTTGAGTGTGCATGATTTGTGTAGTATTTCACCAGAAGCCCCAGTCCCAGACCAGGGCGTTCAAGACGGTGAACCCAAGGCAGCCTGTCACGAGGACCCTGAGAACCGTGCAGGGTTCTTTAAATGTGTTGTTCGCATTTGAAGGTGCCCTCCTAACCCGTCCCCCCGCAGTTGCCCTTCCGGTGGCTTGTCAGATACCTCTCTTTCCTGGCATGAAGTGGCTGACGTGTCAGTAGCCGTTCATCTCGGCACAGTCACCTCTCCCTGTTGTCTCACTAGGCCTGCTCCCCTCAGAGCCTTCCTTCAGGAGCCGTTCACCCCGGCACAGTCACCTCTCCCTGTTGTCTCACTAGGCCTGTCCCCTCAGAGCCTTTCCTCTTTCATCTGACTTTCCAGGAGGTTCCTTCTGATGCCTGGACAGTCGTTTGGCTTCCAGTTGTTTTAAAACATTTTTAAATCATTTGCTTTCTGTGCTAGCTTGTGATGTTTTCAAAATTCAGAGGCCTTTCCGTCAGAGTATTTTTAACTAATAAAAGTGATTTAACTGCTCCTGTGGCCATTTAGTAAGATTGTCTTTTGTGAAGCTCTTTCCATTTTTAGACTGATGTTGAGTAAGGCGGTGAAAGTAAAAGTTGCTCAGTCATGTCCAACTGTTTGTGACCCCATGGAATGTTCAGTCCATGGAATTCTCCAAGCCAGAATGCTGAAGTGGGCAGCCTTTCCCTTCTCCAGGGGATCTTCCTGACCCAGGAATCAAACCAGGGTCTCCTGCATTGCAGGCGGATTCTTTACCAACTGAGCTACCAGGGAAGCCCTGAGTAAGGCACGTACACTTGTTTTCTTATTCCATCAAACTCGACCTGATGTTGGTACGCTGACCCTGATGGGAGAGCTTGTGTGCAGTGACCACGATGCAGGCGTGCGTGTGCACCTGTGCACACGTTGGGGAAATGCAGACACAAGTTTCAGCTGAGGCTTTGCAGCCAGGCCCAGCATTTCCAGGGACATAATGAATGGCACCGTAGGAGCTGTCTTCACTAAAGTGAGACATCCTTCTCCCAGACTGATGTTTTCCATGCCAGTTGGCAGGTTTTCTAAGATCAGACCCATCTGCCGCTTGCATTCCACAGCAACCGGCAGCTTGCTGCCTGGCTTTTCTTTTCCATCTTGACCCCTGGCCTGGGAGAGATGCAATTTAGGTGATACGCCTTTAAAGAATTGTCTGGTCACTTGGGCAAGTGTGTACTGTTATTTGTTCACATCATGAGGGTCTGGTGTCCCTGAATAGATGGGTGGCAGTACGACCGTTATTCCTTACGTGTCCTGTCAGCTGTCAGGGACCAAAACCCTTCACAGGCACAGCAAGCATATGAGAGATGACTACAAAGTCCATGAAAGGTGCATTATTTTTCTACTCATCCTTCAGAAGCTTTACTTTCCTTGGCCTCACTGCCAGTTACCCAGATCTCTAAAAATAAACCCTGGACTAGGAAATGACAATCTACTCCATTATTATTGCCCAGAAAATCCCAGGGACAGAGGAGCCTGCTGGACTACAGTCCACGGGGTTGCAAAGGTTTGGACACAGCGACTGAGCGACTGAGCTCTAGAAATGAAGGGACCCATCTCCAGTTTCCATCCACAATCCTAAACCTCACAGAGCTTCTGCTCCATTGGAAGGGCAAGTTGGTCAGTAGCAGGTGTCATCTTGTGGCTAACGTTTAAATCATTTGAACTATACATATGCAGACCCAGGTTTGATCCCTGGGTCGGGAAGATCTCCCAGAGAAGGAAATGACAACCCACTCCAGTATTCTTGCCTGGAAAATCCCATGGACAGAAGAGCCTGGCGGGCTACAGTCCATGGTGTCACACAGAGTCAGACACGACTGAGCGACTGACACGTATATACATATGCAGAAAAAAAGAAATCTAGCTTGTATTCTCTTCCTTTAATTTTTAAACTTCTAGCGTGCTTTTTATCTGGCAAATTGAACTACTCCTGCCCTGTAAAATGATTCAAACTTCATTGGCCAGTCTCTTCAGGGGTTGTCTCCTCTAGTTTTTAAAAGCTCTACAAAGAACATTTGTTTTCCTTTCTGGGAGACAGTGTCACAGTTTATCACTATGTGAGAAACGTCTTATCAAATCTTAAGATCAACTGTCTTTTGATATAGTTGGAATCCATTATCCTGAGTGAGAACTTCATTTTCTACAGCAAACAAAAGCTCAGTGCCCTCTTTAGAAATAGCATTTTCCATATTGACAGAGGAAAATTACATCTGGACCGGCTTCTCTGATGTAACAACAGTTCTTTTCCGAACCTGACACTCCCAGCACCCTCTCCTGCCACCACGGCCACAAACAGAAGGGGCCCCATTTCCACTGACTTCCCGTGGAGAGGAATCTCTCTCCGAGACATTCAACCCAAATGACACAGGATTATACCTTCTGTCATTTCCTTTTAGAGAGAGAGGAAAAAAAAAAGAAAGAAAGAAAATTCAAAGTCTTTACTTGCTATTATTTTCTTAAAAGTTTTCCAAAACATAACTTGGGCTTTAATAGTATTGACTCTCTTGGGTCCCTGAGTACCCAGGCTGGTTACTTATGCAAATTGCTGTGCTTTGTAATTAGGGTAAAGCATTTTGGTTAAATTGCCTTTCTACACAGACATCTCCATCTTAGACCAACCTTGGTAAATAAATTGAACCTGCTGGGTTTGAAAATTAGAAAACCAAGCAGAAGTTGGGTACATTTCTTCAACCGACTTTGCCTTGGCTCCACTGGTCTCGGATTCAATTTACTCGAAACGACAACGAGGAGACGTCAGAGCCAGCGCTGTGCCTTGTGATGCCTTGACGTGCGTGCTGGCTGACTTATTACAAAGCATCGAGAGTCTCCTTCTCCACAGATTCTTGTCATCTTTAGCTGCCCCTCCTGCCCACATCTGGAATTTCATCACTCGAGAGTGGAGAGTTTTAAGTTCCTTTTCTTTAAAGTCGCCTTTTACAGCACAATATTATGAAAGTGTTTATGTAGGATGAATGTGTCTTTTGGCGGTGCAGATGTCTTCAGAAACATATTACAGAAATAATGGGGGGGGGCGGTAAAGGATTATCCCCCTGAGACGAGAATGAATACAAGAGCCCACGGCAAGACTAGCCTGCAGATGCAAGTCTTAGGGCCCCGCCCAGGGCTGAGCTGTGCAGTGGCTTACATTTTTCTAATTAATTGCCATGTTTAATTGGGATATTCAGCTTTAAAATGTAGACTTATAGCTTCTCTGTAAAAACAAAGCAAAAAGCAGAGGGGCTCTTGTTAGACAGAATGGACGTTCTCACGTGTGAAATAAGAGCAGCAAAAGGTGACATGCCCCCCCACCTTAAACACAGTTTGCGGTCACCCCCTGCTGCCCACCCCCTCCCCAGCCCCCTACCAGGCTCCAGACCCCATCCTCTCTTCTTCAGCCTCTCCCATTCTTTTCGGTCTCCTAACAGGTCACTTTCTTTCCGATCAGGCAAGTAAACAGCTCATGTTAAGACAGAATACTCCTTCGCGAGCACTGCTGAGAAAGATCCAGAAGGTAGAGTGGCCAAGGAACGGCTGCTGAGCCAGCGCTCTCACCAAAAAGGAAAAAGCCCCCGTGTCTCTGTGATGTGTCCCAGAGCTGTTCATACAACAGCCAAGAGTCAGGAAATCGCTCTCCCCCCAATTCCTAGCTCCACTCACACCCACCTGCCTCACCCTGGTGTTTAATTGGGGGCAAAAATGTTTAAGTGGGATGTGGATGAATTGGAAAGGATTCAATGGAGAGTGACAAACCTGATTAAAATGATTACAGGATTGCAAAATCAATCCGTGAGGAGAGGCTTGAGGAATTGGTCTTATTAAGTCTGAAGGAAAGCGAGCCCAGGGTGGATGTACTCAGTGTATTTAAAGGACATCGCATGGTGATGCTGACCGCCCTTCTCTTGCTCTGCTGAGGACAGAGCAAATGGAAACTCGTCTTCTGAGACAGGGAGAATTTTTAATCATGTATAATGGAGAATGTTGGGACCACGAGGGCTGTCTCTTAGGAGAAGCATTTCTGAGGTTGAAAGAGCACTCACATCCGTTCTCCTTGAGACAGGTTTCTTAAGGGTGGAGAGTTGACAAGGCAGTTTATATCCTGTTCTGCCTGGAGGCAGGAGTTTGTGTAGGATGACCTTTGGGGGCATCATCTATTCCTTTGAGTCTGCAGAATTATGGAAGGTCTTGAATCTGATTCAAGCGTGTTCAAAAGCAAGTTCCCATCAGCTCCTGGCCATCACAAGCTGGATGACAAGAACACACACTTTTTGCTATTGAATTAACACCTGGGATCTCAGCTATTCAAGCAATCATTTCTTTTGTAGTCCATGATTGCAAACTAACAGTCATTAGTCTGCCGTGACACATATAAACAGCGCTGCTTTTATGCCTCACATATGGACCACTTCTCTTAGTGAAATGTTTCCATGGATACGTTACATCAGAAACGTCACCACCAAACATAAGAATATAACAGGCCACTCTCATGTGTCAAAAAAGGCAGTTCACTCATTTTGTCTACTATTATGTATTGGGCACCTATTTACCTGCCCGGATCAGTGTTTTGTACAGAGAATATGAAGCTGAAAAGTGAGTCAGGCTCGCACTCCCCAGGGTGGTTGGCAGGGGCGGGGAGCGATTCCACCCCAAGGTGGAAATCTCTTATTAGAATACAGGTCACTGAGTGGTGTAAGGAGGCCGCCAGGAGTACTCAGTGGATGTAGGAAAAGATGAAATCCCACCTGAAGTGGGATGAAATGGTCAGAAAGCATTGACTGTGCATCATGCCAGCAGGAGTAGGAAAAAAGAGGAAAGATGAAGAGCAGGCAGAGAGGAGAGGGCATGGTGGGAGAAAGGAGCTTGAAAGAAGAAAGGTTCTCTTCCTGGAAGCTGTGTGCACACTGGGAGGGTTTTGGGTTCCAGCAGAAGCTGGGCTACACCCAACAGCTCCCTGGAACTTGCTCTCAAGCCCCGACCAGTCAGATGCTAGCTTGCAGGAGACAACAGTTCAATTCAGTCCAGTCGCTCAGTTGTGTCTGACTCTTTGTGACCCCATGGACTGTAGCACGCCAGACTTCCCTGTCCATCACCATCTCCCGGAGCTTACTTATACTCATGTCCGTTGAGTCAGTGATGCCATCCAACCATCTCATCCTCTGCCGCCCCCTTCTCCTCCCACCTTCAATCTTTCCCAGCATCAGGGTCTCTTCAGAAAAGTCAGTTCTTCTCATCAGTTGGCCAAAGTATTGAAGTTTCAGCTTCAGCATCAGTCCTTCCAATGAATTTGGATGGATTTCCTTTAGGATGGTCTGGTTGGATCTCCTTGCAGTCCAAGGAACTCTCAAGAGTCTTCTCCAACACCACAGTTCAAAAGCATCAATTCTTTGGCGCTCAGCTTTCTTTATAGTCCAACTCTCATATCCATACATGACTACTGGAAAAACCATAGCTTTGACTAGATGGACCTTTGTTGGGCAAAGTAATGTCTCTGCTTTTAAATATGCTTTCTAGGTTGGTCATAACTTTTCTTCCAAAGAACAGATGTCTTTTAATTTCATGGCTGCAGTCACCATCTACAGTGATTTAGGGCCCCCCAAAAAATAAAGTCTCTCACTGTTTCCATTCTTTCCACATCTATTTGCCATGAAGTGATGGGATCAGATGCCATGATCTTAGTTTTCCGAATGTTGGGCTTTAAGCCAACTTTTTCACTCTCCTCTTTCACTTTCATCAAGAGGCTCTTTAGTTCTTTGCTTTCTGCCACAAGGGTGGTGTTATCTGTATATCTGAGGTTACTGATATTTCTCCCAGCAATCTTGATTCCAGCTTGTGCTTCATCCAGTCCAGCATTTCTCATGATGTACTCTGTATTTAAGTTAAATAAGCAGGTGACAATATACAGCCTTGATGTACTCCTTTGCCGATTTGGCAGATTGTAACTGGTGACGGGTACCCTCCAGTGTGTTTAAAGGATGCAGTCAGGTTATGCAGGGGCAGACAGCTGCCTCACATGATTGAATGGTCCACCCAAATCACTGTGTCAGGACTGAGGGCTAACGCCTGAATGCATTGATGAGAAGCATCACTCCATCTCATGGAGATGAACAGGCTCAGCACCAAGGCCAGCAGAAACCTTGACAGACCTCACATCACACCTAAACAGGACCTGCTTAGCCCCACAGAGTCTTAGATGGAAAGAGAACTGAAGATTAGCCCCCAAACCTCCCACTCATGACTGGCTCCGCTCCACACACCTTTCCTTCACAGGCAGACGTCCAACTAACTGGCAAGAAGTTCAGACCACTGAGCAAGAACAGCGATTTTAAAAGGAGGATTTTTTTTTTTTTAAGTTCTTCCTCACAGCTCGGCCAACATTCCCCTCCCTGGAGCTTCCACTCTTCTGCCCGAGATGCACTCCTCGGAGCTTCCCGAGGTGGCTGAGCCGCCCCGGCTCTGAAGTCCTCCTCCCCGCGGCTCGCCCCGCGGGCTCCGCTTCTGCCCTGCCCTCAGGACCCTCTGCCCCTGCTCCTGGCTCCTCCCGGCCGTCCTACCTGAGTGCGGCATGCTTTGTTATCGTGGCTCCCACGCTGACCTTGTCTGCACCCCGCATCGTTGGCACAGCCTGCCACTCAGTTGCAGGAAGACAAGGGGCGACAGGTGAGATGGTGGGATGGCGTCACCAACTCAATGCACATGAGTTTGAGCAAGCTCCGGGAGTTGGTGATGGACAGCTGGACACAATGAAGCAACTGAACAACAGCCACTCAGCCTCTTTGTCGGTCTCATCACACCTCTCTAAAAATACTTAGATGCAGACCAGTTCACTCTGCACATCCCGTCTTCTTCAGTACCAGCTGTGCCAGGTGTCATCCAGCAGGACTGGGTGGGCACCCCACCCCCTTCCTGGGCTCCTGCTCCTCAGCCCGCCACTCGAGCCCTTGACCATCCCACCCACCAGCCTGTTGGATTCACTGATTGCCGCACAGTGGCCAGCACAGAGCAGCTGTTTGATAGGGGTTTGTTGCTGAATCCATTAACTGGGCAGCTATCTTTTAGCTTCTAGGGAGCATTCAGTTGATGGAAATAGAAGCCCATGATATTTGTCCTTCACCCTGTTCACTCCTGCATCAACTCCTGACTTACAATAGCAACTCAGTTAATGTGTGCAGAGTGAATGGAGGGTTCTCTCATTTCAGTTCAGTCGCTCAGTCGTGTCCGACTCTTTGCGACCCCATTGACTGCAGCACGCCAGGCCTCCCTGTCCATCACCAACTCCCGGAGCTTGCTCAAACTCACATGTCCATCGAGTTGGTGATGCCAGCTCGATCCAACCAGCTTATTCTCTGTCGTCCCCTTCTCCTCCTGCCTTCAATCTTTCCCAGCATCAGGGTCTTTTCAAATAGGTCAGCTCTTTGCATCAGGTGGCCAAAATATTGGAGTTTCAGCTTCAGCATCAGTCCTTCCAATGAACACCCAGGACTGATTTCCTTTAGGATGGACTGGTTGGATCTCCTTGCAGTCCAAGGGACTCTCAAGAGTCTCCTCCAACACCATAGTTCAGAAGCATCAGTTCTTCAGAGCTCAGTGGTCCTCTAGCCTTTACCTTACCCTGGACCCCCGAGGCCTATGACCCACTCCTCCCTGTCTCTCCACTCATTTTAGTGATGCTCAGGGTTGGGAGAAAGTTGTGCCAGATGGGGGCTGTCCTGTGGGCAAAGCCCTGACGGGTCCCTCAGCGCTCTGCTCTGTCCCCACCCCTGGACTCTGCCTCAGGAGTCAGACTTAACCACAGCTCTGACTGTGGATAACTTGGTGTTCGTGGTTTTAAATCATACTCATTTAATTTATATATTAATAGTTAGTTTTGGCCCATTCTTCCAGCCTTTTGAGACCTCTTGGATCCTTCTTCAGACATCTTGATTTATTGACCATCTTGAGCTTTTTGACATCTTTGAAAAAGATCACATCCTCTTTGTCTACATCATGTTGTTGATGCAGCCTTAAGGCATGCTAGTATCTTTTCTCATGCTGCAGGAATAAATGTGATAAAATAGTGATACAGCATAAGTCAAGGTTGAAAATCCAAATTATGGATCAAGCACAACTTATGCCTACCACAAAGCGCCGCCCCCCACTACCCCACCTTGATGCTATAGCTAAGCCTAGGGCATCTTGATAATTAAGGCAGAAGGGAGGCATGGTCAGTGTCTTAATTACCATTATCAGATGAGAAGCATATCGACACCCTAGAGGAAGCAAGCTTTTCCTAGCAGTGGATTCTAAAAGACTCCCACATTTGGTTTTGTATTATGGCTACCGTGCAGTGCCATAAATAATATTTACCATCTTTCTTTAAAAAATAGCAGCTGCAGTACTTGGTCCCATCCAGCTGGACCACTTTTGATGTGATCTTCAGTAGAAGCTCGGGGCCCAGGAGGCAGAGCGCTGCCTGGGAAGCCAGCTCAACCACGAGGTAGCTCCCAACACTGGCCCGCGAGCTCACCACCATAAATGTCCCTTAAAATGGAGATCACTGTACCCATTGAATGAGTTAAGATTCTTAAAAATCTTAATTCAGTGATGGCAAAATTTATTTGGGGTAAGAATGGTACTTATCCCATGTGTCATGAGAATGAAGTTCATAAAGTATGTAAAGAACGCAGTGTCCTGCAAAGATGAAATTTCACAAGTCTCTATGAGAGACGTTCTAATAACATGTTCCAAAAAGATAAAAAACCTCCAGAATGACATCAGTAAATTACTCAATACTGTATGCTACCCATTCACCCTCCCATCTCCTACCGATTTGTATCTGATCTAATATTGCAAATAATATCCAATCTTTCTCCAACCCCTTTCCTTCCTCTAGCATGCATGTTAAGTCATTTCAGTCGTGTCCAACTCTGTGGACCCTATGGACTGTAGCCGGCCAGGCTCCTCTGTCCATGAGATTCTCCAGGCAAGAATACTGGAGTGGGTTGCCATTTCCTACTACAGGGGATCTTCCTAACCCAGGGATCAAACCTGCATCTTTTATTTCTCCTGCATTGGCAGGCAGGTTCTTTATCACTAGCGCCTCCTGGCAAGCCCTCCTTTCTCTAGAAGGGAGATCAATTGATGAGTTACCACACATAACCAGTGTTTACTTCCATCAAGAAGACACATTCTGGAAGTCACCTCAATAGTTTCTTCAACATCCAAAAAATAATTGGATTCTTCAAAAATGGGGAAGTTTGCTACCTATTATTTCATTTAATCTTCACCACAGACTTGTGAAGGAACAAGTACTGTTCTTCTCCAAAATAAAAATGAAGAAAACGTGGCTTAAAGCAATGGAGCGGTGACCACAGTGTCACATTGCAAGTAAGCAGTGGGGTCAGGTTTTAAACCAGCGTCCATCTGCTCCAAAGAAACTGCCTGTAATCCTTACACACCACCCTTCTGCCATTCAGTACCACGTGGACGGGGCCCAGCCGAGCCCCTTACCAACACTTTTCCATCTTCGTTACTGGTAGTCAGCACGTGCTATGTTGTAACTCTCCCTTTCTGTAAATGCACAATTACCTTCAGGGCGGTGCTCCCAACCCCTCTCTTTCCTCCCGGTTTATTGCTGGCCTCTTCTGTAAGGGTCCTCTTACCACTCCCATCCCCACCAGTCCATGCGTGTAAGTAACAGATCAGATTATCCCATGTTTTTAAACGTCAGAAAAGATTCTAGAGCCAAGGAATGCTGTTTTGAAAGAGAAGGGGCCAGGAACACAGGGAGCTTAGGTTACTGAGGAACTCTGCCTACTTCCTAAGTTTGACTGGAACTGGCCCTTTACCATCAATTACGTAGACTTGTAGAAATTGTCCTTTCATTGTTGTTGGTTTTCTTTTCTTTTTTTTTTAACCATAAAAACCATCTTTCTTGCCCCTATGTATTATTCTTCTTGTGATCATTCATTTCTCTGCTCTCTTTCGTGACATCTTCAAAATTATTTTCTTTATTAGTAAAGAATTTTTTTATGTGGACCACTTTTAAAATCTTCACTGTATTTGCTGCCATATTGCTTCTCCTTTATGTTTTTTTTGTTTGTTTGTTTGTTTGTTTTGGCCTGGAGGCATGTAGGATCTTAACTCCCTGACCAGGGATTGAACCCTCAGCCCCTGCATTGGGAGGTGAAATCTTGACCTCTAGACTGCCAGGGAAGTCTCCTCATATTTTAATTTTCATGGAGTATAGTTGACTTATAGTTGTGTTAGTTTCAGCTGTACAGCAAAGTGATTCAGTTATACATATACACATGGTCGTTCTTACATTCTTTTCTCATATAGGTTATCACAGAATATTGACTAGAGTTTCCTGTGCTGTACAAAAGTCCTTGTTGGTTATCTATCTTCTGTATACCTATGTGTGTGTGTGGTGTTCATCCCAAGCTCCTGATTTATCTCTCCCCACCCCCCACATTTCCCTTTTGGTGACCATAAGTTCGTTTTTGATATCTGTAACTCTTGTTTTTTTTGTAAAAAGTTCATATGTATTTTTTAATTAGATCCACATATGACCGATATCATATGATATTTGTCTTTGTCTGCCTTGTTTCACTTAGCATGATAATCTCTAGGTCCATCCATATTGCTGCAAATGACACTGTTTCATTTTTATGGCTAAGTAATATTCCACTGTACATTGGGATCACGTCTTCTCTATCCATTCATCTGACCATGGACATTTAGATTACTTCCATGTCTTAGCTATTCTAAATGGTGCTGAAATGAATGTTGGGCTGTGTGTATTCTTTTGGATTATAGTTTTCTCCAGATATATGCCCAGATGTGGGATTCCAGGATCATAGGGTGGCTCTATTTTAGTTTGTTAAGGAACCTCCATACTGTTTCCCTTAGTGTTAGATCAATTTACATTCCCACCAACAGTGTGGGAGAGTTCCCTTTCACCACACCTTCTCTGGCATTTGTTTGTAGACTTTTTGATGATGGCCATTCTGACAGGTTTGAGGTGATAACTCATTGTAGTTTTGATTTGCATTTCTCTGATGAAAGAAATCAGAGATGACAGGAACAGATGGAAGGATATACGATGTTCTTGGACTGGAATAATCAATATCATGAAAATTATTATACTACCCAAGGCAATCTACAGATTCAGTGCAATCCATATCAAATTACCAATGGCATTTTTCAAAGTACTAGAGCAAAAAAAATTTAATTTATATGGAAACATAAAAGACCTGGAATAGCCAAAACAATCTTGAGAAAGAAGAATGGAGCTGAAGGAATGAGACTCTCCGACTTCAAACTATATACTACAAAGCTACAGAAAGCAAAATAGTATGGTTGTTGCTATTGTTGTTTAGTCTCTAAGTCATGTCTACCTCTTTGTGACCCTGTGGACTGCAGCAAGCCAGGCTTCCCTGTCCTTCACTATCTCCCAGAGTTTGCTCAAACTCATGTCCATTAAGTCGACAATGCCATCCAACCATCTCATCCTCTGTCATCTCCTTCTCCTCCTGCCTTCAATCTTTCCCAGCAGCAGGGTCTTCTCCAATGAGTCAGCTCTTTGCATCAGGTGGTTAAAGGATTGGAGTTTCAGCTTCAGTATCAGTCCTTCCAAAAGGGTTGATTTCCTTTAGGACTGACTGGTTTGATCTCCTTGCTGTCCAAAGGACTCTCAAGAATCCTCTGCAGCACCACAGTTTAAAAGCATCGGTTCTTCAGCACTCAGCCTTTTTTATGGTCCAACTCTCATATCTGTGTGTGACTACTGGAAAAACCATAGCTTTTACTATATGGACCTTTGTTGGCAAAGTGATGTCTCTGCTTTCTAATACACTGTCTCAGTTTCTCATAGCTTTTCTTCCAAGAAACAAGCATCTTTGTACTAGCACAAAAACAGAAACATAGCTCTATCTTAATTGTGCCTAAAAGTTGTCTTGGGGAAGGGGATACTTATGAAAATGCAGATTCCTGGGTTCCACCACCACCAGTTCTTAATTCAGCAGGTCTAAAGTGGTCCTAACAACCTGCATTCCTCACACACATCCCAGCTGAGTTGGGTCCAGGTGGTTCACAGACCATATTTTCAGAAATCAAGCCATAGAACAATATATTTAAGGGACTAGAAGAGATGTCACAAATTCTAAAGCAAGTAATTCTAGAACAAGTAATAGGAAGGAATCAAATGCATAAAATATTGACAAACTTACTTTTCATTTCCATACTTAGGAATATCATGTACTCTGTGTGACTTTCAGAAAAGCACTTGGTCTATATTTTCCCACTTTTGGTAGGGACACAGGATGGAGAAACATTTCTGTAAGTGAAACACATCTGTAAGTGTAACATCAAGCAGCAGCTGAGACCCTTGTGATAGGAAAGCAAAAAGGATGCAGCTTCCTAATCCTGCAGCTTGTCTAGGGAAGTTCAGAATTGTATATATAGTCTCCTAACTTTTAAACATTGGCTCAGATTAAAAATAAAACCCAGTGGGCCAAAATAAAACAACATGTGTGTGCGAGTCCAGATCCAGTTGTGACTTTGGGACTAAAACTTTACTTGAAAAGATGTGTTTCACATTAACAAATTGAAAGATAAAAACCATATGATTATCTCAATAGATGCAGAAAAAGCCTTTGACAAAATTCAACATCCATTTATGATTAAAACTCTCCAGAAAGCAGGAATAGAAGGAACATACCTCAACATAATAAAAGCTATATATGACAAACCCACAGCAAGCATCTGTGAAAAATTGAATGCATTTCCCCTGAAATCAGGAACAAGACAAGGGTGCCCACTCTCACCACTACTATTCAACATAGTTTTGGAAGTCTTGGCCACAGCAATCAGGGCAGAAAAAGAAGTAAAAGGAATCCAGATAGGAAAAGAAGAAGTGAAACTCTCTCTGTTTGCAGATGACATGATCCTCTACATAGAAAACCCTAAAGACTCTACCAGAAAATTACTAGAGCTAATCAATGAATACAGTCAAGTTGCAGGATATAAAATTAACACACAGAAATCTCTTGCATTCCTATACACTAACAATGAGAAAACAGAAAGAGAAATTAAGGAAACAATACCATTCACCATTGCAACAAAAAGAATAAAATACTTAGGAGTATATCTACCTAAAGAAACAAAAGACCTATACATAGAAAACTATAAAACACTGATGAAAGAAATCAAAGAGGACACAAGCAGATGGAGAAATATACCGTGTTCATGGATTGGAAGAATCAATATTGTCAAAATGGCTATACTACCCAAAGTAATCTATAGATTCAATGCAATCCCTATCAAACTACCAACAGTATTTTTCACAGAACTAGAACAAATAATTTCACAATTTGTATGGAAATACAAAAAACCTCGAATAGCCAAAGTAATCCTGAGAAAGAAGGATGGAACTGGAGGAATCAATCTGCCTGACTTCAGACTCTACTACAAAGCCACAGTCATCAAGACAGTATGGTACTGGCACAAAGACAGAAATATAGATCAATGGAACAGAATAGAAAGCCCAGAGATAAGTCCACGAACCTATGGTCACCTTATCTTCGACAAAGGAGGCAAGAATATACAATGGAAAAAAGATAACCTCTTTAACAAGTGGTGCTGGGAAAACTGGTCAACCACCTGTAAAAGAATGAAACTAGAACACTTTCTAACACCATACACAAAAATAAACTCAAAATGGATTAAAGATCTAAATGTAAGACCAGAAACTATCAAACTCCTAGAGGAGAACATAGGCAAAACACTCTCCGACATAAATCACAGCAGGATCCTCTATGACCCACATCCCAGAATTTCAGAAATAAAAGCAAAAATAAACAAATGGGACCTAATGAAACTTAAAAGCTTTTGCACAACAAAGGACACTATAAGCAAGGTGAAAAGACAGCCCTCAGATTGGGAGAAAATAATAGCAAACGAAGCAACAGACAAAGGATTAATCTCAAAAATATACAAGCAACTCCTCCAGCTCAACTCCAGAAAAATAAATGACCCAATCAAAAAATGGGCCAAAGAACTCAACAGACATTTCTCCAAGGAAGACATACAGATGGCTAACAAACACATGAAAAGATGCTCAACATCACTCATTATCAGAGAAATGCAAATCAAAACCACAATGAGGTACCATTATACGCCAGTCAGGATGGCTGCTATCCAAAAGTCTACAAGCAATAAATGCTGGAGAGGGTGTGGAGAAAAGGGAACCCTCTTACACTGTTGGTGGGAATGCAAATTAGTACAGCCACTATGGAAAACAGTGTGGAGATTTCTTAAAAAGCTGGAAATAGAACTGCCGTATGACCCAGCAATCCCACTTCTGGGCATACACACCAAGGAAACCAGATCTGAAAGAGACACATGCACCCCAATGTTCATCGCAGCACTGTTTATAATAGCCAGGACATGGAAGCAACCCAGATGCCCATCAGCAGACGAATGGATGAGGAAGCTGTGGTACATATACACCATGGAATATTATTCAGCCTTTAAAAAGAATTCATTTGAATCAGTTCTAATGAGATGGATGAAACTGGAGCCCATTATACAGAGTGAAGTAAGCCAGAAAGATAAAGACCATTACAGTATACTAACACATATATATAGACTTTAGAAAGATGGTAACGATAACCCTATATGCAAAACAGAAAAAGAGACTCAGATGTATGGAACAGACTTGTGGACTCTGGGAGAAGGCGAGGGTGGGATGTTTCAGGAGAACAGCATTGAAACATGTATATTATCTAGGGTGAAACAGATCACCAGCCCAGGTTGGATGCATGAGACAAGTGCTCGGGCCTGGTGCACTGGGAAGACCCAGAGGGATCGGGTGGAGAGGGAGGTGGGAGGGGGGACTGGGATGGGGAGTACATGTAAATCCATGGCTAATTCATATCAATGTATAACAAAAACTACTGTAATGATGTAAAGTAATTAGCCTCCAACTAATAAAAAATAAATAAATAAATAAATAAAAAAAGAAAAGATGTGTTTGGACCAGATCATTGGTTTTCTGACCTGAGTTCCTACAGATGGCAGGAGATGGAGGAGCAGGAAGGTTGGCTGACGTGGAAGGGGCGGCAGAAGCCAGACCCTCCTCTCCCCCCACACCCAGCCCACCTCGCCCCTCCCCAGACTATCTCTGTTTTTATTACACAGCAGTGCCGCAGGTCAGATTTTCCTCAAAAACAGAGTTTGGCTGCTAAAATTCCAAAAGCAAGAAAGCCCTTGATGTCTTAGAGATTAAAGACTCAAGTCCGTCTCAGCAACAAACAACTCCAACCTTTCAGGGGCTTAGAGCAGCACAGGTTTGTTTCTCACTCACAAGAAGCAGCCATGTGGGTTGGCAGGAGCCCCACCTCATTCCAGTCAGGGCCAGCAGTGGCATCCAGAGCATCTTGAGTGTCACGGTCACCGCAGTGGGGGTGAGGAGAGGGTGGAGAGCTGAACCCCAGCAGTTAGAGGCTCTGGCCTGGAAGTTACGCATGTCGGCTCCACTCCACATCTCATTGACCCAACAGGTCGTTTGGCTCCATCTGACTTAAAGGGGGCAACTCAATGCCACTGTCTGTGAGCTCGGACCAGGGAGCTGAAATTGCCTCTGAGCAGCATCACTGCCCCCCAGGCTGGCCTCCGTGCTGGTGAGGGAATTAGGCTTGAATTCAAGCCACACATGGTACCCTATCTACCATGGACTGAGGAATTCTGGAATTTTTTGAGGAAAGGAGCAACATAACCAATAAGATAAATGCCAAGTGCTAATTTTATAAAGTTAAGTGTTCCATTTCTCAATTAACATCATAAGTCACATGACCATGATTTGCAGTCTGATTCCAAATCTCCTTGGTGAACATAGTTTTCTACCAACTAAGTAATGGATGGATTAGATTAAAAATTGATCAACACTAGCTTACCTTTTTCCTTCTGTGTGATTTTAACCAGTCTTATAAGAGTCTCATAAATAACTAATGAAAGAAGGCAGTCTCAATGCTTATAGTATGAATTCTCCTCCTACCGAAAATGAGACCCATCTACTGAACAATAAATATCCCTTCATGGAACCAAAGGATCCTTCCATCACGTCAGTTAATCGGATTCAGAAGCATAATTACCATCATGCAATTTGAACTCAATGTATGAAAGTATTTAAGTGAAAAATAATTGGAAGACACCAGGAACAAGCATATATGTCTGAGACACCTTGGGAAGGTTCACCTTGGTGAGCGTTGGACCATCACAGTGACTTATCACAGCCGCTGTCTCCCCTCCCACGTTGGCAGCAGGGAAAACAGAATCCTGGCCTCCCATCATTTGCATTTGATGTGAATTCTGTCAAAGAGAAAAGGGTCGTTGAGTTAGCCTTCCAGATTGAAAGAGAGAGGAGAACAGCAGCAGCCAGAAATGCTTTGTGGTGCGAAGTATTCAGCCTGTGGGCAAAATATTTTTAAAAAGAAGAGGAAAAGAAAGAAAAGATAATCTTTGCAGACAAATGCAGATTTCGGAAGCACAGCCTTCCTCTTTTCAGTGGGAATATAGAGCTTGAAAGAAGAGTAATGCGCATCCATTACTTCTACTTCCTCCTCAATTCGAGACTGAAAGCAAGAATTGTTTTCCTCAAGAGCACAGCCTTTTCCGGAAGAATCTGTTGTGAAGCAGAAATCTTTGTGCCTCTGAGTGAGGTGAATGGTTCTGTCCCTCCGACATCCTATGATGGGGACGCCCTGTGCTCTGCTCCCCATCTTCCCCACAGAGCAGGCCCTTAAGATGTGCAAATACCTGTAACTTCTGAGCGAAGGTTCCTCTACCTTCCTACCTGGCTTGAGGACGCATGTTGGCGGGGGGGGGGGGGGGGGGGGTAGCATTGACAAGTGTCCATCTGGAGCCACAGCTGGGAGTACCACCTCACCCCTGCGTGTGGGCCAGTTTGGGGCAGAGGTGTGCCCAGGAGGAGGGAGAAGAGCCCGGAGCGACGGAGGCCCAGCACCGCCTACATAAATGAATTAGATAGTATCAATAAAAAACTCAGCCATCTCATGCATGTTCCTGAAATCTTTCTCACCCATTTCCTCACCCAAAAGACAAGAATGAGCATGCCCACGTCAGAGCATTGTCCCCTCGGTTAAATCTGATAATGTGAGCAAAGCCTTCACACAGTACCAGCACACGAAATGATTCCGTTTTGTTACTGGGTAAACGGCCCAGTAGATGAAGAGACTGGAAGTTCAGCTCAGTCTGGTGCCTCCTTCTGCAGATTTCAAGTGGTTAGATACAGGTTTGAAATTTTAAAAGGCATCGATCATTAAATTCCACAGAAATGGCTTCTCGAGTGCAGAGCCTAAGAGCACAAGGTTCAAACCTTTCCCGAAGACTCCGTCCTTTCATAGAGGGCATGCAGAGGGCCAGCCAAGCCTTCTGAGATCACGTGGACCCCTGGCAATATGATGACATTTTTCTTAAGATTTTAAAGGAAGCGAGACCATTACCCCTGACCTAGCTGGGTGGGAGGCAGGGTAAAGAGTCGAGATGAGCACTGACAGGTTACCCCAGCATCCCAGAAGAGGACTTTCACTTCAACGGCATCTTCTGAGAATCTCTGCGCTGCATCTTTTTGTAACCTGGATGGCTTTTGACTTTTTTTTTTTTTTTTGTAATGCAAACTGCCAAGGGGTTAGGAAAGTTTAAAGCATTCTATTAAATCTGGTATAAAACTATAAGTATGGGCTGCGTCTGCAAACATCCACTAAGTCAGACACTGGTGTCAAAAATTGCTTCTCAGCCTCTGCCTCCGTGGTGCAGGGGTGGGGAGGACATCTGCTTGGTTTTGCGGGAGGACCCTTCCGCGCTGCAAAACTGACTGACGGCCCCCCCAGGCTCTCGTCCTTCCGCCTTCCGAGCGGGCCCTGTGTTCTCACCTTCCGGCTGTCAGTTCACCAGTCACTTACATTTGGCATTTTGAAGGCATGCTAATTGAGGGACTTTACTGCTAGCTTCTAACTAATCATTCTGACAGAAAAATGACTCCTCTGTACTGGAGGCGTCCGCGAGCTTTTTGCTTCTCCGTGCTGGCACGCGTCACTCTATTTCGCCCCAAGACGGGCCGTGCAGAGTCAGCCCAGAAGAGACAAGTAGTAGCAAAGTTGTTGGACTTCCCTGGTGGCTCCGGGGGTAAAAGGAATCATCCTGCCAATGCAGGAGGTGCAGTTTCGATCCCTGGTCTGGAAAGACGCCCTGGAGGAGGAAATGGCAACCCACTCCAGTATCCTTGCCTGGGAAATCCTATGGGCAGAGGAGCCTGGTGGGCTACTGTCCAGGGGACGGCAGAAAAGTCAGACAAGACTCAGTGACTGAGCAGAGATCAATGGATGGGAGTGCTTGAAGGCAGGAAACCACACCCACGGCGCACTCCACGACCTGGTAACAATTTGGCGGTGTCTGCGGCCAGGAGCACTCTCGGGCCTTGCTTCTGTCTGCTTCTCCTCTGTTTTCAGCCCGGCTGGGGGAGATGAATGTTTCCATCCCCACAGAGTAACTGACTGCCAGCCTCCAGTTCTCTTGACGCTGCATTAACTTGCAGTTTCCTAATAGCGACCTCCTTGCTGGGGCTTAATGCCGCACTGACAGATGGGCGAGCAGAACCGCGGTGGTTCTGAGGGAGTCGGATGCCCAGCTTAGAGTAATTGGAAGCGGTGTGGCAGGAGCCACTGGAACTCAAATGAATCCAGAACTTGGTGTTTGCATAATCAGCCCTGAGCCAAGGCTCCAGGAGTTCCCGCGGGGCCTGGAGGGGAGCCTTTCTTCCCCCTGAAAGCACCATCATCCTCAGGCTAATAAACCAAATCCTGACAATTCAAATAAAGAAATATACCAAAAATACCATCATAATAAGACACTAGGAGTCCCTACATCAGTAATTCATAGATTTGGTCCCTAAGAGGATAAAAAGAAATTTATAAGCATAATAAACCTAGTTATAAAGCCTGTTTAAACATACAGACATTTATATTTTTTTGTGATTATACTGCCCTGATTTTTTTATTCAGTACTTTATTGGCAAAATAAGATGCAAGAAGTGTAAAGAAATGGCATAGGTTCCACTGAGAAGGAAGGAAGGAAGGAAAGAGGGAGGTGGGAGAGTGGAAGAAAGGAGACAATAAAATCTATAGTGAGAATGAGTGTGCCAGAACTGTTTTTTTATTTTTGAGATCCTTTTTGAATAGTATTGTGATGATTTTGAAAATCCTTAATCCCTCTTTCCTTTTACTTTTCTCTTCCCTACACTATAAGTAAATTATATCTGTTATCGTAGATACAGTCAATACTTATTGTTACTCAATCTTTTGCCTATTATCTGTACAACTATTTTACTTAATTCACCATCAAAACCTGAGTAAGATATTGCAAAGTCATATAGTTTTAGGGTGCATGCATGCCTGCTCAGTTGTGGCCAGCTCTTTACAACACTATGGACTCTTGTAATCCTATGGACTGTAGCCCGCCAGGCTTCTCTGTCCCTGGGATTTTCCAGGTAAAATACTGGAGTGGGTTGCCATTTCCTTCTTCAGGGGATCCTCCCAACCCAGGGATCGAACCCACACCTCCTGCAGCTCTTGCATTGGCAGGCAAATTCTTTACCACTGCGCCCCCCAGGATGCCCTTTATCACTACAGAATATAGTCTAAAAGCCTTTTTCCTCACCTTCTAGGTCTATCTTAGTATCTTCCCAGCATCACCCTTCACTCTGGAAGGTTCTTGTCCGACAAGCTCCTGACTGCCCTCTTTGCTTGGACCACATAGACGAGCGAGGTGGTAGAATGGGGGGATGTGGGGTCTGAAGTCTGATAAGCTGGGCTGGAGTCCTAGTCCCTTCACTTAGCGTTTGTGTGACTAAAGCTCTGTGCCTCGACGTCTTCCTAAGGAGGAGGGTTGAGTCGTGATACTTAGCCCAGAATTGCTTTCAGAATGAGACATTATCTACGCACAGCCCTTGGCACTGCTTGTCATGGTCACCAGTCCATAAATGTCAGCCATTCTGACCCCCCGGAATGCCCTTCTCTTTCTCCTCTCACTGAATCATCCCTTATCTCAAGGGCTCCATGAAGCTGACGCACATCTCCTCTAGATTATTACCCATACACTGATGTCTGTTCTTTCAAATGTGAGCTCCCCTTAATTAAACTGTAAGCTCCTTGAGGGGAAAATCAGGTCATCCTAGCACACAGCAGGTTCTTGAAAAATCTTTGCTAGGTTAGAAGCACATCTTATAGTGTCAAAAGATTTGAATGCTCAACTCATGCTGCTCTGGTACTTTAAATTCATGTTAAATATGTCCGTAATATTGTATGAATTCCAGACTTCTGCATTTAATCAGAGTCTTAATCATAATGAGCAGCATTTATGAAAGGGCAATTAACAGATTCCCCGAAGAACTGGAAATAGTAAATTGCTAATAGCATCCCTGAGGTTTTGCTTTTTGCTCAGATAAATTAAGTAATTTAATAATAGAGGCAGCCTGAACTGAAAACAGCACAAGTTTAAAAGACCAAAGCCCTAGGTTTTATCCTTGCCCTGCTGACGTGTGACTCCGGACCAATAACTTCTCTATTCTGTGTCTCTAACTCATCTCTGATGTGAAAAGTTGTATTAACTTGCTGATGGTCATAAATGTGCTCCTAAAATTCTTGAAAGAAAGTGAAAATGTTAATCGCTCAGTCGTGTCCAACTCTTTGCAACCCCGCAGGCTGTATCCTCTGTCCATGGAATTCTCCAGGCAAGAATACTGGAGTGGATTGCCATTCCCTTCTCCAAGGGATCTTCCCAACCCAGGGATTGAACCCTGGTTTCCCGTGTTGCAGGCAGATTCTTTACCATCTGAGCCCCCAGGAAAGTGCTAAGATTCTTAGGGTCACATGAATGAAGTTTGACTTCAGCTTCATTTTTAAACTGTAAACTGTTACATAGTGGGGTTACCAGTGGGAATAGGGTTGGAGGACAAATCAGACAGGGGAAGGGGAGGAAGAGGTACAAACTACTAGGTATAAAATAAATAAGATACAAGAATGTAATGTACAGTGCAAGGAATATAATCAATATTTTATAATAACCTTAAACAGAATATGATCTATAAAAACATCAAATTACTATGCCATCTACCTAAAACTGATGTAACATTGTAAATCAACTATACATCAATCATAAATAACATAAAATTCCTGTTAAAAAAAGCCATAACAGAAGCTACGTATACAAACTTATGATAGAAACCAAAATACATAATGTTGTATTAATGTAAACTTGAGCTAAAGTTTTTTGCTTAATAAAAGCATCCTAAAATTGTAAATTTAGCTATTAAAAAAACTTAATCTGTTTGCTGCTGCTTACCTGAGTGTATGAGTATTTGCTTGATCTAGCCAATAAAATATAGTAGTACTAAAGAAGGGTTTCCCTGGTGGTTCAGACGGTAAAGGATCTGCCTGCAATGAGGGAGACCTAGGTTCGATCCCTGGATTAGGAAGATCCCCTGGAGGAGGGCATGGCAACCCACTCCACTATTCCTGCCTGGAGAACCCCCTGGACAGAAGCGCCTGGTGGGCTATATACAGTCCATAGGGTTGCAAAGAGTCGGACGCAGCTAATCGACTAAGCACAACAATAAGTTGTGTTTTTCATGACACTGAATTTCCAAAGCTTATGCTTACTGAAAATAGGCTCTCTATAGATAGAGAGGTAGATTATATGTATATATAATTTAGTTTGTTTTTTAAAGAAAGAACCAGGTAATATTTCATTTGATCAAATGTTGACATCTCTTTAGATAATCTTCAAGGTACTTTCTAGCTTTCACATTCCATAAAATCATGGTTTAAAGCCCAACCAAATCTCACAGTATAAGATGAGTAAGTTTATGTTTTAAATTCTCAATAAATTAATCAGTGTTTCTGTCTTAACCTGATTTTCCTATACTTGCAAAACTAAAAGAAAAATTTCATGAAATTTCAATACAAATTAGTTTTTATTCATCTTATAAGGCAGTATGCTTGCTGGGAAAGATTGAGGGCAAAAGAAGAGGGCGTCAGAGAATGAGATGGCTAGACGGCATCACTGATGCAATGGACAGGAACTTCGGCGAACCCCGGGAGATGGTGAAGGACAGGGAGCCCTGGCGTGCTGCAGTCGATGGGGTCACAAAGAGTCGGGTACGACTGGGCGACCAAACAAGGATTGTTCTGAGTCAGCAGATGGCTCAAGCTCAGTACACAGTGCTGTTTCTCTCAGGGCACTTCTCTCCACTTGAACTTTTCCACCCTCGGAAATGAATCTGCCAAACAATGAAAGTACTGATTGCTAACTAGTTCATTACAAATAGGAATTCCTCTCATATATACTGCATCTAAAATTCAGAGAGACCTTGTCCTTCTCAAAACTTTGACCCCACCCTGTTATAAATCACGGTGGTTTGGGGAAGACGCAAGCTGGCCCGTGAATTTTAAACAAATAGATTTTAACTATCATAATGAAAAGTCTTATTTATTACTGTTTGCAACCTTTGTATTAGAAAACCAGCCTGGTTTGAGTGTTCGCGGTGTCCGTCAGAGAACACACATGAGCAAAAGTGAATTAACAGAAACGGGAAACCAGTTGCAGATTTTATTTTAAAGAAAAAATTAATAGGGATATTATAAGAACACGGACATGATTGAGTGACTGAACTGAGCAAAAATTAGCTGATGGAAATAAGCTTTTCACCCACCAAGCACTGGTATAACCAGAAAATAAAAGGTGCTCTCCGCCTACGTTTCTTGGCCACCCTAAGTAAATCAAATTTATTTCATGAGAGGACCTGAGGCAGTAGTCACCGGAATGGCAGACTTAGTACATAATAGACTCCCAAAGATTTTAATAGATTTGTTAGAGCCTAAATGTTGATTTATTGACAATGTCATACCAGCCTATGCAAATTTATTCTTAAAGCTCATGTGTGACAAACACGCTTGATCTATCAAAGTTGCACGTGAGCTGGTGATGACATTTTCCCCTCCAGGTACTGGCAAAGGAACCAGTCAGACTGGGGGTTGGGCGGGGGGCAACGGGGGCCGAGACTGGTCCTCTGCAGAGCCAGGTGACAGAGTAGGGATCTGTGAGTCAAACCAGCAGATGTACAGAGGATGAGATGGTTGGATGGCATCACCGACTCGATGTACGTGAGTTTGAGTGAACTCCAGAAGTTGGTGATGGACAGGGAAGCCTGGCATGCTGCAGTCCATGGGGTCGCAAAGAGTCGGACACGACTGAGCGGCCACACGCGGCACAGTGGTTCTTAACTGTGGGTGATTTTGTCTTCTCGGGGACACTGGACAGTGTCTGGAGAGAGTTCTGATGGTCACACCCGGGGGATGGATGCTGCTAGCAAAGTAACAGGGAGGGGTCACAGATGCTCTGACTGTCCTACAATGCATGTGCCAGGCCCCACAACAAGAGGTTGTCCGGCCTCAGACATCAGTAGTTGCCGAAGCTGAGAAACCTCAAGTCAGGGCCCCACGTTTAGCTCTGACTCTTGTCTGTACCAGCAGTTCATTTGGGGAAACCTGCCGAACTCATTCATCTGTAAAAGGAGCAGATCCCAAGACCTGTCTCACAGGGTCAAGATCATTGTGAAAATGAGACTGATTGATGCCTACTGAGCATCCCAGCAAGCCTGACACATAATGTGCTCAGCGCATCTTAGTTGTTGTTAGTAATGATAATATGATAGAGATAAAAACAATGGCCAAGGCTTTCTGCAGACTTGCTGACCCACATGGAAGTTGACAGCTTTTCTCAGCATTGCAACAGGATTGTGGCTTAAAAGCCAATTATAGGCATTCAGAAAAGAGCCACTTGCTAAAAGGAGAAGTTTTCTTCACACTGAAATCCTGCTGTGACCTTAATATGCCACTCCCATGCCCTAGGGGGTTTGTAAAAGAGGTCACAATGAGTAATAGCCTGTTTGAACTACTAATGTGCTATCTAAGCAGGGGAAAACATTAATATGGATGGCACCTTCAGAGGTGGGCCGTTGGAAGTGAGGATAGAATTACAGCTTGTTAAAAGTTTTGTGGATTCCCTGGTCGTTCGGTGGGCTTCTATGCTGAAAATTAATGCAAGTCCATATGTTATTGGCTATTACCCCTTCCCTAACCTTCTGGAAGAAGCCTGACAGGATGCTGAGGCAAGCACCCTGGGGCTAATGAGCACTTAGCATGACAAATTTTTCAACCACCCTCAGTCTTTAATCCTGGGTTTTCAGGGGAAGACAAAATGGAGCCCTTGGAAACATTTGTGTAATGATTAACAAGGGCTTCCGAGTTGATCTTAAAACAAAGCCAGTTCATTCAATTAATCTGAAGCCATGGACGCAGTTACCTCTTCGTGAAACTCTCCGCATCTCAGAGTTAACAATATGCAAATATTAAGGGGGAATCAAAGAGTTATTTGTCGCAAGTCAGAAATAACATTTATCTGCTGAACAGGTAGAAACTGCGGAGAAGTACTATGAATTTTGTCTCCAGTATTCACTCACAAAACCATATTCACTTTCAAACTTAAAAAGAAGCTGAAAGAGAAGGAATGGTTCTGAAATGCCAGACCTCATGATTAAATTCAGTGAAGATGCTGAGAAGTCTGTGGAAATTCTCAAAAACTATAAAATGTTAAATACATCACACAGTTCCTGAAAATCTAAGCTAAGATACTTAAAGTACTTAACGGATGTCATGTTGTAACTCTATTATAAGATGGTCTTTGTTTTAATACTAAGTTATGGAAGTCCTCTATGAAACCCTTATAAAAATTCAATTAACCTTGTACACACACACACACATACACACATATAAAGAGCTGGAAACTCTGCCAACATTGGGGTCATTAACCATGTACTGGCCTCATGGTCAAGGAGAACCAGCTACTCAAACTCAATCAAATACTTTGAATGTCTGACTAACTCTCAGGAAATCAGAAGCACCCTGGAAAGCATTCTTCATGCATCCCTGCCCACCCAATATGCAGTTACACTTTATCCCAATTTTTTCTAAAATATTCAAAATAATATAGTGAAAATGGGGTATTTAAATGCCAGTTTCAAGCTAACTAGCCAACTATGATGGCTGTCTTCCTCTTTTAAAAACACTCATCCAAAATAAATAAATAAATAAAACACTCATCCGTATTATTCATGTATCTACTCACATTCACATTGCTGGCAATTGTTTTCTTGCTTTAATAGTAGAAACAAGGTCAAATTTCTCCATCAGCTCCTTGAGGGAGATTATGTTGATCCTGTCATAGCCTAATTTACTAACTACTGACGAATATTCTTTAACTCATCATTAAGTATAAAGAAGCGGTTAGTAAATATTATGTTATACACTTCCTGAAACGGCCCTTTGAGCCGTGAAACTTTAAATTTATCGTTTGATGTAAAATCCAGTTGAGTAAGTGATTTAACATGAGTTAAGTCCTTGTTTTTGTCTGATGTTCCCATCTCTTTGAACGTACAGTTTTTGGAAATGAACGTATTCATTAACAATTTTAATTGGGATAAAATATTTCTTTGAAAATCATCTACCTTTTTCACATCATGGTATTGTTGCACTTTCTTCCAGCAGTGATCATGCTTAGTTAGCAGTGTCACAGTAACTTTCTAGGGCAGCTGGAGCAAACTGGATCCTCTTTTCTTTTTATTTTCTCTTCCTTCCTTTTCCTTTCTCCTTTTCTTTCAACAGTTACCCAAACATAGTTTTTATGAAAAGAGAAGAAAATGACACAAGAGTTGGCTATTTCACAAATGTGTTTTAGGTTATAACCAATGAAGAAGAAGAATATGTAAATCAAATAGAACAATAAGACTTCAGATCTTAAAACTCATAATTAAATAACAACTGCCTTTTTTTTTATTACCAAGTTAACTACCTCTTTTTGAGCCAAGTTTCCTTTTTCTTTCCCTTTCCTGAAGCCTCTGTACCTGTGACTGCTTCCTTACAAGGGGTGAAGAAGCAGGAAACATATCTGTGGGAAGGGTGATGGGAATTCTGCAAGAAAAACCACATGACCTCAATCAAATGAGCTTCTCCTAACAGTAGCTTATATATGTTTTTTTGAGTAGCTTTTAGGGATACATACGACATTTTTCAGTGTATGAATGTATGTGGTATGAATGTATTTATTACGGAACACCACCTTCCCTTAAATATTTTGATATTCTCTGTGCCTGTAACGTGGAAGGGCGGTGGTGACCCGCTTCTTCACACGGACGCTCAGAGCAAATGGCCTCTGTTCCTCCCTGCAGGTCTCCCACTCATGGTTCTGGATTGCTCTTTCCCACGTCTGGTTACCATGGAGAAAGCCACACCACCGGCTTTTGTTTTCGGGCACCAAGTGGTTGTTAGCACGTTGCTTATGAAAATGGTTTCTCTAGCGCTAATTAGTTATAGCAGCGAAATGAAAAGCGATGCCTGCTTTGCTTTACTGATGCTGTTCAGCACGTGCTCAGGCAGGTATTCAGACAAAGGACTGAAATCACTAATTACGCTTTCTGGCAAAAGAACATGTTTGCTCGATGTGTAATGAGTTCACCTTTAACTCTTCTCTTACCTTCTGCTGAGGGTCTGGGTGGGTGGTTTTCTGCAAAGGACTGGATCGTTCCTCAGTCTTCCTGTGATGATCTGCTTGGCTCCTTATGCCCTAGAATCCAACTCCGTCCACCCATTACAGCAATGTTAATAATACCATAGAGTCCAATTCTATTTCTGACATCTACCAGCTCTGTAGTTGTCAGCAAGATGCTTAAGCTCTCAGTTTTCCTCATATGTGAAATAAGGCAGTTAAGACCCATTTTCCAAGACTGTGATGGTGAAATGGGAAAAGCAGGAGCTTTCTGGACATGTGCCCGGCCCTCAGAGGAACCCCACATGGTTTAATGCTCTGCTGTGACCATCTTGAAACGTTGAATAATTTTTTTTTTAACAAGGGCCTCTGTATTTTCATTTTGTGCTGGACTACACAAATGGCATAGTCAGGATAAGCCAGGGTGTGTTGCAGTAATGATAAATGCCTGAAACCCTCGGTGGGTTTACATAGCCAGTTTATTTCTTGCTCGTGCTCCTGTCCACGAGCATATTCCGTGCATCCTGGTCCCTCAGGATCCAGGCTGAAGGTCACTCATTTTGACCTGAACTGTCACAACCCCCACACCAAGGGAAGAAAGCAAACAGAACTGTGCGCCTCACTTCTGTTCCTCCTCCTTTGTCCAGAGCAAATCACGTGGCCTTGTGTGACATCAGGGGGCGGGGAAGTACGTTCCCTTCCTGTACCTGGAAACCTGAGGGCCAGGGTCGCTGGTGAACCCAGCCAACATTGTCACAAAATGCAAAGTGCCTACTGGCACCGCTGCTGTTTGCAAACCAGCCTTTGAAAGGAAAGTGAAGTTGCTCAGTCATGTCCAACCTTTTGCGACCCCATGGACTGTAGACCGCCAGGCTTCTCTGTCCATGGGATTCTCCAGGCAAGAATACTGGAGTGGGTTGCCAAGCCTTTAGAGGTACACATTTGCAGATTTCAAAAATCTAAAATCCTAAAGCGAAACCAAATTATCTGAATGTAAAATCCCTTCTCTTTTAAAAGACGTCCTTCATTCTCTTCTTTTCTAACTACTACAAGATCCCCTTGGCTGTCATCCTCCTGGGGATGGAGCATGTGCTATGAAAGTGGATGCTGCAGCTGCAGGATTAAACCCTTCCTCACCAAATGGAAACACTTCAGCCACAGTTGCTGACTCCTTCATCCCACTTTCTCAAAATCGAAATGCTGCTGCCGCTTCTTTCTGATTGCAAAATACAAGTGTAATCGTTATAACACACCCCAAAAAGAAGAAAAAAATATAGTTAACATGCAAAGTGGTAAAATCAGTAGCAATCCCACTCCTCACTGTTAAGTTTTTGTCTTTCTAGGCATCTTACATAACCCACACTTAAAAATTTTTAAATGTTAATATTATTATACATATTCATTAGTAAATATTAATTAAATGCTATATCATGGGAATGTGTATAATTAATATACTTAGAAGAAGATATTAGAATTGTATCATGGGATAGTCATCTGATTATTGTAGTTGTTTAGTTGCTCAGTAGTGTCCAACTCTTTTGTAATCCCATGGACTGTAGCCTGCCAGGCCCTCTGTTCATGGGATTCTCCAGGCAAAAATACTGGAGTGGGTTGCCATTTCCTTCTCCAGGGGATCTTCCTGATCAGGGATCAAACCTGAATCTCTTGCACTGGCAGAAAGTTTCTTTACCACTGAGCCACAGGGAAGTCCAGTCATCTGCTATGCCATCACGTACATCTGAAAGGATTTATTATCAGTGTTCTCCAGTTCCCAGCTACAGGTCCTAGAGGCAATCACTTAGCAGTTGTTGTCATTCCAGAAATACTCTATGCATATATGAGCAAACACATGTACTGTTTTTTTTCCCCCACATTGTTGCATTCTGTGTATATACATTGTTTTAATTGTTGTATAGTGTTTCTCTTGCGTCTCCTGCATTGGCAGGCAGATTCTTTACCACTAGTAAGGCCTGGGAAGCTCTCCAATTTACAAATGAATCATAATTTGTTGAATGCAGTTGGTAGAGAACCCACCTGTCAATGCAGGAGACTCAAGAGACTCGAGTTTGATCCCTCATCCCCTGGAGGGGGACATGGCAACCCACTCCAGTATTCTTGCCTGGAAAATCCCATGGACAGAGGAGCCTGGCGGGACACAGTCCCTGGCATCACAAAGAGTCAGACACGACTGAGCACACATGCATTAAGACCTACAGATGATGTTTTAATTTTTAAATTAATTTTTTATTGCTGTAATATTGCTTTATGGTGGTGGTGGTGGTGGTTTAGTCGCTAAGTCATGTCCGACTCTCGCAACCCCATGGACTGTAGGCCGCCAGGCTCCTCTGTCCATGGGATTTTCCAGGCAAAAATACTGGGGTGGGCTGCCCTTTCCTTCTCCAGTTGCTTTATAACATCATGTAAGTTTCACATGTACATTATATTTCTACCTCTCTATCTACTGAAGCATACTCATCACTAGCGATTTTTGCCCCACCCCCACCCCCTGCCCCTTCTCCTCTGGTTTAACATCTATTCTGTTTTTATATCTGCAGTTTGTTTTTGTTTCATTCAGTTGTTCATTTATTTTGTTTGTTTGTCTGTCTGTTCTTTATATTCCACATATGAGTGAAATTATATGGTACTTGTCTTTGTCAGCCTCATTGATTTCCCTTAGCATAATACCCTTAATATTCATACATGTTTTAACAAGTGGAAAGATTTCAACTTTTTTGTAACTGAGTAGTAATTCTACTAGATATGCGTGTATATGTGTGTACCTATGTATTCCACATTTTCTTTATCCATTCATCCATTGATGGGCACTTAGGTATTTTCAGACCTTGACTATTGTAAATAATGCTGCAGTGAATATAGGAGTGTGTGTATCTTTTCAAATTACTATTTTTGTGTATTTTTGAGAAATACCCAGCAGTGGGATGGCTGGGTCATATGGTAGCTCTACTTTTAATTTTACATGATATTTGAGGAATCTGCATACGTTTTCCTTGTGGCTGCACCAATTTACATTCCCACCAACAAGGTATAAGGATTCCTTTTTCTACAACTTCCTTCACAACTGTTATTTTTTACCTCTTGGATAACAGTCATTCTCACAGGCATAAGGCGATATCTTACTGTGATTTTAATTTCCATTTTCCTAATAACTGGTCTGTTGAATATCTTTCCATGTGCTAATTGCCCATCTGTATGTCTTCTTTGGAAAAATATCTACTCAGCTCTTCTGTTCATCTTTTAATCCAGTCATTTGCTTTTTTTTTGTTTGTTTGTTTTTTGTGTTGTATGAGTTCTTTATATATTTTGGATATTTGTCCCGTATGAGATACATGATTTGCAGATATTTTCTCCCATTCAGTAGGTTGCCTGCTCATTTTGTTGAAGGTTTCCCTTGCTGTGCAAAGACGTTTTAGTTTGGTGTAGTCCCACTTGTTTATTTTTGCTTTTGTTTCCTTTGCCTGAGGAGATATACCTAGAAAGACATTGCTAAGACTGATGTCAAAGAATGTATTCCCTATGTTTTCTTCTAAGGAGTTTTATGGCTTTGAGTCTTATATTCAATTCTTTAATCCATTTTGAGCTGATTTTGTGCATGGTATGAGATAATGGTCCTTTTCTTTTTTTTCCCCTGCGTGTAGCTATACAATTTTCCAAGCACCATTTATTGAAGAGACTGTCCTTTCTCCACTTTATATGCTTTGCTCCTCTGTCATAAATTATTGTCCTTACACATGTGGGCCTATTTCTCAAATCTATTCCATTGATCTATGTATCTATTTTTCTTCCAATACCATGCTATTTTGATGACTGTGTTTTGTAATGTACTTTAAAATCAGGCAATGTGATACCTCCAGCTTTGTTCTTTTTTTCTCAGAATAGATTTGGCTGTCTGGGGTCTTCTGTGGGTCCATATAAATTTTACAGTTTTTTGTTCTTTTTCTGTGAAAAATGTCCTTGGGATTTTAGTTGGGATTGTAGTGAATCTGTAGATTGCTTTAGGCATTTAAAATATGGACATTTTAAATATTTTAATTCTTCTGATCCTTGAACACAGACTATTTTTCCATTGATTTGTCTTCTTCAATTTCCTTCAATAATGTCTTATAGTTTTCAGTGTACAGGTCTTTCACTGCCTTGCTTAAATTTATTCCTAGGTTTTTAATTCTTGTTGCTGTTGTAAATGAGACTGTTTTCTTAATTTCTCTTTCTAAAAGCTCATTATTACTGTGTATAAATGCAACAGATTTTTATATGTTGATTTGGTACCCTGCAACATTGCTGAATTTATTATTTCTACTGGTTTTTTGGTGGAATCCTTAGGGTTTTCTATGTATAAAATCACATAATCCACAAATAGTGACAGTTTTACTTCTTCCTTTCCAATGTGGATGTCTTTAATTTCTTTTTCTTGCCTAACTGCTCTGGCTAGGACTTCCAATACTATGCTGAATAAGAGAAGTAAGAGTGTGCCGCCTTGTCTTGTTCCTTATTTTAGAGGAATAACTTTCAGTTTCTCACCACTGCAAGTGATGCTAGCTCTGGGTTTGTCATGTATGGCCTTTATTATTATAAGGTACATACAGTCTAAACCCACTTTATTGAGAATTTTTTTCATAAATAGGTGTTGAATCTCATCCACTGTCTTTTTCTGCACCTATTGAGATGATCATACATTTTGTAATCTCCCATTTTATTAACGTGGTGTATCACATTTATTTGAAGATGTTGAACCATTCTTGGATCCCTGAAATAAATTCCAGTTTATCATCATACATGATACTTTTAAGGTGTTGTTGCTAATGTTTGGTTGAGAATTTTTGCACCTATATTCATTGGAAATACTGGCCTGTAATTTTTGTGTGTTGTCTTTTTCTGGTTTTGGTATCAGAGTGATGTTGGTCTTCTGAAATGAGTTGAAAGTGTTCACTCTGCTTCAATTTTTTGAAAGAGTTTGGAAAGAATAGGTATTAAATGTGCTTTGAAAGTTCAGTAGAATTTCCTTGTGAAGCTGTCTGGTCCTGGATGTTTCTTTTAGGGGTAAGTTTTGGACTATAGTTTCCATCTCAATCCTGCCTATTCAATTCAGTTCGGTTCAGTTCAGTCACTCAGTCGTGTCCGACTCTGCGACCCCATGAATCACAGCACGCCAGGCCTCCCTGTCCATCACCAACTCCCAGAGCCTACCCAATCCCATGTCCATTGAGTCGGTGATGCTATCCAGCCATCTCATCCTCTGTCGTCCCCTTCTCCTCCTGCCCCCAATCCCTCCCAGCATCAGGGTCTTTTCCAATGAGTCAGCTCTTCACATGAGGTGGCCAAAGTATTGGAGTTTCAGCTTCAGCATCAGTCCTTCCAATGAACACCCAGGACTGATCTCCTTTAGGATGGACTGGTTGGATCTCCTTGCTGTCCAAGGGACTCTCAAGAGTCTTCTCCAACATCACAGTTCAAAAGCATCAATTCTTCGGTGCTCAGCTTTCTTTATAGTCCAACTCTCACATCCATACATGACCACTGGAAAAACCATAGCTTTGGCTAGATGGATCTTTGTTGGCAAATAATGTCTCTGCTTTTTCACATGCTATCTAGGTTGGTCATAACTTTCCTTCAAAGGAGTAAGCATCTTTTAATTTCATGACTGCAATCACCATCTGCAGTGATTTTGAAGCCCAAAAAAATAAAATCTGACACTGTTTCCACTGTTTCCCCATCTGCTTATAGTCTATTCAAATTTCCTGTTGTTTTATGATTCAGTCTTTGAAGGTGGCATGGTTCTAAGTATTTTTCCTAGAAGAAATTGACAAATTTGTGCTTCCTTTGCTTTTTTTTTTTTTTTAGTTACTTTAGGTGTAAAGTTGTATTGTTTATTTGAGATGTTTTTTTGTCCCTTTAGGTAGGCTTTTATTGCTACAAAAGGTCTTAATACTACTTTTCCTGCATCTCATAGATGTTGATATGTTGTATTTTCATTTTGATTTGTCTTCAGGTAATATTTTATTTCTCCTTTGATTTCATCATTGACCTAATAGTTGTTCAGAAGAATGTGGTTCAGTCACCACCTGTTTGTTCCACGTGCACTTGAGAAGAATGTATATTCTGCTTGGCAAGCGGATTCCTAACCACTGCGCCACCTGGGGAGCCTGAGTGTGGCTACACCAGCTCTCTTTCGGTTGCCATTTGCTTGGAGTATCATCTTCCACCTCTTCACTTTCAGTCTATATTTGTCTTTAGAATGGAGGTGTGTCTCCTGGAGGCGAGCGTATAGTCGGGTCTTGCTTTTTAATCCATCCAGCCACGCTGTGTCTGTTAACTGACGAATCTAGTCTGTTTACATGAAGGGTGATTATTGATAGATGAGGACCTAGTCCTACAGTTTTATCATTTTTTTTTTTCTGGTTGCTCTATAGCTGCATTATTTCTCTCCCTTGTTTCTATGTCCTCCCTTCTGGATTGGTGATTTTCTGAGATGTCTTTCTCCATTTCCCCTTTTTTATGTTTTGTGTCTGTGCCCTAGATTTATGTTTTGTGGTAATCATGAAGTTTGTATAAAACTTCTCATAGGTAAAATAGTTATTTTTCTGCTCATGGCATCTTATTTTCACTTACCTTTATGAGTTCTGCTCTTTTCATCTTCCCCTTTTTTGTTTTTGCTGTCTCAAATCATCTCTTCTTATCCTGTGAGGTTTTTTTTTCCAAATTGAAGTAGCTGTAGTTATTTTTTCTGCTTTTTTTCTCCCATTAATCTTTATGTGATAGTAAAGTGTTTCAAAAACCTACTCTGATAAAGAGTTGCAATTTTGTGATTCTCCCTATCACCTTACTCAGAATTTTCTGTATTTTGCCTCTTTGCTTCTGCTAGAAGAGATCCTTTCAACATGTTTTGTAAGACAGGCTACTGTTGATGAACTCCTTCAACTTTTTTTGTCTGAGAAAGTCGTTATTTCTCCATCACATCAGAATGCTCTGACTTTGCTATGGAGAATTTTGGCTGACAGTTTTTATCTTTTAGCTTTTGAGAATGTCATTCTATTCTCTCTCTTTTTTTTTTTTCCATTCTCTCTTGACTCGTAGAGTCTCTGCTGAGAAATCTGCTGATAGCCTAATAGGGGTTCCTTTATAAGTTACTGCCTTTTTCGTCCTGACTGCCTTTAAAATTCTTTTTCTCACTGACTTATACTGTGTCTCGGAGGTCTTTTGTGTTGATGTAATTAATTGTTCTCTTAGCTTCCTGCACTTATATATCCAGTTTCTTCCCCAGATTTTGGAAGTTCTCGGCTATTATTTCTTTAAATAAACCCTGCCCTCTTCCTTCTCTTCTCCTTATGGAATGCCCATTACCCTCATCTTCCCCTTTCTAGAAGAGTCAAATAACTCTTATAGAATTTCTTCACCTTTTTATATTTGACATCTTTCCCCCTTCTGTTGTTGTTCGGTCACTTAGTTGTGTCTGGCTCTTTGAGACCCCGTGGACTGCAGCACCCCAGGCTCCCCTGTCCTTGACTGAGGACTTCCTGAGTTTGCCCAAACTCAGGTCCGTTGAGTCAGTGATGCCATCTAGCTGTCTCATTTTCTGTCACTCCTTTCTCCTCCTGCCCTCAATTTTTCACAGCATCAGGGTCTTTTCCAGTGCATTGGCTCTTCTCATCAGGTAGCCAAAGTATTGGAGCTTCAGCTTCAGCATCAGTCCTTCCAATGAATGTTCAGGTTTGATTTCCTTTAGGATTGACTGGTTTGATTTCCTTGCAGTCCAAAGGACTCTCAAGAGTCTTCTCCAGCAACACAGTTCAGAAGCATCAGTTCTTCAGTGCTCAGCCTTCCTTATGGTCCAGATCTCACATCCATACATGACTACTAGAAAAACAATAGCTTTGATGAACCTTTGTTGACAAAGTGCCATCTCTGCTTAATACACTGTCTAGATTTGTCATAGCTTTCCTTCCAAGGAGCAAGCATCTTTTAATTTCACGGCTGCAGTCACTGTCCACAGTGATTTCGGAGGCCAAGAAAATAAAGTCTATCACTGTTTCCACTTTTTTCCCATCTCTTTGCCATGAAGTGATGAGATTGGATGCCAGGATCTTAGTTTTTTGAATGTTGAGTTTAAGCCAACTTTTTCACTCTCCTCTTTTACCTTCATCAACAGACTCTTTAATTCTTCACTTTCTGCCATAAGGGTGGTGTCATCTGCATATCTGAGGTTATTGATATTTCTCCTGGCAATCTTGATTCCAGCTTGTGATTCATCCAACCTGGCATTTCACATGATGTACTCTGCTTATAAGTTAAATAAGCAGGGTGACAATATAGAGCCTTGATGCAGTTCTTTCCCAATTTTGAGCCAGTCCATTGCTCTGTGTCTGGTTCTGAGTGTTGCTTCTTGACTAGCATACAGGTTTCTCAGGAAGCAGGTAACATGGTCTTGTATTCCTATCTCTCTAAGGACTTTCCACAGTGTGTTGTGATCCACACAGTCAAAGACTTTAGCATAGTCAACTTGTATCATTTCTAGGTTTCTATCTTCAAGCTCAGGAATTCTGTCTTTCATCTGGTCTTATCTATTTCCATTGCTTTCTAATGCATTCCTCACAGCATTTATAGTCATCTTCAGCTCCAGAATTTCTGCTTAGTTCTTTTTTAGAGTTCCAGTCTCTTTGGTAAAGTATTCCTTCCATTCACTAATTTTATTCCTGAGCTCATTTCTCTTCCTTTCTCAGTTTTCTGGTAGCTCATTGAGTTTCTTTGTAACAGTCATTTTAAATTCCCCATCAGGTTGCAATATTCTGTGATTTTAAGTTGGTTTCTAAAGAGTTACCATTTTCTCCTTGTTATACAGTGTTACTGTGGTTGTTCATAGTATTTGGTAAGTCAGGGCAGGTGAAGTAGCAAACACCTTTCTGCTCCATTGTAACTATACAACAGATCAAAAATTAGAGACCTTTCTTTCTTTTGTCTTCCAGGAGGTGGCAGTCTGGCACAGGTGTCTAGTTCCTCTCCCCCTAGCTGCTCCTGGATGTATTTGAAAGTCATCATTTTCCACCCTTCATTGCCTCCATCAGAGGTGTCACTCCCCAGCCCACACACTCACTCACACCCTGATTGTTGCTGCTTGCACCCCCAGGGTCATCGATGCCTTGCTGCTCTCAGTGTCAGGAGTGTTGCCGCCTGGAGCACTGTTTGATGGGCTCTCCCACCCTGAGCAGGACCTCCTGAGATGCGTCAGGAGGGGGCGGGGCAGCCGGGATCAGGCAGGCACTTCTGCCGTGTCCGGTGTTTTGAGGTTTGTGGGCTCCCCCCGCTACAGGGGGGTTACAGGGAGCTAGCGTTGTGGGTACCTCGATGGCTGGAGGGACGGGGGTCCCAGGTTCCACTGCTGCTGTCTGGTTACCTGCAGCATGGGCTCCACTCGGTCAGGAGGCTGGGGTTGTGTGTGCTGCCTCCTCTGTTGATGCTGAGTTCTTTGGGGCTGTGGGCTCTGCTGTCCCCCAGGACCACGTCCTCTCTGTATTCCAGCCCACCCACCTTTGGATGTGCAAAAAGATGGAATCGTCTGTCATCCTGGTGTGCTTTGCAGAGGCACTTTTGTTGCCTGTGGACATCTGCTAGGTGTAGATGGAAAGGGAGAGACAGGGAGCATCTCACTGCACCCTGGATGCTATCACTCCCTCCACGGCCCCAGCTCTATGCTTTTTTGGCTATTATAAGCAGTGTCGCAAAAATATTCTCATGCATAAAGCTCTTTGTATTTATCTGCTTACTTCCTTAGAACACATTAACAGAAGTGAAAATATATTGCTGGTTATTAAAAATTACTATAAATGTGTATTATATTTAATCACTATATAATATTGCATTAATGTACCTATATAAAATGTATTTACTTGCTTATTTGATAAATTTTTCGTAATTTTTTGGAGCGGTCACTTACTAGCTATTCTGAAGAGTAGCTGAAATAATCCTTTCAAAAGTATTTTGTAAGTACATTATAAGTAGAAGTATTTATTTGTGTTATTTTATTAGGAAACAATAATAATAAAGTGATACAACTGCCATATGTTAATTTCACATCCCAGTGAACACGGTACTATAAGGAGAGGCATGTGCATGCATGCTAAGTCACTTCAGTTGTGTCTGACTTTGTGAGACTCTATGGATTGTAGCCCGCCAGACTCCTCTGCCCATGGGATTCTCCAGGCAAGAATACTGGAGTGGGTTCCCTCCTCCAGGGATTGAACGCATGTCTCATGTCTCCTGCATTGGCAGGCAGGTTCTTTACCTCTAGCACCACCTAGGAAGCCCAAGGAGAGGCATAATGCATTTGAATAAGCAACATGCAACTGCGGAACTATAGGGTGAGATGTGGTAACAGCCACGTGTCTTATTTTGCCCAAGACAGGCTGGTGTTTATGCCTATTTATTCTGGAGTCTTTGCTATCTTTTCATTCTCAGAATCATGCTATTAAACAAAAAGTCATGTGGCCATCGTGCGCTCAGCTACTCATGTCCTACTCATTGCAGCCCCATGAACCATAGCCCACCAGAGTCCTCTGTCCATGGGATTTCCCAGGAAAGAATACTGGAGGGGGTTGCCATTTCCTACTCTAGGGGATCTTCCCCACTCAGGGATCAAACATGAGTCTCTTGCATCTCTGGCATTGGCAGGTGGATTCTTTATCACTGGGCCACCCAGAAAGCCCTATGGCCGTCCTACTTGTGAGTAAATGAAGCATGTCCCAAATCTTGGAGAAGTGAAAGTGAAGTCGCTCAGTCGTGTCCAGCTCTTTGCCACCCCATGGACTGTAGCCCACCAGGCTCCTCTGTCCATGGGATTTTCCAGGCAAGAGTACTAGAGTGGGTTGCCATTTCCTTCTCCAGGGGATCTTCCTGATCCAGGGATCCAACCCGGGTCTCCCGCATTGCAGGCAGACACCGTCTGAGCCACCAGGGAAGGCGTCCTTAATCTGTCCATTGATGTTGTCATTCCTTTGTCTTCAGAAGATCTAAGATAGGACACATTGCAAGTTATCTTTGTTAATGCATTTTGCCATGATACAGTCCAGGTACCATCTGTTATTCCTTCATACCTTATACAAATCTGTCAGTTTAAGGCTGCTTTTCATACAATTATTCTTGCTTTACAGACTAGTTGCCATCTTCTGCCTCTCCATTTGATCCAGGCTGAGGATCACAGTGTGAGCCCTTCTACCCCAGATTGCAAAGGTTCAGAAACATTCTTCGGAGAACCAGGACCATTATCAAGACAGCGCTCATATTAGTGACGCTTATGCATTCTAACAATGACTCATATTTTCTCATTTGTCATACAGAAAGATAAAAATCATTCTTTAAAGCATTCTATACAAAAACACCAAACACTGTATCCTTTCACATGTTCTATAATCACTCCCAAAATGGAGTCCGATAAGGTGATAATTTGTTCTTCTCTGCCGCAGACACATGAGAGGGAAACCATCTTCATAACCTTTGCTCATTAACCTCAGACTAAATAAAACTCCCAGCCACTTTTTCATCACCAGTACAAGCTGCCGTTAGCCTGCAAGAAGTGTCACTTGACGTGTTTTACATTTCTGAAAGCAAAATAGTGTCTTTTTGAAATGCCTGGTAGGAAATTCCACGAGAACAACCTTCTCTGATAATTAACCACACTGGTGTGTTAAAGGCTGTTGGCTTTTCCTCAGGATACCTCACTATCCGACAGCATCCAAGTTAATTAACAGACATAATGCCCACTTCCTTGCCGGTCTCACTGCCTAATTAGAACCACATGCGTTGGTTTGCATCAAAGCCATTTTACCTCGGCCTACCCCCCAGTTATTCTGTTAGCTGTTCCCATAGGCTGGCTCTGGGTTTCCATTCCCTTCCTTTTCATGCCAGATAACTTCCTCACAGAGGGTGTGAGACGGTGAGGCATGGTCTCATTTCATTGTCATTATGGAATGGCCCAGTCAGAGCCAAGGAGAGTGGAAATCGCACACTAATTTCAGCACATATCTGGTGTTCTCGGAAATTGATCGCTGTGTGACTAAATTACAAGTGCCAAGGAAACAATCAGTGAGACCTTCTGCCTCCTGGCAGCCCTGACGTCCCCCACAACTGTCCTTTCCCCGGCAGCCACTTCTAATGGCCCTTTTAATCACAGTCATCAACAGCGGGGGACACTCAGAAGCATCTCATGCTCTTAGAAAACAATGTGAACATGCGTTGGAGACATAAGTATTTGGATTTTCTCAGGATAAAGCATTTGAAGTGTTTGGGTTCTACTTTTAAGCTGGTTTCTCTGAAAACATATCCCAGTGCTACTTGTAAATAGTGGTCTCACAAATAAGCCTTAAAGGGGAAAACAGCTAAATGCAGCTGAATTCTTTAAATTAGGATTTTTTCCAAAGATGTGTCCAAAGCAGTGACTTTCTTCTTTAGAATCTCATCTTTTAATATAAAATATCAAACACCAGGGCTTCCCTGGTGGCTCAGATGGTAAAGAATCTGCCTGTAATGCAGGAGACCTGGGTTCAATCCCTGGGTCGGGAAGATTCCCCCGGAGGATGGCATGGCAACCCACTCCAGTGTTCTTGCCTGGAGAATCCCATGGAGAGAAGAGCCTGGCGGGCTACAGTCCATGGGGTCGCAAAGAGTCAGACATGACTGAGCGGCTCACACACACATCAAACTCCTAGTAGTGAATTTGTTAACTATTTTGTTCTATAGACCCCTTTGGTATTTTGATAAAAACTTCAGACATTATCTTTGAATGTGCTCAGTCCCTTGGTGGTGTCTGACTCTTTGCAGCCCCGTGGACTGTAGCCCACCAGGCTCCGCTGTCCATGGAATTTTTTAGGCAAGAATACTGAAGTGGGGTTCCACTTCCTACTCCAGGGAATCTTCCTGACCCAGGGATGGAACTCCTGTCTCCTGCATCTCCTGCACTGGCAGGCAGATTCTGTACCACTAGCGCCACCTGGGGATTATCCTTGAATAATATGTTCTAAAGGCACAGAATTAAATACCTCAAATTCAAAAGAAATCCAGCCTTCAAGACTCATCTCAGGTATCATCACCGCCCAAAAACCTTACCTGAGTCCCCACATAAGGCTCAGTACCTCCCATCTGCATCCCATAGCCACCTGCATTTAAAAACATTGTACTGGAATTATTTTTATGTCTTCCCCATTGGACTATCAGCTTATGGAAAGAAGCCTGTCTGATTAATCATCATGCCATATGCCCCGCGCATAGGGAAAGTTGGGAAATATATGTTCGACTGAACTCATCTGAAGTTAATAATTTATATGCTGTCTGTGGGCTGGAACTGTGTCTGTATTCTATTATTATATACAGTATTTATATCACAGACCACGCTTCATAATGTTTATTAATGAATAAATAAATAAATTGCAGTCAAAACTGAGGGCATAGATGGACGAAGGCTCTCTCAAAATGCCTCTCTCGGTACATTTAAAAGGCAACTATTTATCAGCACAAATGTTTCCCTCAGCCGCAGGACACTGATGAGCCGTAATGAAAGAGGCTGCCTAATCCATAGGCAACGCTAAGGGGGAAAAATGAAATCAGTGAGAAGTGTCATTTCTGGGATACAGCACATCCCACAGAGAGACAGTCAGCTTATCTAGGAGGTCTCCAATCCAGACAGGAGCTCCAGATGTATGTCTCTTCTCTGGATTCTATTCCCGAACTCTAAGAAGAATGCTTTCCTTCTGCAACCAGGAAAGGAAGAATTTAAAAAAAAAAAAATATCCAGCATGATCCAACTTTGCTTGAGTGCCACAGAAAGGAAGCAGCTTATAGGTAAGACTGAAAACCACCTTCTGACTGAGAGGACCCTGAGGTTCCTCTGTGTTTTGTGCAGTACGGATACCTAGTAGCTTTGAAATAAACCTATCACTCACGTGTCAGAAAGCCTGTCCTTGGTGTCTGGGTATTTCTGTGTTTGTGTGTAAATGTCTGCTGTAGCAACATGGCTGCATACTGCTTTCCGCTTAGGCCTCCTCTTTCTCTGGGGGCTTCCCAGGTGATTCAGTGGTAAAGAATCCGCCTGCTAATACAGGAGACACGGGTTCGATTCCTGGATCAGGAAGACCCCCTGGAGGCGTAAATGGCAACCTGCTTCAGTGTTCTTACCTGGGAAATCTCATGGACGGAGGAGCCTGGCGGGCTGCAGTCCGTGGGGTCGCAAAGAGTCGGGCAGGACTGAGCGCGCATGCAGTCCTGCTGGTGTCTGACTTTGCGAGTGTTCCTCACGGGAAAGAACAGCACATCATACAGATGCGCCGACTTATCTTTTAATATGCAAACTGCACTTTCACATCCCGATATACGCAGCCTCTGGGTTGGCCAAGTTAAGTAGAACTGTTTGAGCTTCTGCCTAAACAGATTAGAGTGGATGAGTGCAAAAATGCAAACTAAACTAAAGATAAAGCTTTAAAATATTTTCTATATTCCCACAATAACAAAAGGAACAAGTCAAACAGGATATATATTTCTAGGAATTTTTAAAACCCATCCGTGATCTGAGATTGAAAACTAAATGAACAAAATTACTAAAAGAAGATAAACGATCCGTAGATGCTTTTAACACCGGCAGGGCAATAGGAAAAGAAGAAATCTGCCACAGAGGAAGGGAGAAGGTGGCCGAACTTTTAAAGGACATTGAATAGATACACCTGGTCTGAAGCGATAAAGTAGAATCTGAAGATGCCCCTGTCAAAAAATGAATCCAAACCCATCAGGAGTGACTTTGCTAGAGACTAGGATCCAAGCCAGAGAATAAGAGACGTCTCTAGCAGGCATTGCAGGCCATCACAGAGTACAAGGCTGCAGCTTTCGAAGGTCAGGGGCAGAGCAGGAGAGCTAAGAGAAATACCAGTGTGCAACCTGGGCCTTCACATGGTGCCCCAAAATGGCCCTTAGAGGCTGGGCCAAGGTGGCAAGGTGTCTGTGGGTCTTCTGTGGCACAGAAAGTCAAGCACAGCTCATGCAGGTTCTGGCATCTGGGCTTAGAGCAGAACAAGATCTCCTATGATTAGAAAAGTTGCAGGGACTTCCCTGACAGTGGTTAAGACTCCAGCGGTTAAAACTCTGTGCTTCCAGTGCAAGGGACGTGGGTTCGATCCCTCATCAGGAAACTGAGATCCCATGTGCTGTTGTGGCCCAACCCCTCCAAAAAGAAAAGCTGGAGTCTAGGCTGCAAATAATAGATTTCTAGAGGTTCACCATGCTCAGATTCAAAGCCATGCTAAAGGAAAAGACCTGATCCTTCCCCTCGGAACATTTGAAATGAATGGTGAATCCAGCTAAAAACTGCAGCAAAGCACAGATCCACCTCAGTTACAGATTAATGTGACTCAACTCTCTACACGATTTGAAAGGAAAAGAGGCATTCCCTCTTCTTGGAGTAAGTGTTGTTTAATTTGGTCTCTTCTTTTATACACAGATGTCTGGCATACAGTTTTTAAAATTATGCAGAATTCAAGGAAGCATGAAGATGTGCTCCATAGTCAAGAGAGGAAACAGTCAGAAGAGGTAGAACCAACCACAGATATGAAGATTACTGGTCACAAATTTAAGAATAACTGTAATC